>NW_015544173.1:269274-290870 GCF_001515605.1 Sinocyclocheilus anshuiensis
TTAAAGCTTTAATCAGGATAAAACCGTATATTAAAAGCTAACAGAAGCAGTAGCATTTGCAAATAACAGCGTAGCTAAAAGTATGAGACAACAAACAAAAAATATAAGCCTACCATTAAAAGCCGTGCTTGCACAGGTTCTGCACAATCCTCTTCAATAATATCCTCTGCTTCTCAATCGGGCTCAAACTGATAAGCAATATTAATGACGCCGTTGTTTACAATACAACTGGAGCACATGCACTGAGGTGAGGGGCAGGACGTTTAGACACGTGCTAGAGGTGGTTTAGCCAATCACAACACACTGGGCTAGCTAACCAATCAGAGCCCATCGCCTATTTCTGAGGGAGGGGCTTCATAAAAACAGGAAATGATCAGCGTGTTTCTCAGAGAAGGGACAGAGCGGTGTGGAATAAAAGTAAATTATGTGAAAAATAATGCGTTTTTTAAAAAACGAAGCATTAACACATGTTAGACTGCACCCCATAAACACAATCAAGCCTAGAAAAAAACCACTGAACCACCCCTTTAAGGTTTGGCTTAAAAATAAAAGACATGAAGAAATGGGGGGAAAAAAACATTCTCACAGCAAACTTTAAACTAGAGCTGACTCTGGAGTCAAAGGCCACATCAGAAAGGTCCATGGCAGTGCCATCACGGGATGCATGTCTCTCGTATGTCTTCCGCCGTTCACCGTAATCGTTCATCCTCTCACAAACCTCTTCCATCAGTTCCAGCAGATGACTCTCAGAGCGGGAAAAGGGAACCTAAGCACATTAAAACAAATACATGAAGATCTGTAAGTTGGTGTCAAACAAACAAAAAATGATGTCATTATGAAACTAAAATATGTCACCTCTCTTACTGACTGACTGCCATCAGGATCAATCCTAAATGATCCGGTCTGGATCATTTTCTTGGGATCTATTTGTGATATGGCCCACTCCATTTCATCGACTAATGCCCTGCACGCTGGGGAAAAACATGTGCGTGATGCAATTCAGAAGAACTCCTTAATCACAAAGCACAATTATTTATAAAACAGTTTGAAGATGCATTTATGAAAGTGTATTACATTCCTGATGTTTCTTTGTCCTTCAAGACAACTAATCCACAATGGCTGTCTGGGTATAAAAATATATACATGCATACATGAATGTTAACATATATGCACAGTAAATTATAAAAAGTGTAAAAAAGTTGAAATACCTCCACATTTTATTTCTTGACCCTGTCTGGCTCCTTGGACTAACAAAAGGTGCAAAGACATCAATGCGTAGACGCCAACAATGTAAAAATGGTTTTCCATCCCCACCTACAAAACAAATAAAATGTCATGCAAATGCAGGTCATTGCATACAATTATATTTTATTGCAGCCTTCGATAGACTGTGACTGGCCGGTTTAACAAGTGTTACCTTTCACAAAACACAATCGAACAATGAAATCATGCAATGTGTCAATGTATTCATTAATCGAACTGCATCACATGCATATTTTAAGGCACTCGCGTAAATACACAAACCTTTTGCTTTAAATGCACAGCACACACGCGTTCAGGAACTGATGACGTGCACACAGGGATAATTGTAGATTAGGAGCTGACCTGGGATCTGCCGCGATCCCTTTTTTCTTCTTGAGTTGTATTGGCTTGTCTTTGGCGCATTACCGCCACCAACCGAGCTGGAGCGTGGAGCAGCGACGCTCGCGCCCTCTACTGTACAAATAGTGGGACCTAAATATGACCAAAACATACTGTGAAAAAAATCTAGCCTAAAATAAATTAAATGATTTTTTCTCACATACATGTGTGCCACAGTTATTGGCAGCCTTAATTTAATGCAAATGCCCCGATATCAAGATAACAGCTGAGTTTTCTCCTATAATGTTTAACTAATGAGCCTGTAAACTCATAGCAAGGGATCTGACAGCACTTCTCCATACAGTATCTCTCCAGATCCTTCAGATTCTGTGACCATGCTCTCCACAGCAGCTCATCGTATGGTTTTCTACAGGGTTTAGGTCAGGGGACTGGGGTGGCAATGGCAAAACCTTCGTTCTGTGGTCAGTGAATTTGTGGTGTGCTTTGGATCAATGTCCTGTTGGAGGATCCGCCAACATACTTCACAGCAGATAGGCTATGAAGTACTTTTTTGCATGGCTGTATTTCTGCCTGTGCCAAACCCACAAAAGGCTCTGTTTTGTTCTAGCTAGCACTCAGTCCCATTGAAGGTTTCAGTAACATCTGCACTGTAAAACAAATCTGTAAAATTTACGGTAAAAAAGCAGCAGCTGTGGTTGCCGGAATTTTACCGTAAAAAATACGGTAGCAACGTTTTAGGTTTTACGGTTTTAACTTAAATTTACAGTTAAATACAGTAATTTCATTAACTGATATAATGTTAATATACCAACCTATTGAAGTACTGAAATCTGTTTTGTACCTTTGTAATATTAAATCATACGGTCTTTTTCCACTTCCAAAAACGGTATACTACCGAAACATTTATGTCCAATACATGTAATGTCCAATACAGTTTTTCACCGTAGGTGAATATATTCCATAGTAGGGGAATTTACCGTTAACCATTTAACAGGTTATTACTGTAGCATTTTTACAGTCTTTTACTGTTAAATTCACTGTAATTTTTTACAGTGTGGCAAACTGTAATGTAGACACTTGTTTGTTATTTGATCTTAGTCAAGACTTTTTCATTCCAACCTTCCCAAATTTGTGAGTTGTGATTATGTTGGTGATATCTGATTGTAGTTTTAAAGACTTTCTGACCCCAAGACCCAACTAATACCTGCAATTCTCCAATGGTGATCCTAGGAGATTCTTTGGCAACTTGAAGCGTGCTCCTCCAATCGCTGGTTGTTAATTATAAATTATCTTAATTATAAAACTTCCAAACTAATTAATTATAGTGTTTGTGAGAATGCAGAATAGTTAGGGTGTCTTTGACCCAGAAGACTTTTATTTTATATTCTAACATGGAAGTAATATTCACAAAAACTTATTTCATCAGTCCTCTCTTGGCATACTGTAAATATGTGCACTGTAGCATCTTTGTTTCTGATTTATTTCTGCCGCAGCACATCTTAATTTCTAATCATGTTAAACAATTTTACACCTTGGTGGTTGACCATCGGTTACGGTGATGTCACTGCTTGTGCAGTCTTCCTCTGTGGTGGGAGCGTGTGTGACTGATAAGGCCTTTTCTGGGTGCGCACACTTTGGAACAGTATAAGGGCACAAGAAGGACTCTGTCAGTAGAGCAGTTTTAGATTTCTTCCTGTATTGCCTGGCAGCCATAACAGTTTCTCATCGACATTGTTCGAACTTTCTTAAGGCCTGGTTGATTGCTACTCACCAGCTGGTTCTGTCCTCAGCTCTGGATTCCAGTTCTGCCTCAGGGAAATCAAAGTGCTTCAGACTTTCTTTGATGCAGTCCTTGTAACGCTTCTTTGGATGACCATGATGCCTGTGGCCTTGAGACAGCACTCTATAGGGTATCTGATATTGGAAACAGGAACTGTCCATTTGTATAATATGGCCTGTCCAACAAAGCAGGTCCTTCATGATCATGGCCTCGATGCTGACCAGACCAGGAGCCTCATTTATAAACATTTACGTAGGGTGACCATTTTCCAAAAAGAGGACAGTGGGTGCGGGCGGGGCGGGGGGCTGGGGTTTGGTTGGTTTGTGGTTAAAGTAATGCTGAAAGCACCAAAGTAGCGCAATCCTAAATATCAAAACTCAAAATGTCATTTTCTGTTGTGCACTGTTATGCATATTGATCATAAACACAGCTAAAAAGCTTCCTACCAGTGGCCCTCCTTCACAAAACTTAACATCTAGCACAGTTTTATCATAGGTAGAATCAGTGCCATAGCAGGGGTTTGCGGGGCAGGTTGTACCCATGGGCCCTGTCTGAAATCATGTAAATAGCATAAATAAATAGAACAAAGATAGAAATTAAAAAGTTGTTTTTTTTCAAGTTTGTATTCAGGTACAGAAACCGAATAATCAAATGTAAAATAGCATTGCATAGTCTTCACTGTATAAATTAAATATAGATTAGTTCTTGTTAAAACAAAAAATGTATTCAGGCAAGAGCGGTGAGTGATTTTCTTTCTTTTATTTTTCTTGAATTAACATGAAGGACACCGACACAGCTGTGGGCCCCTATAATCGTCACCACCTTTCACCCCACTAGCGACGGCCCTGGGTAGAATGCAAAATGTTTCAATACAAGCATTTCAGTCAAATGTAATTTTTGCAACATTTCAAACCTTTAGCCCACATGGGAAAATCAACCTATAGCCACGGTTTAAAAATAGCCCAATTCCATTGGGAAAAAGCGTGCGTGATCGCAAAATCAATAGTGAAAGTGAACAGCGAGCGCTCATTCAAAAGAGATTTAAATACCCTGTATATTGATGGTGCATTGATGCACATTTTCCTGATGCGCGAAAATTATAGGCCTATACAATATTAGAATGTTTGAGGGAGCACTGGACACAAAAATCACAGGAGTGGGCGATAATGGTCAGAAATTCAGCAGGAGCAGGATTAAGAAAACAGCCCCTGGCAGGGCTCTAATACAAAAACGCAAACAATGAATGGCGACTGTAGAAAGCAAAAGCCTAATCCCAGACAATTTGGGCGATTTAGAAAACGCATTTTTTAGGTCTTAAAGAGGACATGTCCAGGAAAAAGAGGACGTATGGTCACCCTATGTGAACTAGCCCTATAAGTTTTGATGGCAACTGCCCAGTATTCGGTCAGTGCCATAGGAATCTACAGCACTGAACTGATAGGACAATTAAATGGATTAAGAACCTGGTCTGTTCAGTTTCTATATATTTGTCACATTTGAGACAGTGTTCCTGAGTGTGTAAGATGCTGTTCAACCCCAGGGCCCAGATGCACGGCTTTAACATCCCAGGGGATGGAAGCAAACAGGTAAGGTGTAAAAGAAGACTGAACCATGGCACCATCAACCAGTACAAATCTGTAGGACCAGTCATGACCTCTTTCCAGTACTACGCAGCTCAGAGCAGCCCAAAGATGGGGAAGGACAGGGAAAGCATATCAGCCCATGCTGAGTATTCAGTGAGTAGCTCATCCACATACAGAAGATGTTGATGAACCTGGATCTTTGCAATAGCCAAACTCCTCTCCATTGCAAGAACAGGTCTAATTGATCTGGAATCCAGATCCATGCCCTGAAAATGTACCAAATGATGAGGAAAAGGCAACTCTTCCATACTCTCAGCCCTAGGGGTCTGACTTTTGTTGAGATGTAGGCATCGACTCAAAGTGGAGGCAGATGAATGCAAACTTATTGAGGCAAGGTTTAAGCAGATTAAATGACTGGAGAAGTCTTGTATATGTCACCAGAGAGAAGTCTATTGTTTTCACCAGAAGGTCCAGTTATGACATTTTGATTAGACATTATGAGGTCAAAACATTTTTTACAAATTACATATAGCCTATTGCACAAATGATTTGTTCACAACAAGATCTATAACATGCATTTATTAAATATATAAGGTGAATTTTCATTTCATTCTTGTTGGATTGTGTGTAAAAAAAACTACTTAACTACTAATGGTTTACTAGGACTGCATCTTTCACGTGTAAAATAGTGCTTCCTAACATTTCTGTGGGTTTCTCTTGATGATTATATAATTAAGTTTTTGCACTTGGTATTTCTGCATAAAGTTATTAAAAAAATTAATGAATGAAAGGCAGGTAGCTATAAATTCGATTAAAGGGGTCATATGATGCGATTTCAATGTTTCCTTTCTCTTTGGAGTGTTACAAGCTCTTGGTGCATAAAGAAGATCTGTAAAGTTGCAAAGACTAAAGTCTCAAATCCAAAGAGATATTCTTTATAAAAGTTGAGTCAGCCACGCCTACCTAAAACGCCCCGTTCTAACACGCCCCCACATGTCTACGTCACTATTTGGGCGGCGGTATGCAACTCTCCCACATCTTCACGCAAAGAAAGAAGGCGTAACTTTTATTCTCGCTGTAGTATTGTTGCTGCCACCGCCACCATGTCGTGAAGGTGCTGTGTGTTTCGTTGTGAAAGCGAAACTACTTTGTTTGGCTTCCAAAAGAGGACGATATGGCTTCGTCATGCCTAGAGCTGATCTGTGCTGGTCGCTGAGGAAATATCAACTTCGCGCTGTGGATCGCCGGATCGGCTTTCACCGTGGACGAAGCGGAGTCCAGCCCGGGGTCGTCACATGTGGTTGCCGCAAGCATCACAGTATGGTGAGGGGCGTAACATTTCCGTCACACGCTTGAGGTATTCGGCCAATCACAACGCACTGGATAGCTGGCCAATCACAGCACACCTCGCTTTTTCAGACCGATGCGCTTTGTAAAAATCGACACGTTTCAGAAAGGCGGGGCATAGAGGAGCAACAATAATGTACAGTATGTGGAAAATAATGGGTTTTTTGAACCGTAAACCACATAAACACATTTCATTACACCAAATACACAAAATAATGTTCTTTTTAGCAGCATCATATGACCCCTTTAAGACTTTCCATCACGATATCACTGCTGAAAATGGAGACACAAAAACAATCAGTAGGCTATGCCAAATAGTCAGATATAGGCCAACCCAGTGCTGCTGGAATGTTAACTTGTGATATTAAACAGTTTCTTGTATTAATACAATTATTTTAAATTATATTACAAATAGTACACACTATTATACTTTAAATAATATATAAAGACTGTAATAAGTGTAGACAGGCACTATTTCGCTATACGCTGCTACGTAACACTACATCTTATTTGCGCAGGCGGTGAGGCCTGAAGTGAGTTTAGACGCGATAAAAGCTCGTGCTCTGTTTCTGTGATGGGTCACTTTAAAGAAGACCCAGGAGGAGGTTCCTGTTTGAGTTCCTGTTTTTGATTTCCTGACACATACTGTTTGCTTCTTTTAGTAAATGTAACGCTGCAGAGCAAATACGGACTCTTCAGTCATTAGAGTGACAGACGTAAAAGATTCCTTCAGGTGTATCGAGTTAATCACGGATGTTTGGATATTAGTAAGCATGTATTGTATATAGTCTACCATGGGAATAAGTTCGTCCTCTTTATGCTTTCATTCTGTGGCCACCGCAATGCAATGTAGCCTATTGCGATACAGAGTGATAGGAGCTGAATATTTCTATGGAGAAAATAACGTGTTTGTTAGTATTGATATTATAGTGATATTGGATATATTTCCAAGGACGTACGCACAGGTTGTCTGTGACATATTTTTCTTAAATATATCTAGAGGTACAAACGATGGTTGGCTACTGTGTAACTTCTGTGGTTTCGGTCGACATCTGTGGCTCAAGTGTTCTTGCGGAAGAACCCCACTGCGCGAAAGATTTTCATACTTCGAGGTGTGCCAATGATTACCTAGCTATCTATCGGTCCACGGGAACTGTCCAGCAAGGAAAGATCACCTTAGTCAAAAAATCGCCATCTCTGAAAAGCCAAAAGCGAAAGAAAGAAAGACTGAGAAGTTGTTCTCACCTGACAAGTTGTAATTTATTAATGTCAGTGTCAAGAAATATTCAGATGTTATAATTTTACTCTACCCAGTTACAACCAAGAGATCAACCCTGTAACAACCAACCTGGTCTCTCTTATATTTCTTGATGGTAAAATAATAAGCAGAAACCTGCAGTCTGTATGTTTTAATTTTGTATTACTCCCCTCTTTTTCGGGTAATTTTTTGTTCCATGGCGAGTACCAATGCATTTTCATAACTTTAAAGTTAAACATAAAGTTACAATTTGTTGAAAAAATATCATATGCTTTTTAATGGCAAGTTTCATTGAGTCAGCTTACCACAATGATCACTCAAATTTACTTTTGTGCTTTTTTTCTTGCTAATAATTGACAATTTGAATTATGAAATTATGAAAAACTTTCTCTCTGCTTTTTTCTTATCTTCCTGTACAGAAGTCTTCGAGACTGCAAACTCAGAGACTTTTTAATAAGTTGTATGTTTAATTTGCTCCACTGATAACCGCTCTTAGATGGAGGAGGCGTATGCAGCACTGTACCAGGAGTTTGTCTGTCTCCAGTCACTCTGCTTAAAACAAGCAGCAATAATACAACATCTCTCTGACACAATACAACGACAGCAAGGTCAGAAGACTCTCGCAAATAAACTACAAATTACTTCATGTATGATTAATGTCACAATGTATTAAATGATCGTATACACCAGGGGTTCTCAACTCTGGCCCTCGAGATCAGGGTTGGAGCTAAACTCTGCAGGAAAATGGATCTTGAGGGCCAGAGTTGAGAACCCCGGGTAATGCACTATGATAAATGAAATTAATGTTCACTTTCAGGTTTGGCCTCGGCTCCAGCTAGGAACTTTGGAAAGCCGTGTCAGCGCACAGAGGAAAAGTCAGGACATCAACTCCACGAACACGAACCTCTAGGACATCCCACTGGACCACACATACTGGACCCTCAAAGTATAGTATTCTCGTTATGTCTGTTAAAATGATAATTTGAAAGATTTAAATTCAACCATTGACTAAAGGCCAATTAACACCAAGGATGATAACTATAACGATATAGTTCCAAAAATTGTTCTAAATTCAAAATAGCAATTCACACCAAAACAATAACGATAACGGCACAAATATCGTTGGAATCATCGTAGTACCTTTTCTTTCTCCAGCTGATAAACGATAAAAATATTGGCAGCCAATCAGAATCCATCCTGCTTAAAAAAAAGAGCTTGATCATTTAAAGACAACAGAACTGCAGTGTGCACTTCTAATAAACAACGTTATTGAGTGTTGCAAAAATTGTTCTAAATTCAAAAGAATAGCAATTCACACCAAAACAATAACGGCACAAATATCGTTGGAATCATCGTAGTACCTTTTCTTTCTCCAGCTGATAAACGATAAAAATATTGGCAGCCAATCAGAATCCATCCTGCTTAAAAAAAAGAGCTTGATCATTTAAAGACAACAGAACTGCAGTGTGCACTTCTAATAAACAACGTTATTGAGTGTTGGTGTGGATGCTAATGTAGTTATCATTACAGATATTGTTCTTGATATTTCTATTCTCTTACTTTTGTCTGCAATTCTGAATCTTTTGACCTCAAGCGTTAAATCAAGTTATGCATATGTTTGTTTGTCAGCTGGTAATGATCTCAGTCGTATCGATAGAGGACTAGACAAACTGCATCTTAACCTGGACATGCCAGATCAGAAGCAGGGTGACCATGATAATGCAGTTTTCCACAATCCTGTAAAGACTGTGGAAAACAATGCCTGGGATGACCTGAGGAAAGTTGAGCAACATTATTATGCTAACCAGACTTCACAAAGGCTGCGGGTTCGTATCATACCTGTGTTTAGTTAGCTTTGGTTCACTTCAGTTCCTTTAAGTTCCCAATTTGAATGTGTCTAGTCCTTCTGATCACACCTCCTGCTAAACACCTCACTACAATTACTAGAACATCTGACATGTGTGAGAAGACTGTTTCTCTGTCCCGCAGAGGCCCTGGTCATCCTCGTTTCTGGACAGTGAGTTGGTCAGTCAAGCCGGAGGGCTGTTCATGTCTGGAGTCACGCTGCAGTCGCAGGTGTGTGAGTTCTGTCACGCTGTGTTTCCTGGACACACAAGCACCCGTGGAGAGTTTCTGCGTCACCTCACTACTCACATGACCTGAAGGAAAACAATGCTGGGAATCAAATTCATCAAAAATGAAGATGAGATGAGAAGTGAACACACTGATAATGCCAGTAATGGACTATCACATGTTTGATTTTGAAACTATTTGAGGTTTGGTCAGTGATGATCAAGATTTTTTTATTAAATTGTAAAGCACACAAAGTTGTTGTGCAAGTACTTAACAAAAGTAAGACGAAAAAGTAACGAGAAAGTAAGAACAAAAAAAATGTTATGCATGCACATTTATTTGTCGTTTCGTTTTATCATGATAATAAAATGATTCATCTCCTATTTTCATCTTGTAATTATTTGGTTCCATCACAAAAAGTGTCTGTTTTGTACCAGTCGAAATTTTGTGAATATATCATTATTTTTAGAATGATTTACTGTTTTTACCCAAATGCTGCATTTTCACAACCATTAAGCACAAGGTAAGAGTATAGTGCCGTCTAGCAATTAATTTTAAATACACTGGAAAATGTTGTAATGTAGGGAATCAATGGATCATCCCAACTGGTAGCATGAATGCTGTAAAACCTCAGTTTATCAGTGGTTGTTTACATGAACACCACTGTGATAATTGACAGCAATTAAAGGGTTAGTTCACCCAAAAATGAAAATTAGGCTGTGTTTTACTCACCCCCGAGGCATCCTAGGTGTATATGACGTTTTTCTTTCAGACGAATCCAGTCGGAGTTATATTAAAAATTGTCCTGGCTATTCCAAGCTCTATCATTGCAGTCAGCGGGTGTTGCAATGCTTCAGTCCAAAAGAAGTGAAATAAAAAGCGCCCATCCATTAAAAAAAAAAAGTGTCTCACACGGCTCCGGGGGGTGAACAAAGGCCTCCTGTAGCGAATCGATGCATTTTGTAAGAAAAATTACCATATTTAAAACGTAATAATCACTTTAATCTAGCTTGCGCTCACTGTTGTACGCGGAAGCTTGACTTATGGAGGTCGGCTTTGCGCATGCGCCGCTCAGAAGTGACGAACGCGGAAGCGCAGGGGAGAGATCAAAACAAAACAACGGTCACTTATTAGAAGTACAAAACGAGGATTTGTAAAGAAGAATGTCGGAGGATTTCAATATAAGCCAAGAGGACACTGGTTTTCCTTTGATAAAGTAAGGAAACTTTGCTTTTTTTGATCCTGTAAACAAACGTTGGTTTTCACGAGACTCACCGGCGCACGCACAACGCTGAACTCATACGTCATGCTACCGGAGCTGCTTCCGTGTACAACTGTTGGCGCAAGCTAGATTAAAGTGATTATTACGTTTTGAATATTGATATTTTTCTTACACAAATGCATCGATTCGCTACAGGAGGCCTTTGTTCACCCCTGGAGCCGTGTGAGACACTTTTTTTTATGGATGGGCACTTTTTATTTCACTTCTTTTGGACTGATGCATGCAACACCCGCTGACTGCAATGATAGAGCTTGGAATATCCAGGGCAATTTTTTATATAACTCCGACTGGATTCGTCTGAAAGAAGAAAGTCAAATACACCTAGGATGCCTCGAGTAAAACACTGCCTAATTTTCATTTTTGGGTGAACTAACCCTTTAAGGCAAGGCGGATTAAGACGTTTACATGACATGGCCAAATCTCTTTAGTCTTGTTTACATCCTACTTGATGTTACTTTTTAGATTTACAAAAAAAACGGTGTTTTTTTGCCTTGAAACAGACAACCTTCAAGGCGCTCTAGTACACATGGACATGCTCTTTGTAGACACAATACTTGCAGTGTATCTGTTTCGGTTTCTTGAACAAGCTAGCCTAAAGGGATAGTTCACTCAGAAATCTGTCGTTCCAAACCTGTATGATTTCCTCTTCTTTCTTTTTTTTTGCAAAACACTTGAATATTTCGAAGAATGTTTTTCTGTCACAAGGGTCCAAAACAACACTGGACTCCTTTGACTTTCATTTCATATAGACAAAAAAACACTGCAAAATATCTTTCAAAATATCCTCTTTTGTGTTTCACAGAATAAAGAATGGCATGATCTTTGGTTAATTTTTGGTTAATCCCTTTAATTATAGGCCTCCACAAGCATATTACTCTAATGAAATGAATTTATTGATTAGCGATTGATTAAAGAGTGAATTAGCCACTAGTGGCACCAAACAGAACTGAAACAATAGACACTTCCCCATCTGTGAGATTGATGATGATGATGATGCTGATGGCAGGGTAGGGCTAGTGAATCACAGGCATCATCTGTCTTGGTTTGTTGAGATGACTAGGGTGAGTGTGGGTGGTGGAACCGTGTCAGAAATGAGACAGAAACATCAAAATTGTCTATACATTTTCACATATAATACTGTATGTATCTTAGACAAAAGCAGTGGATGAATAAAAGTTAGAATAAATCAGCAATATTCTGCATGTTGTAATACACAAGTTTCTATTTTTACACTGTTAGCAAAATAAAAGTAACAATCTAGAGAAGTAAACAGGAGAAACATTACAATATAATTTATTGAGAAATTAAAAAATAAATAATCTGTCATTGAATAGGCAACATACATATTTCTAACATTAGCGCTGTAATGCACAATTCTTACAAATTCATTAGCCATTCAACCTTTAAACAGTGAGAATACTATTTTTTTCCCCCCGTGATTCATTTGAATCATTTACATTTTGTAACCTGTGAAATCTCATATGTGCATTTAGCGTTCATATATTAATATTTACTGCATCAGCAAGTTCCTAGTGTCGGGGTTCTTAATATAGTCAAATTCAGGATTTCACATGTTAATATAATCCAAAACTTGTAAATGTACACGTGTTTTGCTCGCTGTACATAATAAAGTGTTTGATATATATTTATTCTAGCGTTGTGATTGGTTGGATTAAATAAACATGCTCCCCCCACACTTTTGTTAGAACTTCATCAAAACTGAGAAAATGGAATGAGACACTGTCTTAGTTCACAGCTCCGCTTAGAACGAGAAGCATGTCATCTATCCTAATAAATTAAGGTTTGGGTAATGGATGCAGATGCTATTTCATTCTAGAATTTGCTTGACACAAAATTAGCACCATTGAAGCTTTTTACTGACATACTGGTAAGTCAAAGTATCCTGACAGAGAACATGGAATGTATTTGTAACACTCGTTGCTTGCACTAACCTGCATGTGCTGCAAATTTCATTTGCAAAGACAAAAGAACTTTCAACATTACAACATCGCGAACCGAACACCACGGCTGCATTTAGACATGATATCCAACCTGAGTTCAACATGGAGACTTGCAGACTGTGAGTTATGGATCGTCTTTGGTGTTTGCTGGACTGCTGCTTCTGTTACTTGATCCTCTCCTCTCCGACACTTTCTCCTCCATCTCTATGAGAATATAAACAAGGTTTGTTTTTTGATTAAAATTTTAGAATGACTATTTTTTTTTAATAATCAAGAGTGTCGGGAACACGATACGGTACTTTACAGTATCAAATGTCTATTGTTTATTTTTCTGTTTCTTAAAAATCTTTTCATTTGAGCAGATTCTGAGAAATGTAGCATTACAGCACTTGCTCACCAATGGATCCTCTGCAGTGAATGGGTGCCGTCAGAATGAGAGTCCTGATAAAAACATCACAATAATTCTCAAGTAATCCACACCACTCCAGTCCAGCAATCAATGTCTTGTGAAGTGAAAAGCTGCATGTTTGTAAGAAACAAATTCGTCATTAAGACATATTTACTTCAAACCGTTGATTCCGACTGAATACGAGTCCTCTATGTATATTATTGCTTTCTGCGGTAAAAAAAAAAGTAATCTCATCTGAACCAGGAGAGAAATATACACAGATCAAGCACCGTTTGCAAATGAAAACAGTCCAAAATTGTCCTAAACAAATAAGTTGGTGGATTTTGATGAGAATAAGGACATGGACGAGTTATGGCCAGATACTTATGGATTATAGACTCGTATTTTGGCCAGAAACAATGGTTTAAAGTTAAATTGTCCTGATGATGGATTTGTTTTGAACTTTCCATTTCACAACCCGTTAACTGATGGACTGGAGTGCTGTGGATTACTGTGATGTTTTTATCAGCTGTTTGGACTCTCTTTCTCACGGCACCCATTCACTGCAGAGCATCCATTGCTGAGACACTGATGCAATGCTACATTTCTCCAAATCTGATGAAGAAACAAACTCATCTACATCTTGGATGGCCTGAGGGTGAGTACATTTTCAGCAATTTTTTTGGGTTAACTATTCCTCTAAATATGTTCTGCTCATTCATTCAAAGAGTTATCAAAAAGAGACTAGAATTTGGAACTGGGAGAGTCAGCATTTGTATCATTGGGTTTCCCATTGCATTTCTACTTGTGCTATTATTGATGTGAACATCACAACTCCCCACACTTCGGCAGACATTAATAATACATTACAGCAATGCAATAAAACATTATATTAAAACTCATATTATTATGTGAAGGCAGAACAATGCGGAGGAATGACTGCGTAACTGCAGAATGACTGACAACGCAATGAAATGAGGAACTTGCATTTTCGCTTGAAAGAGACAACACAAAAAAAGACAAAGAAAGACTGATTAAAGCTCATTTTTGGCCATTCCACTGAACTGAAGCACTAGTGTTTGCTCATTAAGATCCTGCATCCTTTCACTGCCCACATGGTTTATTTTTACTCTGTCTCTCTGAGTCAAAGCGACGCCCTTCTCACTCCCTCCTACTCGTTCACCCCCCTCTTTCTCTCCATCCATCCATCCGCCCTCCTCTCACACATTTTCATAAGCTTTGACGTCAGACAGGGAAGGGGGGCTCCAATTTATCACCCACACAGCACTTCCTGTGGCCCCCACCACCCATACGTGTTTTCTCTTCTCATTTCTCTTCTATTCTGTGGTCCCCAATGACTACGTCTGACTGAGATGTTTGCCTCTGTAAGAGCTTCTCGAATCTGACAATCTCTGATTCATTCCATCCTTAAAGACTAACTGGATTAGCTAACCAGATAAGTAAAATAAATCAGTTGGTCACTGTTCATCTATATATTCCTCAGAGACTCTTCAAGGTGTGTTAGTCTCTTCAATATCATCTCTAGTAAAAAGGAATTATTTTATTGCAAACCTGCAGCCTTTAAAGAAAAGTTCTCAAAAAATGAAAATTCTGTCATTTATTCACCCTCAAGTTGTTTCAAATGTATTTGCTTTTTTATTTCAGTGCAGTGAAAGTCAATGGGGTCCATTGTTTTTGGAACCCAAATATCTTCTTTTGTTTCATAGAAGAAAGACAGTCATACAGGAACAAAATGAGGGTAAATGATGACAGAAGAGAATAAAGGCACACATACTTTGTTCTTTAGAGAGGTTGAACTATTTAACTTGAGGTCTTGAACTCGACTGTATCCAGACGATTAAAATCATCAAATGTCATGATTCTGACAATCGTGAAACCCAAGAAGTAACACACTTATGACCCTTTCTACAGTACAATAATCTCCTTTAAAATAAATTCCAATTTTAAATAAATGGTGCTGTTGACTGTGTTTGTCAACCTCAACCAATCAACCCTTTAAACTGCCAAGCCGGTTCCCAGTTCTGACGTAGCTTTTTGTACTGTATGACAGAAATAGGTTACACTTTATTTTAAGGTGATGTTGTTTCAGTGTAATTACACAAATAAGCACAGAGTAATATTAATTAACTACATGTACTTACTAATTTCTTAGAGTTGGGTTTAGGGTTAGGGTTTGGTTTAGGGTTAGTTACATGTAATTATGCATAATTTCCTGTTATTACCATAGTAAGTGCATGAAACAGGTAACCACATCACCTTAAAATAAAGGGTTACAGGAAAAAATATCCTCATGTAGATTAACAAAATCTGAAGGTAAGCACTACGCATCTCTTTTTACTGACCCGAAGTTTAAAACTGGGAAGTAAATCCAAACTGTCTTGTACCCTGTTTGTAGCAGGTGCATGAGAAGCGTGGAGGTTATAGAACATGACAGAATTCTAGTATTCACCTGAAATCTGTCTCTTTTCTGACCCTAGGCTGACTTTGCTTGCGTGGTCACGTGACACCATTCTAGCCAATCTGAGGCCCTCATCCATGAGAGTTTGTTGCATGAGCTGGCGACTCCAGTTGATGAGGCCAGTGGTGTCGGTGAGGGGGTGAGGGGATGAGGAAGGGTGCAACTGAGGGCTGATATCTATCAAGACACAGAATTAACAAACATGCCTCTCAATCAAATGTTAGGTTTTCTTTCAGCAATGATGTTTTTCCCTGACATGAGTATGAATGGACACAAATTTGCTTTGTAATCTTCTATGCTTGATCTTTACATCATCTCAGAGTGGGAAAGTAACCCATTGTGATCACACTTTACGTGTGAAGTAGTCCTTCATGGCTTTGACCATTATGACATTTGCAATAAATGCAACATAGAATGTGGGACAATGATGGTTACATGCCTAAGATTTACTGACATACACCAGACAGTCATAATAAATATATCAATGTTTAAAATAAAAATAAGGAATCTTACCTTGTGTTAAACTATCTAGACTTTCTCCAGAGAGGCTGTTGTCATCCGCTGTAGATCTGTTGTCACTGTTGGCTACTGGATCCTTAGACAGTCTGTCCGAATCTGTGACCTGAAGCAAGCGGATTTCATTTCTAATGAAAGCATTACTTGTTTTGTCATAGTAGTTGGTTTGCTTCACTATAATTACAGATATGAGTGCAATAGTATTTCATAACTTGACATCCAATGTAAGCTACTATAACTCTCAATCCTTCATTCACATCTTTATTTTAATCCTATCTTGTTCATTTTCTTGTCATTTTGTAAATAGTAAAGTCACTAATTAATGAAGTGTAAGCATCTGCCCAAACTTCACCTGAGCATATTCCTGAAAGTCCTGTATACCATTTATACAGATTTATATATAGTTACATATCTTGATGTACTTACATCAAGCTTGATTCTCTTCTGAGCAGAACAGTCAACAGAGGCAGTACAATCATCTGAGTATGTCCTGAGATGATGATATAACAAACCCAGCTCAAATTCTGATCAAATAAGTTTAATTATAAAAAAAAGTCACAGTATTGAAGTCAAACACTCATGCTATCAATATTCAAGGGCAAATATAGAAATTAAAGGGGTCATATGATGCGATTTCAAGTTTTCCTTTCTCTTTGGAGTGTTACAAGCTGTTCGTGAATATGCAACAAATGCCTCGTTTATAATGGGTTTTAATGTTTTTTGACTGATGTTTTGTCCGGCCGGACACGGCATCACAGTATGGTAGGGGCGTAACATTTCCATCACACGCTTGAGGTATTTGGCCAATCACAGCACACCTCGCTTTTCAGAACGATGAGCTTTGTAAAAATCTACGAGTTTCAGAAAGGCGGGGCATAGAGGAGAAACAATAATGTACAGTATGCGGAAAATCATGTGTTTTTTGAACCTTAAACCGCATAAACACATTTCATTACACCAAATACACAAAATAATGTTCTTTTTAGCAGCATCATATGACCCCTTTAACACACAAGAGGCACCAGGGCTAGCTGTCACACAGGTATTTGTGAAAATGCCTGTATCTCAGAAACTTTAAGGATTACAAGAATTAAGAATTACAAAAATGTGTTTCTCCATCAGTCAAAAGATCATGTCAGATGGATTTATTAGATGTATTTTCTTATAAATTTAGAACATCTGTTACCAGGTATAAGGTCAAGGATGAGATGCAAGAAGGTAACCTTGGTCCAGAAGAACCATGCTCCACTACTACCCCCAATAAATTCCTCTCTACACAAGCACTTTGGACCAGTTTTCTTATTTTATGTCTTGAATGCATTGAAGATTCTGCTCAGCTAAAAGTCTAACTTGCTGGTTTTGAATGTACTACATAATCAATTATTTTTATGAATTCTGTCGTCCAAACTAAAATTCCACTATCATCATATTTTTGCTCGAGCTGTTGAATAAACAGCTTGAACACAATAAAACCAAAGAACTGTATGGTAAAAAGTCTGATCTTCAAATTTGGGGTCTCTTTCTCATACCAACAGTTCAAATTTGCTCTTATGTTTTTGATTATATCCTTTCAACCGTATGGTCAACAAACATAACTGATAGTTTTGTAATAGTCTCTCTACATAGACATTTATATGGACATGGTGCTGATGACACATTCCAGGTTTCATCATGATTAGCCAATGCATTGTGGTGAACTGAGCAGTCTCATTATTTTAGGCTAGTCTTTAATCCCCCACATTACTGCACATTTTGCATGTCTCCTTTGACTGACACACACATTTCAGGTCTTGGAGTCTCTACTAATGAGCTGATGAGTTGAATCAGCTGTGTCTGTCATGCAAAAACATGTTTGGGAACCACTCTTTTAGGCCAAACAATTGCGAATTTCCTTTTTTTTGTCGTCCAGATTTTATAGCCAGTAGGTGGCGCTGTCTCCAAAATGCTCTGGTACTCTCAGGTCTTGGTTGTGATGACAAACCAAATTTCATTTCATTATCTTATAGCATTGTGAAACTCAGGTCATTTTTGGTGTGCTTTCTGTTGAATGACTGTTCTATCTGATGACTTATTACATGCAAAGTGTTTGGTAAAAAAAAAAAAAAACTTTGAAGATGATATGAACCAAATTTGGTGAAGATCAAATAAAAATTCTGGGAGGAGTTAAAAAAAAAGCCTGTTTTTCAGAAAATTGGCATGAGCCTAGGTATCAGAAGAACAATTAATGTATGTGGATTTACTATTTATGCGTGTAAGTAAACTACATTTTTGCTTTATTCTATAAATTACTGACATCACTTCTCCCAGATTCCAAATAAAAATATTGGAATCTAGCATGTATTTGCAGAAAATGACAACTGCTCTCAATAATAATAATAATAAAAAAAAAAAATGCTTTCTGACCTCAAAGAATGACACATTAAGGCTGTGATTGGAAATCAGTTATTCCACAAATATTGATTTACACACTCTTCCCAAGATAAAACAATAGTATTGTGCTATTTAAAAACTTAATATGAACTTGTTTTCTTTGCATTATTCAAGGTCTGAAAGGACTGTATCATTGATATTTTGACCCGAAGTCATTTTCTGCAAATGAATACTATAAAAGTCGTTTTGATTAGTATTATTTGAAACATGAACATTGAAACATTGAAAGAAAATGTTCAGTTTACTTAAACACACCAATTTTGTAGTGGTCTCTTAATTTTTTTCCCGCTGCTGCATATACGGTGTATATGTGCATATTTTAATTATGCCTATATCTATACATGTAAATATATTTAACAATACATATAAACCACCTTATCTGGATGCAAAATCTGAAACCATTTCAAAATCTTAATAAAAGTCGTTCCTGACCTGTTATGTTTAAATGTTGACGTGTAGGCACATTCTCTCGCCACTTGTCGAGCTAAAGAGAACAGTTCAACTCTACGTAACAACAGAGCGTTGTCACGGATGCAGAATTGAGCTGCAGCCTCATTGATGAGCATCTGAAAGTGGAAATATTCAAATTAAACCGGATCATCTGAGCTCTATGAAAGTCAAGGCATTTTGACAACTACAAAATGCATTAAACAACTCCTGTCATTTTTATAGTAGCCTACATATTTACAACTGGTGTTTTAAAATGGATGTTATCAAATATTACTGTGAAATCTAGGAGTTGCAGTTAGTTCTTTAAAGTTTATCACAAAAACGTCTTGGAAAAACATATGCAAAGACTTGTGGAATAATAATAAAATGAATCCCCTGAAAATGAAATGGAGGAATTGCTGGATTATTTTTTCAAGGTTTGAAAACTGGGCTGTACTCAAAAGATTGTAGAATCAAATCTTGCTTCCCCGTGCAAAAGTCATCGCCACAATGCTAAGATGTTGTGTGTGGTTGCCATGCTAAGCAGTTGCTTACGCTTTCTGTGTGTTATGCAGTTGCTAGAGTGTTATGAGTCGTTGCTTTGGGATGGAAATGGTCCCATTTCATTATCTACAATATAAATTGTAAGTCTGATTGCTTATTAAAGTAATAGCACACCTCTCCTTACTTTGAGTTTTGTATACTGTAGTAATATAGTTTACAGTTTAATACACTGTAACAGTAGTAATTTTCGACTTAGCAAACACTAAATACAAGATATTTACAGCAGATTAGTTTAGTTTGAATTTAGCTAATTCATTGTAGAGATACAGAACAATACTTTACTTTAGTATTGTTTATTACAACTAAACTTGAGAAAAAAGTAAAAAAAAATTAACATTTCTCTGTGTAATTTGTTCTGTTTAACAGACCTCATGATGGGTGAGCTGTTTCCCTTCCCTCCTCTTGGAGTCAAAGCGGCCATAGATCAGGCTGTATTTGCGAATCTCTTCCTCTTTGCTCTTGTCTTGAGGTTCCAGGTGGAATATGTGTCCCACCGTCTTGGCCATTTTCTTATTGAGTCTCAAAAGCGTCTTCACCTCGGTTTGATCTGCTTGCGGCATGGTTCTTAGAAGCCTATCAACGCTTTCCTCCACGGCTTTAATGGTCTCTGGGTCCGGCTGACCTCCGGGCCACGGAGAGGTCATAGTGGAGGAGGATGAAGAAGAAGCTGGCGTCGGAGGACCAAGAAGACGTGAGTGGCAAGCGAAAGGCAGATGGGTAATGGGCTGTTCTTCATCTAACTCAGCGGTTCCATACATTTCAGGACTGAGCCAGTGGGGATCCATGGGGTACAGTTTTTCTCTGTACAGATGGTCTGGAGGTACAGGAGAGGCCTGTGAGCAGGGGCTCTTTGGACTGTTATCTCTGAGCGGCGTAAGGCAAGATCCTACTTCCTCTCTTTCACACGGAGAGCCTGGCTGACCGTTGCTTAAAGATTTTCTGGCGCCCATAACCCCAGAGCCAGCAGCACTGCTACTGTCGATCCTAAGGAGAGGGATTCCACAAGGGGCCACATTGGTGGCCAGGGGTTGGTTGAACAGCGTTGGGTTTGCCGCCCAGTCGCGCAGAGCCTTCTGCAAACGCCGCACATGCAGGGGTTTTGTGGCCATGCCAACTAGTGCCATGATCTCGAGAAATTCCTCTTCGCCAGCCTCGCACAGCTGTTGGACATCATCACCTCCCTGCTGGATGAAGGTGTCATAGTACATCAGCAGGTTGGCCCTTTGTAAAACTCGGTAGAGCTGCAGCTCGCCCAGCGTCCGTGGTAGTGACATCCTAACGCTCGGCTGCAATGGGATTTCCACAAAACCTGTCATTAGTATCATTTAAAAACATGTGTGTGCATGTGCAAACCGGTTTATGTGGTTTTTGAGGACACAAATTTGTGTTGGGGAGTAACTAGTTACATGTATGATATTTTCTATCAGCTAACCCAACTTCTACCCCTAAACCTTCCTTTCACAGAAATATGTGCAAAACATTAGATTTAAATAAAAACATATTTTGGCTGATTAATAAGCCTTTTTAACTAGTGAGGGCCAGTAAAATGTCATCACTAGTGTTGTTGTCATGATCTTTCACTATATAAGTGAGGACATTTGGTCCTCACAAGTATAGTTAAACCAGTTCACACACACACACACACACACACATAAAGATTTAATGATTTCTTTCCCAAAATGCATTGACTGCTTTGAAATATGAGACACCAAGAGTTTAGGACACAGAATAGGACACATGAATTCGTGTATCATTCGATCATTCATTTTTTTATTTAATATTGAAAGTAGAAAAATGAGAAAACGGCTCCTTTTTAGTTTTTTTGTTTTTTTCCAAAAAAGGAAAAACGAAAATTCAGCTTAAATGTTCGTTTTTCGTTCATGGGTGGAAAAATGAATAAACAG
>NW_015544173.1:291016-291366 GCF_001515605.1 Sinocyclocheilus anshuiensis
GGAGCCGTTTTCTCATTTTTCTACTTTCAATATTAAATCAAAAAACGAATGATCGAATGATACACGGATTCACATGCTTATTCGATAATCGTTTTATTTTCTATTTGGGTGTATGTATATGGTTTATTTTTTAAGATTATCTGTTTTTCCAAGGAATTGTTAGATGCCAGTGTTTCCTGGCATATTTGCTATGCAAAGATTTGATTTCAAAAACAGTTTCATAGTTATTAAACTTTATCTTGTTTTGATTTTAAATCTGTATTTCTATCATGAGAACTCTCTGAAGATTTTAGCATGGTGATGGATATGACAATGTTAATGTATTTGGTCTTGGCGGAACAGATCTGCTA
>NW_015544173.1:291608-314211 GCF_001515605.1 Sinocyclocheilus anshuiensis
AGCCATTTAAATGTAAAGCAGCAAGCTCATTGGCTGCATATGCAACGGGAACCAATCAGCTTGTGACAGTCGTTTAGTGCTAAGAATATCATCAGTTACGTTAAGCCTGCACCATCTAGTTTCATGACAGAACTTGGTATTTAACCTCAGAATGATTTCAAAGAAAAAGAGGTGCTAAAGTCTGATTTTGTGGTGACTGTGCTTTAATATTACATTTTTATTAGGGATGCACCGATACCACTTTTTCCAGTACTCGCCCGATACCGATACTTTTATTTTTGGTACTTGCCGATACCGAGTACCGATACCAATACAGGAGCTCAGTATCGGGCCCGATACCAGTATCGGTATCGGTGCATCCCTAATTTTTATAATCTTAAATTTTAAGGATTTTGAAAGTCTGACAGTGTCAGTGTTGAGTACTACTCTAAGGTTAACCCTGCCTGGTTTAAATGTTTAAAAATGATTAACAGTTGAAAATATTCATTAGAAATTTAGAAAAGTAAATGTAATCAGTTACATTAAATTAATAAAGTAATTGAAACAGTTACACTACTTATTACTGTTACGTATCCGGTCCATGAACTTCCGTCTGCTAGCCATCAGAGGTCACCCTTTCCATTTTCATTGACTCATGGACACAACTATAATGCTATTAGCTCTCGAGCAGGGCACACAATCGCTTGAGAGTTATATTCAAGAGTATCTAGACATTGCTTATTACTCTGATTTCCCGGATTGTGTGTTGATAGACTTTTTCTGTGAGGGCATTAATCAGCCACTAAAGTCTAAACTCATTCACGAGGGTCCACGTTCATCTCTAAGTCAGTTTATGGACTATGCTCTGCTGTGTGTTAACTCTTCATCCACTGTGGGTGTCGCGGAGGAGGAATGCGAAACCGCGTCTGTGACTGAAATGGCGGCCGCACCGGAATGTTCCTTCTGCTCCGCCGTGGTGGTCTGTCTGGCTCTGGTGGTTCGCTGCTCTACCTGTACTGCCGGCTCCACCCTGGCTCTCTGCTCGCTGGTTCTGCCTCAGTTCCCGGTCTCTCCACTTCCATGTGGACCTGCACATGGATCCGCATGTCTCACGTCTCGTCAGCCCCGTTACAATTACATTTTAAATAGTGTAACTTGTAATCGGTAACCTGTTACATTTCCAAAGTAACCTTCCCAACACTGATAATGACATGGGTATGACATAAGTATCACAATGTGAAGGTTGTTTTAGGAGGACATTACCTGTTTCCCCGTAATTCAAATGGCTTAAAAAACATAATAAATGGTGTTTTATTTTTGTTTTGTTTTTTATCTAAAAATGCAGAAAGTTTTCTGTGAGGAGTAGGTTTAGGCGTAGGGTTGGTGTAGGGGGATAACAAATACAGTTTGTACAGTATAAAAACCATTACGCCTATGGAGAGTCCCCGTAAACCACATATACCAACATGTGTGTGTGTGTGTGTACAGGGCTCCACAATAACATATGAAAGTTCTAGACAAGTAGATTATAAAATTGTCATAAATGAAATGCTTGTGAACGTGGAGTTACTGATGTATGCACAGAAAATATGTTATCTTACAATCAATCAAAACATAATGAATAAAAATCAAACAGCTGACATGTTTTGTGCAATGTTAGCTCTACCGTAGTAAATGACTGAATAATATTCATGAATACAGTTTTGAAGATGATTGTGCCAATCACCTCACTGCTCCAGATGTCTGCTCTGCAGCAATATAAAGTGTTTCTATGAAGAATAAATTGCAGTAGTTTCTAAACGGTCTTCAAATAGCTGATCCATGAATAACCTTAATTTAAAATGCCTGTTTAGTGGCAAACTGTGCTGATGTAATACGTTAGGTGTTGTTTTCGAATAAAGAGTTTGTATTTTTCCCAAACAATAAGATCAATCTCTATCGCAAAAAAAAAATTCACAACTTTTTTTTCACAGCCTTATTTCTTCACACTACATGCATCTTTTTTGGGGGGGGGGTTTTATGAACTTTAAATCTGAAACTACCAAACACCCTTATTTTAAAACCAATTTTTACTTTTGTGAAAGGTTTTTAAATGAGTAATCAAAGAACTATGAGTATGAGATAATGTACAGTGAGCCAGTCAGCTTGGATGTTCAGTCAACTTGGATGCCTAACACAGAATAACCCCTGAATGGGTTATAATGACCAGATGGCCAGACACTTATCAAATAAATAAAGGGACAAGAAATATTGGTTTGACTTCAAATGAATGCATTTAAGAAGAAAGAGAGTGGCCATGTTGACTTCACTATTTCTTGTTGGGTAAAGGGGAGCTTCTGAGGGGTTGCAAATAAAATGAGACAGATAATGCAGAGCAAGTAATGTGTGCACATGCAGCAGAAGCATAACTAGGATAAGAGAACATTTGTGTCTGAATTGTTCTGAATAGACATTAATATTTGAGTTAATGTGAGGATCCACCACCAACACAGTACAAGACACTTGCTATATCAACAATGTACATTTCCTTAGAAATAAGTCACTCTTTGTATCCAGAACTTCTTCAGGGCTGGTTCACACAGAACACATTTTTGTGTTTCACATCCAGTGAAACTCAAAAACATGTTCTGAAAAGAAAGAAGTGTAACTTCAAAAACTTGTCTTGAGACCCTGCCTCATTTTCCATTCATCAGCACACTGGCTCTGCAGTTGGATACTAGTGCTTGTGTCACGTTTGTGTAAAAAGCAAAAACACACGTTTCAGTGAACAGTTCTTTAAACAACCGTTGTGTGTCTGTGTTAAGAACATTTTAAACCTTTTCCACAATAAGGTGCCATTTGTGCTATGGTTCTATGGATGTTAAAGGTTCTTCATAAAACCATTAATGGCAATAAAGAACCTTTATTGTTAAGGTTCTTCTATGGCACTGCTGCAAAATCACCCTTTTGGAACCTCTTTTAAAAGACTGTATCCAAGAGTCAAGTTGAGGTGCAGTCAAATTTTCTCCTCCTGCAGTGTAATACGAAGCCTCTTAATCTGCAACCTCTCATTTCTTCTGCTTTTTTATATATCGCTCTCTCTCTCTCCTACAAAATATTAGCTGGAGACAGATTTGGCATGTGAAAGTTCCATACTTGCATCCCCTTTTAACTACACTGATGAAAACTGTAATCTAAAAATATAAAAGTTTCATGTAGTCCTACAGAGAGAGAGAGAGAGATCTGTTTTAATAAAGCTTTATCAAATTAAATACCAGCTTAATATTTTATCTATGTATTACGTTTATTTAATCTAATATTAAGCTACAAAAACCTCTTAGCTCTAAGTTGCATGTTTTGTGCACGTCATGTATATGCTACAGAGTAAGCTCACAGTTGAAGAATATTTCATTGTAAAACACACGCCTATCTTTTTTTTTTTCAGCTTGCATAAACTTCACAAATAATCAGCTAGTTTGAAATTCCGTTCCTATGCTCATGAGGTGTTGCTGAGTTGTAGTTGTTAAACAATAACCCACAGCAGTAGTTTTCCTTTGATACTTTATAATGAGGATAGTAGCTAATTGCTGAATGCAGACGATTCGTCAGTAGTTGTGTAGCTACTACTCACCTCGAGAGGCTTCAAGACAGAATCCACGACAGGATCCAGCAGAACACTTGAGCTTCCAGTAACCGACACGACCGAATCTATCGGATTTTCACTTCCGTCACTCAACTCAAAATCAATCAAACTTTTCGTTCTATTAATAGACTTGTATCTTTACGCCTCTGACACGTAGCCTAATTTGTTTGTTTTCTGTGCTTGTTAGACCTTATCCTACAGATGTGAGATTGGAGTCAAATATTCTTGAAACTCTTGTGTTGTCTCGGCTATGCTCTGCTGTGTTGGCAGTAGCGGTGAGTTAATGACGCTCCTTTCGCTGCCTGTGTGGGCGCGAGAAACGCGTGGGCGGACTGCGGCACGCCATCTGACCGAATAAGAGCCTTCCTCTCCGACTCTCGCATCAGGGTGTGGATGGACGGGGAATTCTGTCCATTTCACTGTTAAAGCTCATATCTGTATAATGTCAAAGCCAGCCATTTAGAAGCTAAACAGCACTACAGAGCCCCACTATAATAAACAGCAGATTCAACACATGAGCAAGCATGAGCGCAGTCAGATGTGTGGATGAGCGCCGGAGAGCACCGTGTCTGTGGGCGGTGATCATTGCTCAGTGACGCGGCTAGAGCAGCGGGATTCCCCGGCGCCTCACGTCAGTCTGATCCGGGGACTCTGACTGGTTGGTGCGCTCATAAAGCTCAGCGCGGACTGTTGTTGTTGTTGTTGTTTTAAACGACTGACCTGCAATCTTTTTGTCATTCACCATTCTTTTTTATATGATTTTTATGTATTCATTTTAAATAGAACTTTACAGGATATTCATAGAACACGAATAGAATGGTTTAATTTTGCGTTAATTTTGTTTAATTAGGACATATAAACTGTTAGCTAAGCCTTCTCTTAATGTCACCATAAATTGTCACTTAAAGCATGTGGCATGAGCTCAGCTGATTTATTTAACCCCTTGTCTATTAAAAGTGCAATAACATATTGGCAATTGTTCTTTGATATTTTATTGCGCATTTGGATTTAAATTGCACAAATAAAACTACACTCAAATTCTTCTGTCAACACAATTGCCATTTAACAGTGTTAGTGTGTTGCACTGGTTCAAGTCACTTAGCAAAAGTCAAGTCAATCACTGAAACAACAATGCCACCTTGAGGAACAAATATACACTCTAAAAAATGCTGGGTTGTTTCAACCCAATGTTGGGTCAAATATGGACTAACCCAACTGTTGGGTTAAATTTTGGTTACATTTTTAAATTAACTTTTTAACCCAACAGTTGGGTTAGTCCATATTTGACCCAACATTGGGTTGAAACAACCCAGCATTTTTTAGAGTGTAAGTTTACACAGGTAGGATAATGACACTAAACCACTGTTGTAAAAAAAAAATACATAAATAAATAATTAAAATTAAAAATAAACACTGCTATTATTTTACAAGACACCGGGACGCTAGGGAGTGTTTTATGAGTTACTATGACTATGAGTAACTGTACCCAACATTGGGTTGAAACAACCCAGCATTTTTTAGAGTGTAAGTTTACACAGGTAGGATAATGACACTAAACCACTGTTGTAAAAAAAAAATACATAAATAAATAATTAAAATTAAAAATAAACACTGCTATTATTTTACAAGACACCGGGACGCTAGGGAGTGTTTTATGAGTTACTATGACTATGAGTAACTGTCATAACTCACAATTCTAAGTCGACAGAGACCTCTGGTGTGTACAAATTAAGGGTGCATGTCCTCAACTTTACCTTCCACTAAAAGCAAAATTTACAGTCAAGACCAAGATCCATCCATCTATCTATGTTTTATTTTCCACAGGACAATGCTGTGGAGCATTCATTTTGCTTTGCTTTAACAACACTTGATGAAGCTTTGGGAAAGATGCGTTATTCAATAAACTCATGTAATCAAACTCATACCGTGACTTTATCTCTTGCTTCCTGCTCCTCCGTGCATCTGCCTGTCTTTTAGGCTGAAAGTGGAGTTGACATCACTATAGTTTGGATATCAGAAAAAAAAGGAGTGTTGACTGTTTTTGGGTATCAGACAAATTCTGTTGACTGATTTTGGCTATAAAACTTGAACTGGTTTTGGATAGTAGGCAGAAAAAGTGAAGCATTGTCCAGGGAGAGTCATGGATGTACTCATAAGGATGGACAACATTTACAAAAAGGAGCTGTATGTTGCATATGTTGATCAAGTGTCACCACATCCACGCTGTGAATTAGCAGAATTTAAAAAAGCAATCAATTATATCAATTTCTTTAACTTAATAAACTCCAAGTTTAAGTTAGTAGAAATATATTTTGTACTACACGTCATTTGAACGTCTTAAAATATTGAGTAAACTAACTCATATCATTTCACTTCACCCTCTCACACTGAATAACTTCTAGTGCTTTCACGACTGTAGAAGTGAACACTGATATTTGTAATCCTTAATCTGTGCTATATAAAGTGAGATATTTCATAACATGGTGTCCTTCAAGGTTATCGTGCAGTTTAGAGAAATGTGTGAGGTGGTGCAGCAGAATCCCATGATGTGCTTTAGGTACTATCTTATGTACCTCCCAACAAGTATTGGAATTGCTACATTTTACTGCGTGAAGTGGTAGATGTGATCATGGCCCCAGTGGTTAGAAGATCATGGATACACTATCTTGAGGAGAAAACATTTCATGAACTCTTCCCTCATGGTGTCATTCCAAAAATGCATTTTTAGTGCACTATCCTTCACTTATGCTGAAATATGGGCCATTACTTCATTTGTCTTGTATGCGCTTTGAGGCAAAACATCAATATTTCAAGAAAGTGTCTACCGTTATTTGCAACTTCAAGAACATCACCAAATCACTTGCTAGAAGGCATCAGCTGAGACAATGCTGGGAGCAGTGGCGGCTCGTGGGTTTTAAAATAGAGGAGGCACACTAATTGTATTGGTCTGGGATCCCTGCCGATTATTACTATTATTATTTGCTTAACCACTTTAAAATGGCTTTTTGGTTGCTTTTAGTCAGAAAACATAAAGAAAACGACATACATACAGCAAGATAATATAATTTCACTTACCTGGCCTATCACTTGAAGCAAACATCCATCCCTTCTTATATAAGTTATCCTAGATTCAACTTGATTTTTTAAGTCGGTTCAATGTTACTGAAATTCAAAGAGCCCAATTTAGTTCAGTGCACTTAACATTTTAAGTTGTAGCTTTTTGGCACTAACCGGCCAAATCTCTGAACGTGGATTCATGCGCAGGAGTCAAATTTGTACATTAATTTAATATCAGAGTCCTTTCTAAGAAAAAAAAAATATTCTGCAAATCTAGACATTAGACTCATGTTTGAGAGCAGGCTCGACATTTTCGCGCCCACTGGAAGTTTATCCCAGTCAGTTGGTATTCGTTATTGAGTTTTTTTTATTATTTAATTTTTTTTAATCAACCGTTCAAGCTAGGATAATATAAGTTAACTTGAGGTAGACGACGAGCTGTTTTCTACGACGCATGAACTAATTGTCACCAGTTTTGTCAGTTTGTTCTGTTCAAACTAGAAGAACATATGAAACTTCTTAATATGATTTAAGAGACCACGATTCAAACTATTGTTAACCTTGTTCATTTGTGACTAACGTTACTTTTTTAGAAAGACGTTTTTGTCAGCCGAACAACCGACATGTTAAACGTTACATTCAGTTGGACGCACTGTAGGCCTAACGTTACATCTGTTCCTCACAAGCTCGTTTTCTGTGCCATTCGTTATTTTATTGGCCATCATCATATATTTGATATATAATGTTGTTTTACGATTGCAAATTGCTTACTGGTAACAGATTACAGGTAACAGTAAATGCAAACAAATGCATTATGTTGTATGAATCGGTCATATTTTAATCATGAACAAAAAGTCTGTAAAAGTGTTGTGTAACTTACATCTTTGGGCTTAACTGTAATTAGCAAGTAACCAACAGTTTCCCGTTTACCTCTCTTTGTAGGCTATGACTGAGCACATTACAGTGAGGATCACCATCCATCTTAATATTTTTTTTAGGCAACTCAGGTTATTAAAGGGTTATGAGGCTGTTGTATAGGAAATGTCTTTGCTTGTGTGTGTGTTGTTTACAAGTAAATTTAAGTTGAATAATTATTTTTATTTTTTTTACAGGCACACGCTTGTGAGTCTGAGACTGGATGAAGGGTGAGTTTTGCATTTCTGTACCAAATAAAGTGTATAAACTATATCTTAAGATAAGTCAATATTTGAACCACTTTAAAGTTTTTTTCCCCCTTACATATGTTTTTCTCTTTTTATAGGCAAACATTTGACTGTGAGTCTGAGACTTGATGAAGGGTAAGTTTTGCATTTATGTACTACATAAAGAATATAAACCATATCTTACTAAGATAAGCCATCATTTCAATGACTTCTGATTTTTTCCACTACATTTCTATCATTAGATCATTAGGCAGCTGAGTTCGATCGGTGTCCGGGTCGTAGGGTGGCAGATGTAGGAGAGAGGAAACGCTTTCGCTGCGATTGGAGATGCAGATCCACCGGTCAGTGTGGTTTGGCCTATTAAACGGATAGTTCACCCAAAAATGAAAATTCTGTCATTAATTACTCACTCTCATGTCGTTCCACACCTGTAAGACCTTTGTTCATCTTCAGAACACAAACAAAAATATTTTTGATGAAATCCGAGGGCTTTCTGTTCCCCCATTGGCAGCAACGCAACTAAAACATTCAAGGTCCAGAACGGTAGGAAAGACATCATTAAAGTAATCCATGTAACTCCTGTGGTTTAACCTCAGTTTTATGGAGCAACACGAGTGCTTTGTTTGTCCAAAAAAAATTATTATTTACCACTTTATTTACAATAAAATATTATTCAAAGCTTGTTCATGCTACAATGTTAACTCTAGCGTGAACACAACATACATGCGTCATGTTTCAAATGATTGACTTAATCTGATATCTGTGTGAATTTTTTTTAACTCATCTAACCTACATTGTATATTAAATGTTTGCGGGAATTTTCCAAACGTGAGTAATGAGTAGCCTAAAACCAAAATGCACAATCCCTCACCGAGATTCAGGACATGATTAAACATATATTATATTATATAGAGATATGTAAAATAAATTTCCACGACTTTTCCAAAGCTTTCTGGGTTTTTCATGACCGTACGAACCCTGTAAATGGCTATTTTAATTTTTTAAAATCGTTTTGATGAAATTTTTGCTCCACTTTGTGTGGAGGTAGTGAGACGGGACAAAGTCCCTGTAAGATATTAGGGTATTCTATAGTCTTTGGAAGGGAGAGAGCGCTCAAAACTCTTCAGATTAATTTAGTGGAACATTAATATAATATAGAATCATCCTCTGTAAAGAAGTGAGGCGTGAACATGTGAGAATTTATCATTATCTTTGTAAATGTGCGCTCTTTTGGGCTAAAGGCTTAATGGAACCGTTTAAAGTAGCCATGTGATCACAAATTAATCCTTCGAATGTCGTAGTTGGAAGCTGGAAGTTGTTAGCCCCGGCTGGCCCGTGCGCGCTGTTGAAATGCGACTAATAATTTCTGACTGGCACATAACTGAACAAATGTAAACGGGTTAAGCCGGCCCCCCTACAAGGCGGGGCCCCTGGGCTGCAGCCCAGTCAAGCCCAATGGTAAATCCGGCCATGGCTGTAGCCTATATCCAGTTTAGGCTGTTTTCCCTAAATTTGTATATATAGGCTACTGTTTGAATGACAGCTTGGTAAATCTGATGGCAATCAAATATTCAATATAGCTACTCATCATAAGTACTTGGTACATTATCAGCGCAGCGGCAGACGTTCAAACTAATATCACGTAATTTACGTCTCTGTGATGATTGGTTGATATCAGAAGGAGGCTAGCATCCCTTGCGAGATTTATTTTCTCAACAATCAGCACTGAAAATGAACACTCGATGCTGATTGGCTATTTTTTTTTTACCAATGGAGGCACGAGAGCTCGGTTCTCCCCCGGCCTTCCCCTCCCCTTCTCTATCATTAGCGGTTGTAATTACATCAGCAGATTCGGCACATTCGCGATAGAAAAGCGGCGCTTTCACGTTATGGTATTACAACTGTGAAATTACAAACAAAAATACACATTCTGAGACATGAACTGAAATGAATTGTGAATTTTATTAACATTAAATCGTCCTCCTCCCATTTTCACCTCAAAATTATGGGGAAGCTGTGCCTCCCCTGCCTCCCCCGACAAGCCGCCACTGACTGGGCGCAAGCTCAGAAGAAAAGCATTGGATATGAAGTGTGCCATGCCTCAGGAGCTTGTGATGTCCCATCAAACACCCTGCCTTCTTTAGTATTGGCCACATTGGAATCACAGATTGGAAGACCTCTGTCAAATGAAGTCTTACAAAAAACAAATTCCATCACGGTTAACAATACAGCTTATATGAGGAATACTGGGGAACTGGTCTTGTCAGCATCCTTAATCTCCATTAACTTAGCCAGAGGTGGTACTCAAGAACCACCAGGTTGGCCATTGCTTGACCGATTGCTTGGGTCGTTGACTAAGTTGCGCACAGAGCAGATAGGTTGCATTGCGCAGCCCCTTAAAAGCAGAATGATCTGGGCAGACTCATGCAGGGCACAGAGGACTTTGGTCTAGAAAACCTGGAGGGCCACCATCATATAGAGAGTGGGACCACCTTGACCAGCTGCAGAGTAGGCTCTGGCCATTATGGCCAATGTTGCTCTGCAGGGCTCAGAAAGGGTGGACAGCCTCGGCGGTCCATCCCGGGGCCGTGGAATGCAAAGATGAATGGCAACGGCCTCTTCGAGGGGAGGGGCTTCTCCCTTCTGCTCGGTGCCATCACGGAAGTGAGGGAGAGGGCCGAGAAGGGCTGCGCCACAACATAGAAGGTCCATTGAGAACTTCCAGGAAACAATGGGGCAGGTCTCTGATGGGGGGCTCGCTGGCGGCGCCATAGCTATAGAAACCGTTCATCAAGTCGTCTATGGGCATCTCATCCGGAGCCGACCACTTCACACTGAGGTCCTCGTGGTCATTGGTGATGACGTGTATGAGCAGCCTCTGCGTGAGCTTGCCAAAGCAGGCGGCACACTCAAAGTGCTCATCTGAGGAATGCAGGAGCGCCCACATGAGCCACACCTGTGGCACGCCATTTTGCAACAAACACTGCTGAAAATATGCTCTTTTAGGTGAAATATGCTCTAATAGTCTCGCCGGATAGCCGAGGGGAGAGACAGCATACTCAGCTGTGTGCAGAGTCCAGCAAGGAGATAATCTGATGTAATGGCATTCAGCACCGACCTATATAGGCAGTCGGCTCCACCCATTTTGGTGGGCTGAAATGCCACAGTTTTGTTCAGCTGCACAAACATTAACAAATCAGGCTTCAGTATTTGGAGAAAAACAGAACTTCCCCCAAGCTGGATTCCACGCTATGTGAGAGACCGTTTGAAAGGGAACAACAGTCATATTCAGAAAATAAATGAAAACAAATGTAAACAAATTTGGATATTTATAATCTTTCAACACTTCTAGCTATAACTGACATGTTTTGTAACATGAAGCACTTTGAGAAATAAGCCAAATGAATATAATAGTGTTTAATGGGTACAGTCGAAACAGTTTCTAGATATGCTAAATGTATCAGCATATTCATAAGCTCTGCAGTTTATTTAGAGAGCAAAATTATTAAAGTAAAAATATTTGTTGGCAGATGTAGGAAGAAAATAAATGCTTAGATAAAACTGTTGATCAATATTGTAGAGATTAATTATTCTTAATTTTAATTGTTAATAAACTGTGGGCTTCTGCTGGCAATTTATACTTTGTAGCGTTTAACACTGCCTTTAATAAAATAAGGAACTATAATAACATATGTAAATGGATTTTTAAGGCATTTTAACATTTGCTTTAGGTGTTGTATTTATTGTATTGTATTTTAATACGTCCATACTATTGGTTAGGCTACATTACATTATGGATGAGTGTTTCAACTGTACATGCTGGCATGGGTAATTGGAAAAAATCCACTTGTAGTATTTACGGAAAATAAAAGCTATTTGTAGACATCCGAAAACTGCCATATGAGGCAATGACTTTGCAGGCAGCGTTTTTGCACGAAGGCACCTCATGAAGCTGATTTCGGACAGGCTTCTGAGGCAGGTTTAATGATCTACAACAAAATAGAACGAGTTTTTGTGATAACTAAACGAACATTTCATTACTATAATACTGATTTCTCGCTAAATATAACATCAAAAGTGCAAAAAGTTAGTCAGAAATATACATTTACACACAAACTGACCACCAAACGCATCTTTATTTTTTAGCTCAACCGTCCAGTAGCCCCTCACTGCAGAACACAACCGTCACGGAATGGAACGCACAGGATTGTGGGATATTCAAAATTCGATCAGAAGAAGAAGGTACCTCTGGGGAACACGGCTTGCAGTGCGGGTGGGAAATTTGAACGCTGGCAACGTCAAAACGCCTCTACAGTGAGACTTAGACCGAAACTAGTTTCTACGAGGACTGACTAACGAGGAATCAGATACACACAAACGTGGGAAGACTGAGGACTGTGAAGTTAAGGTATTGTGAGTATAGTAAATATAGGTGTTGTGAGGAGCTTGGATTGGGATTATCGACCGACGGCCTGTATATGTCGGGAACAATACTCTCACGAAGTTCCTTGCAGGCCTGGGGGAAAATGGCAGGGGAAGAGACTGACAGTGAGAGTAACAGTATGGTTTGTAGTGAGGAAGATGAGACGGGGATAAATGAGTGGGAAAATGTAGGAAAGGGAAAGAATGGAAAAAGTCGGAAAAGAAAGAAAAAAGAAACATCCAGCATTGAAGAATCGGAAAGTGAAGGAAGTGAAGAAAGAGAAAAAAGAATGAGAGAGGGTATAACGATTGTAGTTGTTAGATTTGAAGGAGAGGGAGGAACAAAGAAAAGTGACCCGATTAAATTTTAAAAAATCATCAAAGGACAAATTGGAGAAGTGAAATATGCTAGAATTCTAGGAGATGGGAACTTGTTAATTGGGTGTAATAATAAAGACCAAATGGAGAAGGCTAGAAAACTAACAAATGTTGGAAAAATAAAAGTTCTTAAGGTTGTAAGAGTTGGGGAAAAGAGAATCAATGGATGCAAGGGTGTGATCTATGAAGTTCCCATTCATGTTAATATAAGAGAACTAGTGGAAAGCATTAAAGTGGAAAATGGCACAGTGAAAAGTGTAAGAAGAATGACGAAAGGGGTAGAGAAAAAGGAAACAGAATCTGTACTAATCGAATTTGAGGAGAAAGAGATACCCAAGCAGGTTTATTTTGGCTTTGTAAGATATAATGTAAAGGAGTATGTAACAAAACCAATGAGATGTTACAAATGTCAAGAGTTTGGACACATAGCCAAAATGTGCAAAGGGAAGCAAAGATGTGCTAGATGTGGGGGGGAGCATGAATATGGGAAGTGTGGTGAGGGAACAAAACCGAAGTGTTGTAACTGTGGAGGAAATCATAGCTTACATGGGGATGTGAGGTACTTAAAAAAGAAGTGGAGGTGCAACAGATAAGGTTAAAAGAGAAGGTATCATATGCTGATGCAGTTAAATTGGCTGGAAAGGAAAAACAGAATAAGGAGGGAAGAGGGAATATAAAGCAAGGAAAAGTAAATGAGCAGCAAGATAAGAAGAATGCATGGAAAGAGAAGAAGAAACTGGTCACATTCATTGCAGGAGTAATAAATGCAACATTTGAAATAAAATCAAAAACAGAAAGGATTCAGGTGATTGTGAAAGCAGCAGAACATCATTTGGATATGACGACCTATATAGGCAGTCGGCTCCACCCATTTTGGTGGGCTGAAATGCCACAGTTTTGTTCAGCTGCACAAACATTAACAAATCAGGCTTCAGTATTTGGAGAAAAACAGAACTTCCCCCAAGCTGGATTCCACGCTATGTGAGAGACCGTTTGAAAGGGAACAACAGTCATATTCAGAAAATAAATGAAAACAAATGTAAACAAATTTGGATATTTATAATCTTTCAACACTTCTAGCTATAACTGACATGTTTTGTAACATGAAGCACTTTGAGAAATAAGCCAAATGAATATAATAGTGTTTAATGGGTACAGTCGAAACAGTTTCTAGATATGCTAAATGTATCAGCATATTCATAAGCTCTGCAGTTTATTTAGAGAGCAAAATTATTAAAGTAAAAATATTTGTTGGCAGATGTAGGAAGAAAATAAATGCTTAGATAAAACTGTTGATCAATATTGTAGAGATTAATTATTCTTAATTTTAATTGTTAATAAACTGTGGGCTTCTGCTGGCAATTTATACTTTGTAGCGTTTAACACTGCCTTTAATAAAATAAGGAACTATAATAACATATGTAAATGGATTTTTAAGGCATTTTAACATTTGCTTTAGGTGTTGTATTTATTGTATTGTATTTTAATACGTCCATACTATTGGTTAGGCTACATTACATTATGGATGAGTGTTTCAACTGTACATTCTGGCATGGGTAATTGGAAAAAATCCACTTGTAGTATTTACGGAAAATAAAAGCTATTTGTAGACATCCGAAAACTGCCATATGAGGCAATGACTTTGCAGGCAGCGTTTTTGCACGAAGGCACCTCATGAAGCTGATTTCGGACAGGCTTCTGAGGCAGGTTTAATGATCTACAACAAAATAGAACGAGTTTTTGTGATAACTAAACGAACATTTCATTACTATAATACTGATTTCTCGCTAAATATAACATCAAAAGTGCAAAAAGTTAGTCAGAAATATACATTTACACACAAACTGACCACCAAACGCATCTTTATTTTTTAGCTCAACCGTCCAGTAGCCCCTCACTGCAGAACACAACCGTCACGGAATGGAACGCACAGGATTGTGGGATATTCAAAATTCGATCAGAAGAAGAAGGTACCTCTGGGGAACACGGCTTGCAGTGCGGGTGGGAAATTTGAACGCTGGCAACGTCAAAACGCCTCTACAGTGAGACTTAGACCGAAACTAGTTTCTACGAGGACTGACTAACGAGGAATCAGATACACACAAACGTGGGAAGACTGAGGACTGTGAAGTTAAGGTATTGTGAGTATAGTAAATATAGGTGTTGTGAGGAGCTTGGATTGGGATTATCGACCGACGGCCTGTATATGTCGGGAACAATACTCTCACGAAGTTCCTTGCAGGCCTGGGGGAAAATGGCAGGGGAAGAGACTGACAGTGAGAGTAACAGTATGGTTTGTAGTGAGGAAGATGAGACGGGGATAAATGAGTGGGAAAATGTAGGAAAGGGAAAGAATGGAAAAAGTCGGAAAAGAAAGAAAAAAGAAACATCCAGCATTGAAGAATCGGAAAGTGAAGGAAGTGAAGAAAGAGAAAAAAGAATGAGAGAGGGTATAACGATTGTAGTTGTTAGATTTGAAGGAGAGGGAGGAACAAAGAAAAGTGACCCGATTAAATTTTAAAAAATCATCAAAGGACAAATTGGAGAAGTTAAATATGCTAGAATTCTAGGAGATGGGAACTTGTTAATTGGGTGTAATAATAAAGACCAAATGGAGAAGGCTAGAAAACTAACAAATGTTGGAAAAATAAAAGTTCTTAAGGTTGTAAGAGTTGGGGAAAAGAGAATCAATGGATGCAAGGGTGTGATCTATGAAGTTCCCATTCATGTTAATATAAGAGAACTAGTGGAAAGCATTAAAGTGGAAAATGGCACAGTGAAAAGTGTAAGAAGAATGACGAAAGGGGTAGAGAAAAAGGAAACAGAATCTGTACTAATCGAATTTGAGGAGAAAGAGATACCCAAGCAGGTTTATTTTGGCTTTGTAAGATATAATGTAAAGGAGTATGTAACAAAACCAATGAGATGTTACAAATGTCAAGAGTTTGGACACATAGCCAAAATGTGCAAAGGGAAGCAAAGATGTGCTAGATGTGGGGGGGTGCATGAATATGGGAAGTGTGGTGAGGGAACAAAACCAAAGTGTTGTAACTGTGGAGGAAATCACAGCGTAGCTTACTGGGGATGTGAGGTACTTAAAAAAGAAGTGGAGGTGCAACAGACAAGGTTAAAAGAGAAGGTATCATATGCTGATGCAGTTAAATTGGCTGGAAAGGAAAAACATAATTAGGAGGGAAGAGGGAATATAAAGCAAGGAAAAGTAAATGAGCAGCAAGATAAGAAGAATGCATGGAAAGAGAAGAAGAAACTGGTCACATTCATTGCAGGAGTAATAAATGCAACATTTGAAATAAAATCAAAAACAGAAAGGATTTAGGTGATTGTGAAAGCAGCAGAACATCATTTGGATATGACTGAAGTGGGAGGAAATAAATGATGAATTGAGGATGCAAGCAAGTCAAGAGAATTCACGTGTTGGGTGATAATATTAATAATGTTAATTTTGCAATGGAATGCAAGAAGTCTATTGGCTAACGGACAAGACTTTAAGCAGTTTGTTGCTAGTAGGAGAGAAGTACCCGAGGTTATATGTGTACAAGAGACTTGGCTAAAAACTCAATTAGATTTTGTCTTATATGATTATGCGGCAGTACGACATGATTGAAGAGAGAAGGGAGGAGGAAGATGTGCAACATTTATAAAACAGGGTGTATCATACCAAGTATTAGGTATAGGAAATGAACAAGAATATGTGGTAATAAAAGTGTGGGCTGGAAAGAAGGAGTTGGTGATGATCGGTCAGTGTATAGAGAAGGAACAATTGGCAGTGAGCATTACCCAGTATGGTGTAGAATAAATATAGAGGTAATTTTAAGTATAGAAAATATAAGTGACACGTGGAATCTTGGAAAAGCAGATTGGGGAAAATTTCAGGAGGAAAGTAATAGATATCTAAGTCAAACTAATTTTGAAATGGATGTTGAAACATTAGATTACAAAGTAAAGCAAGGTATAATATTAGCAGCAACAGAGGCTATCCCAAAGAGCAAAGGGAAAAATAAAAGGAAAGTAATGCCGTGGTGAGATGATAAATGTAAGGAAGTAATTAAAAATAAGAATAAAGCATTCAAGTTAGTTAAAAGGACACATAATGTTCAACATATGGTTCAGTATAAACAAGCCCAGGCAGAAGTTAGGAGGACAGTAAGACAGGCAAAAAGGAAATTCTGGAGAACATATTGTGATTCAATTGGAAACACAACTCCAATAGAAGAAATATGGGGTACGATTAAAAAGATGGGGGGTGATAGAAGGGAATGGAGTTATCCAGTTAAGTTAGAAGGAAATGAAACTGCAGTAACTAATACAGAAAAGGTAGAGATGTTGGCAAAAGCTTTTGTTAAATTAAATAGTTCTAATAATTTGTCAGAGGAGGGGAAAAGAGGTAGAGAAAGAACAAAGGAAGAGAATAGGGGTGTATTAGGCAGGAAAAATAATGGAGATGGAGGACACGATGTCCCTTTTAACATGGGAGAACTGCAAAGGGCATTGAATAGGACAGGGAAAACTGCGCCAGGGAAAGACAAAGTATGTTACAGTACGCTAAAACATTTAAGTCTAGAAAGTCAGGAGAAACTACTGATGTTGTATAACAGAGTGTGGGAGGAGGGAAGGTTACCAAAAAGTTGGAAAGAGGCAGTAATTATTCCAATAAGAAAGCCTGCCAAAGATCCAAGTAGTCCGGGAAATTACAGGCCAATTCCACTAACGTCACATATTTATAAGACTTATGTATTTTCTGGAGAGTAAAGATGTAATTGCTAGTTGTCAAAGCGGATTTAGAAAAGGAAGAAATACAATGGATCTGGTAATAAATTTGGAGGATGAGATAAGAAAAGCTCAAGTAAACAAAGAGACAGTGGGAACAGTGTTTTTTGATGTGGAGAAGGCGTACGACATGATGTGGACGGAGGGACTTTCAATTAAATGGCATTTAATGGGAGTTGGAGGGAAAATGTTCAATTGGATCATGGATTTTTTAAATGGAAGGATTATACAGGTAAAGATAGGACAAGTATTATCAAATCAATATATTGTAGAAAACGGGACACCACAAGGGAGTGTAATTAGCCCAATTTTATTTTCCATCATGATTAATGATATATACTCAGAGCTTCCAGTGGATATGGGGAGATCCCTATTTGCGGATGATGGCGCTATATGGAAAAGAGGAAGAAATGGTGGACATCTGTACATGATACAAAATATGATAGGTATGAAAAGTAAGAAGGGAAATAAAAGGAAGGAACAAGTCATAATAAATAGACTGAGGATTGGACATTGCAAGCTAAACAAAACTCTTCATGTTATAGGAAAACACCCGACAGGACTATGCCAACTGCCGTAAAACTCCAATGAAGAAGAAGAAGAAGAAGAAGGAACCTCCGGAGACAGGAAGTAAAGCAGAATTTGGATTCGGACGTGCCTTGATGCCTTCCTGCCTTGGAATGCTGCCTCTGAAGGCAGCATTTTAGAGCTTTCGGACGCAGAAATGGTTGGTCTTAGTTTTATTTGTAGACAGTTGAAAATATCTTGACGCCTTCCGCTTCCAACCCGTCCAGTTAACAGAAGGCAGGAAAGGGTTACTTAAACGGAAGTGACGTTTCAGCGCTTGTGCCGTACTCGGAAGTGAACAAGAATGAAGAGAGAACTGGACTGTGAAAGAAGCTAAAGATAGGTGAGAAGACAGGCTGAGCGGCTTCAAACTCATCTTATACCCGAGTTTAACTTTACTGTCTGTACACTGTTCTTTTAGTGTAGTAAAAGCAGCAACGCTCGCTGTGGATGTTCTTCTGTTAGCATGCCCGCTAAAGCAAAACAGCATCGTTAAGGAAGAGATTAAACAAATATAAAGAGTATTAAACATAAACATTTACAACAACGAGCGCCGTCTGTAAACTCTCAGTGAGCTGCATTTGAGGAGTCGATACTCATGCACTTTATCAGGACTGAGTGTTCAGTAAGTTACAGACATGTGATGTTTGCATGTTTACGTTTCATTCTCTGGTACTTCCTTCATGGCTGTGATGTGCTTTTATTGCTCAAAAAAGCTTCGTGACAGGTTACAATAAGAATGAATGTTATGTAGTCTTAACTGTGGGACTTGACATTTACGTCAGCTAACTTGCTGGCAGTAACAGTGATAGGAGTTTTGATACGAGTCACTCCAAATGCTAAATGAACTCGTTAAATAGTGTACACAACAATTTGTTAATTACACAAATTGTAAATGCATTCTATTTTTAACACGGTTTGGATGTAAAAACGTCCAAACCAGTAGGTTTCATGTATATTTATTTATATATGTAACTACAAATGTAGGGTAACCATATTGATAATCCACACATCTGAATATAGAATGCAACAGTGACTGAAGCATCTTCCATTGATTTTTTTCCGTAGGCATTACAAAATATCTTCAAGTTCTAAACCATGAACCAAACTCTGAGATTAATCATCACAAACACAGAATCGAAACGAAAAGTATTTGAAAAATGGGCCAGGGAACGGCTCTGTGAACATGCTCATCATGATGCTTTCCAAGTGATGTTCTCGATTCACAATGGTGCAATATCAAACTATTAATTTACAATTATTGATTATGTGGATAAAAACAGTTTATTGCATCTCTTCAAGATTATTAGTTCATTTCAACTTCAAAATTATTAATTAGACTTTACTTCGTGTCGACAGAAACACGTATCAATGCTTAATCTCAATTTTGGATGGTAGGTCTATGTTGAAAGGTTAATATGTTATTAAAAAAATTCTATGGCGGAAATGAATGAGATTTTTACTTCTGGAACCCTGTGGTTGTGTTGTTGAGGTCCTTGTATATAGTATATAAAAAGTTTTAAAGGGGTCATATGATGCCATTTTAAAGATCATTATTTTGTGTATTTGGTGTAACAGAATATGTTGACATGCTTTAATGTTCAAAAAACACTATAATATAACTGTACATTATTGTAGGTCCTCTATGCCCCGCCTCTCTCAAACACGTCATTTTCAACAAAGCCCCCTCCTTTGACAAGCGCAGTCTGCTCTGATTGGCCAGCTGACCCAGTGCATTGTGATTGGCCGAACACCACAAGCACGCGTCGGAAATGTAACGCACCTTACCATAATCGCGAGCTTCAGCTTTCAAATGAAATCGCATCATATGACCCCTTTAATAGTTATTTTATTTTGAAGTGTATTATTTGTTAGCATATACTAGAACATATGGTTTCAAATATAAGTACTTTGTTCAGATGTACTATTTTGAGTACATTGACAGATTTTTCTTCTCATTTGCAGGGGCTCAGAATGCCGCTGTGATTTGGAGATGTCCCTGATCGTCTGACCCCATATTGTGTTTCATTTGTAAATATGAGACCGTTGTTAAATACAGTGCATGCATGTCTAAGTCTGCTGCCACCCTGAAGTTCATGATGGATCTCTCCATGACTGTCTTAAGCGTGAGGGAGTGAACCCTTGGATATTTGAGCAAGATGGAAGGAGACATGGCTGTACAATGGGATACAATAGAGCCGCCCGTTGTTTCTCTGGCCAGTCCGTGTTATGGAAATGACAGCCATGTGATATCGTCGCAAGGACCTGAGTGTGAACATGAGACGGTTGATGATTTTGATTGTGAATTCCCTGATGAAGACTTTGATTTGGAAGTAGACGAGAATGAAGAGCAAAATACCAAAACTGAAGATTTGAATGATGATCAGGTGCAAGATGTGATTTCTGAGAAAGACCAGGAGAAATGTGAAAGAGGGGGAAACACTGAATTAGAGACTGAGTTTAGAGACAATGGAGAGACTAGATCTCGCAGTGCTGGAACTGGTAGGAAAGGAAAGTCCAAAAAGGGTGGATCAGGGCAGGGGCCTTGCGATCAAACCCCGTCATGGACATCTCCATCTTTCATGTCTCATAAATCCTTCCTTGTGTCCTCTGGGCCCGGCAGACACAAGCAGGTGAGGCGACGCAACCAGCATCTGCACAATCACAGCCGCGTGCGACAGAAAAACGGGATCCAGCTGGTCATGGTGTGTCGGGATTTCCTGGCAGATTTCGTCAGCCCCTGGTGCATTTCCTGCATCCATATGGTCGTGGAGCTCATCATCTCTTTGACCCACCGCTGTGGGGTTGCTGTTGAATCATCTGCACTTGCACTATACAACTTTGGAACACACATGCTTTACAAAGTGACAGATTTTCCAGGCATGACACAAGATTTGAGGCGATTCCTGGACTGGAGCTGGTGTTCAGGTGTGGCTTTAATAGAGGGCATCAGCAGGTCTGCGCGCTGGGCTCGACATGCTCTTCTTTCCAGTTTGAGATTTGTTTGTGCTGCACTAAGCTCTGGCTCTCAGATGATGAGGTGTATTGTGGGAAGGCTGGCTGGAGAGAGAGGCAGGAAATGGTGGCTTGCCCTCCAGAGCAGCAGGGTTTGGAGGAAAGTGTCGGATCTGACCACGAGGATTCATGGGTGTTTCTTTAAAAAAGGCGTCATGAGTGAAAGATCAAATCCAGAGTCTCCCAACAGGGGGGCAGACAAGTGGCAACCTGGCGAAGAACTGCAGAGACTGCTGGCACTAGCAAAGGTAGTGCTTTGTGTTTTCATAGAGATGGAAGCATTCATGTCTGATAAGGTGACAATTTTGAAAATGAATGATTCTCTTTATGTTTTAGGAGAAAGCTGTATCATGATGTGAATGATCTTATGATTGCAGCATCTGAGCAAAACGTATATAGTATATATTTACAAGTATATAAGTATACAGTGCTGCTTGAAAGTTTGTGAACCCTTTAGAATTTTCTATATTTCTGCATAAATATGACCCATCAGATTTTCACACAAGTCCTGAAAGTAGACAAAGAGAATCCAATCAAACAAAGGAGACAAAAATATATATTTTGTCATTTATTAATTGAGAAAAATGATCCGGTGTTACATATTTGTGAGTGGCAAAAGTATGTGAATCTTTGCATTCAGTATCTCGTGTGACCCCCGTTTGCAGCAATAACTGCAGCTAAATGTTTCTTGTAACTGCTGATTAGTCCTGCACAACTGCTTGTAGGAAGTTTAGCACAGTCCTCAGTACAGAAGCGCTTCAACTCTGTGATGTTGGTGGGTTTCCTCCTATGAACTGCTGGCTTCAGCTCCTTCCACAACATTTCAATTGGATTATGGTCCGGAATTTGACTCAGTCATTCCAGAACATTAACTTTGTTCTTCTTTAAAGGGGTCATATGATGCAATTTCAATTTTTCCTTTCTCTTTGGAGTGTTACAAGCTCTTGGTGCATAAAGAAGATCTGTAAAGTTGCAAAGACTAAAGTCTCAAATCCAAAGAGATATTCTTTATAAAAGTTAAGAGTCAGCCACGCCTACCTAAAACGGCTCGTTCTAAGACGCCGCCCAAATGTTCACGCAAAGAAAGAAGGCGTAACTTTTATTCTGGCTGTAGTATTGTTGCTGCCGCCATGTTGTGAATGCGCTGTGTGTGCCTGGAGCTGCTGGTCGCTGAGGAAATACATCAACTTCACGCTGTCGATCGCCGGATCGGCTTTCACCTTTCACCGAGCGGAGTCCAGCCCAGGGTCGTCACATGTGGTTGCCGCAAGCCCTGCCGGACGGTCCTTCGTCGAATCCGCCGCCTCTGCTCACTCAGCCCGCCGGCTGTTCCTCACTCTAGCCTAGTGCTGGGCGGTATACTGGTTCATACCGAATACCGGTGTTTATTTTTGTTATGATATGAATTTTGAAAATACCGCAATACAGTGGCATGTCGTTAAAACAACGTTCGGAATGCGACACTGTTTGAAAGGGGTCCCTTTTCACTGTTGCACTGTGGTGAGGGAACAGCTGTATGTGTTACTTACTAAGTGTGAAAGTTCAGAAACTGAAGCTGTAGAACTAATAGAACGTGATGACACAGAAGAACTCATCCACAATATCCACATTG
>NW_015544173.1:318711-337748 GCF_001515605.1 Sinocyclocheilus anshuiensis
TCAGAACGATGAGCTTTGTAAAAATCGATGCGTTTCAGAAAGGCGGGGCATAGAGGAGAAACAATAATGTACAGTATGTGGAAAATAATGTTTTTTGAACCTTAAACCACATAAACACATTTCATACACAAAATAATGTTCTTTTTAGCAGCATCATATGACCCCTTTAACCATTCTTTGGTAGAACAGCTTGTGTGCTTGGGTCGTTGTCTTGCTGCATGACCCACTTTCTCTTGAGATTCAGTTCTCGGACAGATGTCCTGATATTTTCCTTCAGAATTTGCTGGTATAATTCAGAATTAATTGTTCATCAATGATGGCAAGCTGTCCTGGCCCAGATGCAGCAAAACAGGCCCAAACCATGATACCACCACCACCATGTTTCACAGATGAGATGAGGTTCTTATGCTGGAATGCAGTGTTTTCTTTCTCAAAACATTACACTTCTCATTTAAACCGAAAATTTCCATTTTGGTCTCATCTCTCCATTAAATGGCAGCAGTGTTCTTTTTGGAGAGCAGTGGCTTCCTCCTTGCAGCTCTCTCATGCTCTCCATGGTTGTTCAGTGTTAGGGTGGACTCATGAACATTAACATTAGCCGATGTGAGAAGACGAGAAGAATAGACCTCGCGGACTATTACCCGTCTTGCTTTTGGAGTGATCTTTGTTGGAGGAGCACTCCTGGGGAGGGTAACAATAGTCTTGAATTTCCTCCATTTCTACACAATCTGTCTGACTGTGGATTTCTGGAGTCCAAACTCTTTAGAGATGGCTTTGTAACCTTTTCCAGCTTGATGAGCAGCAACAACTCTATTTCTGAGGTCCTCTGAGATCTCTTTTGTTCGTGCCATCATTCACTTCCACAAACATGATCAGACTTTGATAGATCGCTGTTCTTTAATTAAAATAGGGCACACACTGACACCTGATAGTCATCCTATTGATAAAAAACAACTCTGAACAGATGGACTCTAAATTCACCTTCAAATCAACTGCTAATATAGAGATTCACTTTTACCACTCACAGATATGTAATATTACATAATTTTCCTGAATAAATAAATTAGAAAGTATATATTTTCATCTCATTTGTTTGATTTGGTTCTCTTTGACAACTTTCAGGACTTGTGTGAAAATCTGATGATCTTTCGAGTCATATTTATGTAGAAATACAGACAATTCACAAACTTTCAAGCAGTGCTGTATATTTTGAAGATTATACTTTCTTAGTATAAAAAGTGTTATACTGTGTAAAAACATTATAATTTACACACTATATATATATATATCATATATTAAGTATAAATATGTTATTTAATACATATGTATATTGTATGATATCCTAAATAATTGTTACCACAGTTATAATACATTATAATATTTATCTGTTCATTGTTACAGCTTTACAAATTATAATGCTTTAAAACACATGACAAACAACCAGTTTTCAGTGTAACAAGAAACCTACAAATATTATAATGCATTTTAACTTTGTTTACAATTATTTATGAAAAGGTATAATGCGTTACAATGGACATTATGAATATCTATGTAATGCATTATACAACATTTTTCTTTTTCAGTAATCTATTACACTCGGATGTGCATCACAATACAAGACTTCAAGTATTATCCGACTAATAATGGATAATGTACAGTCAGCTTTGTGCTTCATGTCAGGGTTTACTTTATGATTAATGACTGACTGTACTTTATCCCACTTACAGAGTTACTTGCCAAACAAGTTTATTTATGAATTATGTTTATTTTATGTTCATCCGGACATAAAATATTGATTTGAGTTTATTTGATTATTTTAGAAGAGAGTGCAGAGTGATAGGAGAGACCTGAAACTGGCACAGCTGAGTAGGAAATGTGCTTGAATATACCAAAAAAATTGTCTTTTCACAATCAAATACCCTAGAGAGCCACGTGATAATACTGCATTCACGTCATTTTAGAATGACGCCTAATTATGACAGGACTCTGAACTGTTTTAATTCTCAGACACAAGAGTGCGGCTTGTTGTTGTCACTATACTTAATCATTATATTAATTCACTTCTGTGTGAACAAGCAATCTAAAGGCTAGCATCAGATTTCATAAACTGACATATCAAGCAGATATATATATATATATATATGTATATATAGAGAGAGAGAGAGAGAGGTAGCTCTATCTGTGCGAGCCTGTAATCATTCAGTACGACCAATATTAATGTGATGTTGGGTACCGTACTTTTATGAAGACAGGTAGCAAATCTGAAACTGAAGTATGCTTTAACCTCTTTATCAACTCTTGCTCTGCTACAGATCCCTGAAGAGGAGTTGGACCCATTTAATGTTCTTGGAGTGGATATTCATGCCACTGAATCAGAACTCAAGAGAGCTTATAGACAGCTGGCAGTGCAGGTGAGATGACATCAAATCATGGCCTGGAAACATCTATTATATCTCTGTTGAATTATGGATTATATTTATTTGTCAAGGTTTAATGTATTGTTTGTGTACAGGTTCATCCAGACAAAAACAAGCACCCAGGTGCTGGTGAGGCCTTTAAGGTGTTAAGAGCAGCGTGGGACATTGTCAGTAACCCGGAGACTCGGCGAGAGTATGAATTGTGAGTGCTTTTAGATAAGAACAAGTAGATTGATCTACATACTAAATTGGCACAAAAAGTTTAATGAAATATTGTCATGAAGAAAATGGCTTCTGTTATTTTGCATTGTGACAATATTCTCTTGACATTTAAACACTATTACCCACAGATTATCATTACTCTAATCTAAACCCTTGTGCTGTGCTAAAAATCCTTTACCTAATTTGGTGATCCCAGTCAAAAATGACTGGCCTTTTAAAAATAGCTTGAAAATCTCTCATTATGCCATATTATCACCAAATATTGGATTCACTCAAAAATTGAGGTGCATATGCTCAGATCAATGAGGCCTACGATCAGTCCGTCCCAAACAGAAATACAAAGCCTGAGCTAATTGAAAGAGAACAAGCTGACAAAAAGATTGAAACCAAGATTTGGTGCTTTGGCATAATGAAAGAGCAATCTTTTGTAGGGCAGTTTGTAGTTCCCATTTTTGACCAGAAACACCACAAGTGTAATAAAGTAAGAAAAATATCCCAAAAAATGATCCATTTCCCTTGGGGAAGTTGCTGTACCCTGTGTCAGCAAGCGAAGTCAGTACGTTTTAGTCCAATGTGATAACATTAACATTTTTCGGGAAAAAGAAAATCTTCTCCAGGTCAAAATGACAACACAACATGAGTGTAATGTGCAAAAAGTTATTAGTTGTATACATTCTTACAAACATTGTATCATGGGAATGTCTGATATATTGCATTTCATGCTGAATTATATGACTAATTGTTTTAAAAATTACAATAATGAGAATTATAAATGTGACCTGTGCATGTTTCTTTGATATAAGCACAAATGAGTGATTTTGAATTTGGGTTCTGTGTCTGCAGGAAGCGTATGGCAGCTACAGAGCTTTCAAAATCCATGAATGAGTTCCTGACCAAACTGCAGGATGACCTGAAAGAAGCCATGAACACAATGATGTGCACTAAATGTGAGGCCAAGCACAAGTGCGTATTACTGATCATCATTTCAGTCTTGTCATTTCATACAGAGCTTGTTTTGTGCTATAAGCAGCATTTCTATGTTCATCTGAGCATGGCCTCTTCCTCAGGCGCTTTGAGATGGACCGTGAGCCTGGTGAGGCCCGATTCTGTGCTGAATGTAGTAAGTGGCACAGTGCCGAGGAGGGAGACCTGTGGGCTGAGTCTAGTATGCTGGGACTGCGCATCACATTCTTCGCCTTCATGGATGGCAAAGTCTTTGACATCACTGGTAGTTTATTCGCATTGCCACTCTCAGATCATTGCTGTGTTCATATGTTGTGTATGCATATGTTCAGATCGTTGAGACTCATCTCTATGTTCACACAGAGTGGGCAGGCTGTCAGCGTATAAGTATCTCTCCAGACACGCATCGCGTGCCGTATCACATCTCTTTTGGCTCTAAAGGTAGCAGCGGCACCAGCCGCCACAGGTAATCGCTCTGACTTTCTTCCTAAGAAGTGTTCTGTCCTCAGACCATTATGACCTCATCAGTTACTCAAAGGCCATTATGATATCATCGCTGTCAGATAGATTCGGAATGTTGGTCATTCTATCGATGCAAGTCAGTGGGAGACTTGCACACTTCAGTGTGCAAAAGCTTTCCCAGAAAGCCATGGGAAAGTCACTTCCCATGGCTTTCTAAACATGCAGCTCTTTTGTGCGAGATGCGAATGCAACGGTGATAGATGTCTGTCTAGAAAATGCGTGAAATATGCATTCTGTGTGAACGGCTTGGTTTCAGTTTTGACGTAAACAAGATGATCTCCGCATTGATGTTCTCTTTTCCCGCAATATTTGTAATTAACAACGTAGCTGCGCCACATCTACTGGCTTCAGCTGGATAGGCTAACAAAAACATTAAAATGCAATGACACATACATTGTCATCGCATCTCGTGCACCACTGATAAGGCTTCCTCCTTAACGCACACCTAAAATTCGAATGCAACGTTTTTGCATTCGAATGTGGACTTTTATTTTAAATTCGACGAATATTCGAAATTCGAAAAAAATTTTGACAGCCCTACTGTGTTCCAAATTATTATGCAAGTGACATATCAAAAGGGTTTCGGTACAATAAAGAGTTAGATTTTTGTTTGTGTTGTTTTTCACGTCTTTTTAGGTAACTGGTATCAATCTCAGACAGGTTTGTTCAATAGTTTGCCAGGTCTTCTTAGGTAAATGGAAACCCTACTTAAAGAGGTTTTTCCACATTATTAAGCAAGTCACAGTTCTCATGCAATATGGTGAGGAAGAAAGATCTTTCTGAAGATGAAAATATGAAACAATGCAATGTCTTGCAAAAGGCATCAAAACAAACTATATTTTGCGAAAAGCAAATAGAAATTATTGAACTGTCAAAAGATTTGTGAGTGACAGAAGATCTTGGTCAGATAAAGATTTATTAAGGAAAGTTTCTGTCAAACAAAAGACTCTTTATTGTACTGAAATCCTATTGATATGTCACTTGCATAATAATTTGGAACACAGTGTAAATTTGATGAAGAGTTAAAACAGTTTGAAATATCAAAAAGCTGTTAATAACTTTTTGCCAGCGTGGTCTGACGATGAGCTGTGTGAAATGTGATTGATAGATTGAACAAACAGTGTAGGATGACTTTAAAAATAGGTTTTTGAGAGAAAATCAAGTTTGACACAAATCAGGTTTCATGACTATATGCCAAAACGTTCATAAAATATAACATTTTATGACAAAAAAAATCAAAATGGCCAGTTGTTGTGTATCATTTGATTCAAGTACCCACAGGTCATCCTGGTAATGACAGGTGCACAATATGCCAAAATGTTGCAGAGTCGTTGAATCATTGACTAATTGATGCGTCATACATGAACCGTTTGATCTATCACAAATCGTTTAAACACTTTTTGCCAGCATTGTCTAGCGATGATCTGATTCAATTTTCATGAAAATTGGAGCAACGGTCTTGGAGGAGTATGAAGTAGGTTTTTCGGAAACATTCTAACTGGACAATTTTCATGACCGGGAGTATGACATTCGACTCTGAATGAGCCAAGGAAAAAAGCATTTTCTAGCCCTTATGGTTCATAATTTGATGGCAATAGAAAGGTTTGAGATAGTAACCCTAAAATTGCTATGGTTAATGTTCAGACTGTCCTCTATTTGTGTGCCAAATTTCCCGCAAGAGGTTTTGTGGACTGCCATAGACTTGAGCAGAAGAAGAACAATAACAGGAGGTGCCTGTTCACTTTTGGAGCTTGGCCCCTAATTAACTGCATGTATGTTACTGTAATGAGAGTCTTCATGTTGTCCTCTAGATCCCCCCCAGATCACGCACCAGGTGGAGGCTCACCTGCAGACCTGCAGGACTTCTTCAGCCGCTTCTTCCAGGGTGGAGCTCCCAGTGACATGTCTGCTAATGGAGGATTCTTCCCAACAGGAAACCCGCCGCCACATTCCTCCGGAGCAGCTGCAGGGACTTCAACCATGTTTTCAGGATCTTCTCCACAAACAGGGTTCTTTAGCCCAGGAGCCCAACGGGGCGAATCCAGCGAACACTGGACTGATGGAGGAAAGCCCCCACGCCGGCGCAAGAAAGTTCGCAAGCCATTCCAGCACTGAGGAATGCAATATTATACAGAGATGGAGTACTGTCTGTTGCCATGTTTTGACATGATATTGGCCAACTAGTGCAACTAAACGAGGATAGAATCGTTTGACCTCTGTTGAGCATTTCAGTGTTGGCGCTTTGAAGCTTCCTGATACAGAATGAAATGGCAACATCAAATTTCTAAGAGGAGCAAGCAAAGAAAGATGCAAGAAGATCTTTGCTGTTTCATGTTTGAAGTCCTTTTTCGTTTTTCTCTTTTTTGTCACAAATTAACCTACATTCAAGCATCTGAAATAACATTCTTTGAAGAAACAGAAGGACTCGCGAGTCACGAATAGATTTCCTGGTATATCTGAAGAATAGTTGACCCGATGTTAAAAATTGTCACTATTTATTCACCTGCATGTTGTTCCAAGCCTTTATGCCTTTTATTTTTGCTTTGAATCTTCTCAGAGTTTTTTCAGTACAACGTCAAGCTCCAGGATGAACAGAAAATACCCAACGTTATAAAAGTAGACCATGGGACTTATGTATGCTACATTTGAAGTCTTCTGAAGACGTCAGTTAGCTTTGTGCGACAACCAAAGACCCGAATTTAAGCTGTTCACTGATTATGTTCTTCTCCAACATAGCTATTAAATTTGGCCCAGGTTTGATATGATGGTCATGGGATACATGATAACAATGGTGTTTAGTATTAACAAGCTCAGTGGAGGGGAGCTTTAGCAGCAAATCAAAGTTTTTGTTTTGTTTTGAGATTGATAGATGTGGTTATGAACCACATGAAGATTCTTTTTTTTTTCCCCCACAGTAAAAAATAGCATCAGAGTTTGAAACGACGTGAGGGTAATAATGGCATTTTTATTTTTGGGTGAAGTTTTACTTTTGAAATGTTTGGTTTTGTCAGGTTTGAAATGGTGAATCTGATGGAAAATGTTCACAATGTTTTGTTATATATTAACACACAAGGATTAATGTGACCTCAGGGATGACTTTCTCTTCATCTGCTATTAGTAAGAGAACAGGAAGAAGACAGCTGAAATTTCCAGATGCTCCTGGTCTCATCGTATAGAGCTCATGCAATCCCGAGGAATCATTTTACCAGTTCATATTGAAATCAGATTTTATTTTTTTCATTGTTTAAATCACTTGTTTAGGAGAGAATTACTTCAAATATCTACAAATATATTATTAAAAAAAAAAAACCACACACAATATGGGTTAATATTCCAGAAACTGGTCGTCAGCTACTCACACAATCTGAATGAAGCTTTGAATCAGAAGATGAAAGAATGGAGAGGGATTTTCTGCCTGCTAACTGGAGCTCTTGATTGATTTGGTTGATGTTTTTGTTTATGTAGTGCATCTCTGGAGCTGGAAGAGCCTCCAATGTGCATTGTATTTAGAGTAAGCGGGGAAAAAAGGATACCAATCAAAATGTAAATGTGGAAGCACATGTGTAATGGTGTGTGAATCTTAAATGTCTGGATGGATGAAGTTTAAAATGGGTTTTGATGTGAAAACCCCAGAGCCTCCCTTTAAGAGGAAGTCCTCTCGTCACTTTTGACCACTTTCTTAACACTCAGGAATCATGTTAAAAACTTCATTCATCCCCTGGAGCCATCATTCAGGCCAGCAGAACCTGGAACGCCCAAACCGGACGTCTTTGGCTCATGACATCATGGCCGGTGTTTTCTTTATTTCACAGTAGACCCAAAATACTTTACGACACAAGACTGCTTTCCCTCTGTACAGCTGGACATAAAGCGCACTAATACATGCGTGTTCACTTTCATGTGTTCTCAAGTCCTCAGAAATGCTTTCAGGAACTTCCTGTTCAGTTTTGCTTAAAAGTCCCGATAAAGGCTCTTGTTTAAAGACAGAAATCCCAAGAATAAAAACACTTAAAGAGACTCCAGAATTAAAAGCAGATTGTTGTTTTGCTCTTTGTCAGTCATCTTTCAGCCTGTGACTCCACGGTAAGGGATTTCAGAGGGAAAAAGCATAAAATGGGTTTGTGGTTACTCCGTAATTTAAAAACTGTGCATGATAAAATAGCAGTGCATTTACTTCTGATATGTTCTCAAAGGCTAAAATGACTGACCACACTGTAACTATAGTTGAGTCAAACTCCATGGTTGTTTACTTCATGGTTTGATTACTTGTTACTGAATCTTTAGGGTAAACTTGAGTTTTGTAAATGTTTATCTTCCATCAGATTTTCAGACTATTCTAATGTTCTTCTTTTCTTTACAGCAGAAACTTTCTCTTGACAATGGCAAGTGTTATTTAATTTCTATTCACAGCTGTTAATTGAAGTGGTATAATAGAAATAAAACAGACCGTTTATTATTGCACTAAACTTCCTGATGTCAAGGCATTACTGACCTTTTGAACAAAATAATGGACCACTTTAAATGGACTTGGTCTAAACAACAAAAAAGGAGTAGCTCATATGTTGCTTTTATTGTTTGCAGTTGTTATATACAGTGAGTATAGAAAAGAATCACCCCCCTTTAAAATAATCACATTTTGTTGCTTTGCAGCCTGAAATGAAGACGGACACAGTTTTTGTTTTATCCAGCTCTATTTACTCAATGCAAGTGAAAGATAAAACGCCAACATGTCAGAAAAAAATAAAATAGATTTAGTACCATTTAGTACCGCAAACAGCTATCAAATTAACATTAATATAACTTCTGCAAGTCTTGATCTCAGTCACCTTTCATCAGAACAATATAGTGGATATTTTTCAAGCATTACAGAACTATGTCCCTTTTCCAAAGAGGTTTTGTTGATGGTAAACTTATCCAGTATTTGCTATAAATTCACTCGGATCACATCCTTATCTAGTCATAAGCACACTGGCACTGACATGAAGCCAAGAGGGGATTAAAAATGCACATAAAAGGGCATCCATGGTCCTCTCTGTGCTCTTTAACACACTTTCCCCATCAGCCCAAAGTTTTTCCATTATGACAACTAAATGATTTGTGTTTTTTCAAATAGAAAGTCTTCATTATATATATATATATATATATATAGCCATAAAATATCCCATAATGAACAAGGGTTGCTGTATGTAAAAACATCAAGGCTGCACATCAGCTTTTCTCTTATTGTGGCGTACACTACTGGCCAACAGTTAATTATTAAGAATAATTATGGTTTTTTTTTGTTTTTGAAAGGTAAAAAAAACAACTTTTGACCAGTGGTGTCTAAAAAACGAGAGACTGTCATGACACTCATTTTCCCCAAATATAAGGGAAAAAAAAGAGACGGATAAAATAAAAGCAAAAAAAGACACCATAAAGAGCCTGAATGTCCATGTGTTATATATAGTAATCCAGCAACTATGAAACGAAGAACTGTCGGTTTCTGTTTCTTCTTTTATCTCAGGTGACCATCAGAAACTGTAAAACATGATATGATCTGAAACATTTACGCAACATTACCATGAGAATGCGGCAAAACAGTAATTGGGTTCCTTTTCCTTTGTCTTGAAAATATAACCAAAAAAATACAACTTGCTGATATATACATGGAAGATAAGTACTATAATATATCTTTTCTCCTGAAAAGCTACAGCCTTAACTTAATATTTGAATATGCCACTAAATCTTACCATAAAAATAGCATCAAAGGACGTAAGATTATGCATAACGTACACATAAACTTGGACATACACTAAGCTCTTGCCTTTCAGTATCATACTATTTTTCATCATATCTTTCCAGCAAGTGCCGCCACGACTTAATCAATTACGCTGGAGTCCAAATATGCGATTATTCCTCCTCGGTTCGCCCATCTGTCCACACCTTGACTCTCGGTGTGCGGTTGATGGTAGGTCAGTTCAGCCGCGTGTCTCTTGTTTCCGTTGACGTGGGCACGCAGGCACGCACTCAGATCCGAGACGCTGCCACCCAGCGCCCGCAGAAGAGCATGAGGAGCGCACGAGTCCCACTTGAACGTGCTGCCCTCGGAGAGCACATACACATCCACCAGGCCCTGGACCACGCACAGGATCTTGTATCCCGCACCGGACGCGTACATCAGCGAGCCGCTGGAAATGGCTGCTAGCGCGTCCTTCACAGCCGGCCTCTCGCTGGAGCTCAGCAGCACAGACAAATCATCTTTCTTTTGCGGACAAAACGGCCTGCGCTGAGTGACGGAGCAAACGTTCACATCTCCATACGAAACACCCCAGACGTGCTGGCCTTTCCATCTACAATCACGACAACATGAAGACGTTAAAGGGTTAGGGTTGAAAATTCTGTCATTAATTACTCACCCTCGTGTTGTTCCAAACCCGTAAGACCTTCGTTCATCTTCGGAGTACAAGATATTTTTGATGAAATCCAAGAGCTTTCTGACCCTGCATAGACATGTTCAAGGCCCAGAAAAATATCTTAATTTGTGTTCTGAAGATGAAGTAGTAGTTTTCTGTTTTTAAGTGAATCTTTATTTTTTTTCGTAGTTTTAATTTTTGGTGATGGGGGTCAGTTTGACCCGCAATGCAAAAGGCATGCACCGATTTTACACAACAGGAGGGAAAAGTATACAACAATCCATTTTAGAGTAATATGTCCTTGAGATGAGATGTTTCATTGGTTACCACAACAAACAGTCTTTCAGCCAAAGCATTTGTTTTGATAAATTTCATTTATAAACACTTTATTTATGATGCTGATGGTGGACTTGAGATACAAAAATGCAGAAGTACATCTGCAAAAATTCGTCTGTCACAAAAGACAGATAACTGACAAACAAACTGGGAGATCTGGATGCAGATCTGTTTTGTGGTTGTTTTAACAAGGCCTTGCTTCTTGCACAGTATCCAAAATGTCATGGATAATCTGTATATTTTTAAATAGCATACTTAGTTTATCATTTTACTTAGCTAGAAATGTGAGAGTCAATACAGTTATATGCCCCTAAAATTCAGTTGATTGGGGCAAAAATGCCCCTGTACGAGTTTTTGTCTCTTGTCTGTATCACATGATAAGGGATATTTGGGATAAGTCACCCAAAAAAATACAATTAAAATTATTATTTAATTTAGTGAACTGTGTACTATGTCTTGTCCAAAGAGGAGGACGTTTTTTACATTTTTGCCAAAAAAAGCACCCATGGCTGGTTTTGCAGCAAAAGACGATCATATTTGTTAAATTCCAATGAATTGACTAAAGCCACATTTTATGAAAATAAGACATTTAAATAACTGACTAATAACCTTGTCATTGCCATTAAAGTGAAATTACTGTACCTTAATATAGGAGCTTAATAAAAAAATATATATTTAAAAGAAAAAATGTCAGGAGTTTTTTTTGCATCTGAAGTCTTCATGTGGTTTTCAGTTTTAATTATTGTTTTTTATTGTATTAAAACAATATTCTCAACACATTTTTGTGTCACATCCGTGTTTTCTTGTTAACACTGCTAAAGCAGCACTCTTACCCTTTACCCGTGGAGTCTTTGCGGTTGAACGGCTGGTTTATGACACCCATGACTGGTTGGCCAGTGGATCGTAAGTAAACCCCAATCAGAACCAGAGCACATGGGAGTCCGAACTGACAAAAGCCTTCATCTGGCTCCTCTTCCTCTTTCCAAAAGAAAATAACCAAATACATGTGTTGATACTGAATGAATGAATGAATGAATGAATGAATGAATGAAGCAAGCATTTATATAGCGCTTAACTGTGTATTGCTGTACACCCAAAGCACTTTATAATCATATCATGGGGTATGTCTATCTAGGGATGGGCGATATGGCCAAAAAAATTATCACGATAATTATTTTCATATCAGTCGATATCGATAATTATAACGATAAATGACACATATTTCTTTCTTTCAAGTTTAAAGCCAGATTTTTGCTCCAAAGTGAAAGTTGTAGAAACTAATTAATTTTCCTTAAAAAATATATCTAAATAAAAAAATATATATTTTCTTAGTGTCTGCATGTTCTAATGAGTGATATGGTTTCAAATCAAGAAACAGGTTTGGGTTGCCTGATCATATTATTAATAATAATAATATCACTTTTTGTCTCTTAGAAATGCACATTTGATTGTAGCTTGAGTTAGGATGCAGAGGTAAATTTTAGTTCATTATCAAAATCAGTAGCATCTGTAAAAATTGTAGCAACCTCAGTTTTATATGGTTAAATTTTCTGACCATGTTTTTTTATTTTTTTATTAAGCATTGGTCTCCCACAGTAGCATACATTTAAATCATGATAAACAATTAAAACCACACATATAGCACCTCAATACCAAGGTAAAAAGTAAAACTATATGGTTTTTAGGTAGCCTGTTTGTATGAAAAACAATAGTCTAAAAATGTTTACAGCCTGGTTCAAAAAATTATTTTGGTCTATATGGCTAATTTTGCCCTTCATGACAACAATTTTTTTTATAACTAATCCATTTAAGTTATATTAAGCCTTAAATTTCTGCATAATTAAGGGCGTGGCCACTTGAGTGGCAGGTGGATTGCCGCTGCTGTCACCACCGTCGCAGCAACCAGCTCCTGCTTCTTTGCCCATTTAGATTATCCGTTAGTGACGCGCTGCCAAGATGGCAACGGCCGGCTCCGCCCACTTTGAGCTTCAAAAACGCTCTTCAGAAACTTACGGGTGACATCACGGACACTACGTCCATGTTTTTATAGTCTATGGTATAAATGCACACATGCTATAGCTTAATCACAAATACATACTATAATTATATACCATTACTCCTGTAATAAAATTCAGTGTGAATATCCCACATTTCTACCACAATACCATGGTGCAGTGAGTGTTATTACAGTAAATCCATGGTAAACGATGGCGATGTGTAGATTGAAAAGCCTTCTGACTGTCTCGTTGCACACAGCGTTTCTCCTGTTTGGCTTTAAACTAGTTTAAATCACAGAGTCATTTGTGTTCATCGCTCTATTCGCACTTTACACTGGATCTCACAGTGTTGTTTAGTGCTCGCGTGACCGAGTAAACGCATCTGCCCTAGTGAGCTCGCACCGCGCGGCAGTTGAACTTTGATCCGAGCGGATAAACGATCCGTGTGGCGCGAATCAAATGAGTCGCGCTGTTTCGTTCCGCTTTTGGCGCATAAACATTATATAGAAAATTTATCGAACTCTTCATATCGTTTTATCGAGGAAAATTATATCGCGATAATTATCGTTATCAAATTATCGCCCAGCCCTATGTCTATCTATATATAGGGTATATCTCCTCAACCACCACCAGTGTGCAGCATGCACCTGGATAATGCGACAGCAACCACAGTACAACGGCGCCAATGCGCTCACCACACACCAGCCACAGGTGGAGAGGAGATAACCTGAACAATTCACACACCAGGAAAAAATAAGGCTCATAAACGTAACTGGTTGGTTTGTTCGATGTCCAGAAACAACAAATCTTTCCAGTTTTAAGTTTCACAGTTCCCGTTTCACTTTAGCTTCTTTCACACGAATCTCTCCTAACTAGTTCTGCAACTTCTGATACGCAAAGACATACACTTGTACACTTATTATGTACAATCTCAGATTAAGGAAGTATCCCCTCCACCCTCAGTTCTTTGGTTTTTTTTAAATATTTATGCTATCTAGTTAATTACTGAATGTGGAATTAATGTGAAATTGAATGTTGTTAGTTATATGCTGTACAGCTTAATGTGTGTTTAATGAGTAGGCCCACAATGATACTGCACACTTTACATTATCTATGCTGATTTAAATGGCGCCGAGAACAGTCAAATTAGCCAAAATATTTCATAATGATGTGTAGGACTTAAAAGATGAGGCTTTTAGCTGAGTCACGATATGTCACAGCAATTGGCATGCCCATTAAAAATAAATGTTTGGTTTGATCTTAGTGCTGAATGTAAACAATAGAAAAATGTCTGATAAAAAAAATGCAACAATACCAGTTACTACCAGGCACTAGGGATGTAACGATGCACCAGAGCCGGTTGAAAATCGGTACAAATATGCAACGATTCAAGTCGGTTGAGATGTTAAACGAATCACGATACATTTGGGGGTGTGGGTTTATATGAACGTAAATCTGAGGGGAACTGACTGTTTTCAGAAAAACAGTTTAGATGGTGTTTTCTTTTCATCGTACCTCCGTATAATGCAAATTAAAGTAGTGCTTAAAAGCACAGAGCTGCTTTGTTTACAGCGGTAACCAAGGAAACGCTGTATCGCTGCTGTTCCATAAGCGCCTCCTGCTCTTATTCAGCCCGTCTGCTGTTTCTGTTTCGCTCCGATATGTGACCCTGGAAAAAAACAGTCATAAGGGTCAATTTTTCGAAACTGAAATTTATACATAATCTGAAACCTGAATACATAAGCTTTCCATTGATGTATGGTTTGTTAGGATAGGGTAATATTCGGCCGAGATACAACTATTTGAAAATCTGGAATCTGAGGGTGCAAAAAAATCTAAATATTGAGAAAATCATCTTTAAAGTTGTCCAAATGAAGTTCTGCGCAATGCATATTACTAATCAAAAATAAAGTTTTGATATATTTACAGTAGGAAATTTACAAAATATCTTCATGGAACATGATCTTTACTTAATATCCTAATGATTTTTGGCATAAAATAAAAAATTTTGACTCATACAATGTATTGTTGGCTATTGCTACAAATATACCCCAGCGACTTATGACTGCTTTTGTGCTCCAGGGTCACATACGTTTTATGTAGTATAGTTTGACAAAGCTAAAGTCAGACCATTCTGTTTTTGTTTCAAATTTCGAAATTATAATTTCGAATAATAATCTAATTTAAATCAAAAACTGAACGTGTTGCATGTATGCTGCATCTTTGTTTGGATCATGATTAAAATGCAGTGGTTGCCTCTAATTTTAAATGAAAAAAGCACAGGCAAAGCCTTAGTTTGTTTACATGAAGAGATTTCTTTTATTTGTATTTATTTGATCTGGGATTTGTTTTCAAATTTAAATTTAGTTTTGTTATTCGACAGGTCAATTTCACAAAGAAATGTGCAGCATTTTGTCCGAGAGATAATTAAAGGACACATTTTCATTTATAATTTGTCTTGAATCTCATTTTGTTCAAAAAATTGTGAGAAAATCGTGGTGTGAAATCAGTCTCGTGAATTGTATCGCATCGTGAGTTGAGTGAATCATTACATCCCTATAGGGCACACATGTTCATGTATCTCATGTATCTTTAAACTCAATATACTGTAGTCTGTGACATTCTAATCTAGTGTACACTAAACCTGGTATTGTGAACTATGAATTGTTGGCTGTACGACAAATCAATCCAGATGCCCACGTCGACTGGGCTGATGGACAGCTGCAGAGATTCAGCCGCCTCGTCTCTAATCTGAAGGTCCTGGTGGATCACCTTGGTCAGGAGGGACGCAGCGTTTTGATCACCATCCAGAACTTTAGCCAACAGAGCAGTCGTGTCCTCTTCTTGAGCACATACTGTCACAATTACGCTCTCCCCTGAAAGAAATACAATTCACATCAATTCCAGTCAAATGGTGTTAATTAATTGATTAATACATTGACTACAGCTCTGAGTTTGAGTGTTCTTGGCCATCAGAGATGCATAAACAATTTATGAGAAGCAAAAGCATACCTGCAAATTCCAGACTTGAAAAAAAAAAAAATCTAAAAATTTTGTAGAATCAGCAGTCGAAATTATTTCAGAAAATTCTGAAAACTTCTAGAATGATTAACCACACATTTAAGCCTAATAAATGATTTACCACAGTTACCCTTGTAAACAAAGCACTTATGAACACTACTTTATTAGGCATCATAAGGTCGTAAGATGAAAAGAAAATGCCATTTACCATTGTGAGCTTTTCTGAAGACAGTAAGTTCCCTTCAGATATACATTCATATAACCACCTCCCAAATAAAAACTCCTCGGAGCTACACAAATCATGTGAATTGCCTATTTCAATGTCAGAACAGCGAATCTCGTCAAAAGGAGACAAGTTTGCAGGTATGAAAAACAGTGGAAGAAAACCTAAATTGCACATTATTCCCTGGCATCTCCTGAACACCAAAAAACAAACACAAGCATTTCAATCTCATGCTAAGTATTCCTCAGCTCTTCCAATATACTCATAAAATACTCCATAATGATAGCATAATAACGACTTTATTGTAATAACGCAAATATTTGCCTACCAGGTAACATGGTAACAACCTAACCACTGGCTTTATCCCATCTGATTTTAAAATTGTTTGCATAACCACGATTCAAATCCTGACATATTCACCGCCTCGACGCAGGCTAAAAGCTACTTGAATCCAAACTTACAGCATCTTCACTGTCCTCACTGTGATTCGTCTGGATCTGTCTGCTTCATTTCACAAAATCACCCACCGCTGCTATTAACTGAGAAGCGCATCTCTAATCAGTGCTTTTAGACTGCCTATCCTTTTTGATAATTGGACCCATCAAGTGCTGTGGTCATGTTGTGAGCAAGGCCTTAAAAACCCCTGTGAAAAAGAAAAGATCAGAAAGCCATTCATTTGAGTTTAATGTAAACGGGGTCTGTCACTGCAGTTGCCAAGGATTTCTTTTCTGCATCTTGCATCCAAATAGGGAATCACACAGGGCTCTGTACTTGGCCCATCCTATATTGTCTAAAACAGAATGCTTGGCTCCTTTAAGAAATCATACAGTTTCTTACACCTCTGCTTCAAGGACAGCACAGCTCAACAATGTACTTCAGCTATGATAAAATTATCTGAATATGCTTTAACCTTTAAACTGTTTTAACGTTTGCATAATTTTATCTGATTTTACTCTTCCATGTAGTCATCAAAAACAACACTTGCCATGCAAAGAAACATTTATTTATGTTGTCACATGATCTACAGCTTTACATATTTCAGTGGAGTTAAAAGTCAAACAACAAGTGCCACAAGAGTGGTAAAAATTTTAATTCAATTGCATACTGAAATCCTTTCAACTGCAGCACAGAATCAAAGCTTCTAAGGGTAACATACCAAGTCCATTCTCAAACTTGTTTGACTCCTCTCCATGAATAAAGCCAGTCAGCTCTGGAAACTATAAAGCAAAAATGGACAATGTTTAGCCATCAAGATGATAAACTTGACTAAAATGAATTTTGATTTCAGTGAAAACTTTAAATGTAAGAACCTGGGCACAAACATCATGGCGAATCATTTCCTGTATCAACACATCAGCAAGCGTCTTAAAGTCCTGGACGAATTTCTTGTTTTTGTCAGCTCCTGTCTTTTCCTGTACCAAAAGTTCAAAAAGCGGTGCTTCCTGTCGACAGACCCGTGCCACATTGGCGGCTTTTTCTGCCACGCTCAGGAGCAACCGCAGCAACTCTGCCATACCTGAGGCCTGTGAATCACACATAAACAAGTTCAGCTCTAGATATTAGATATCTAGAACGGTACAGTTTTACAAGTATGTCAGTGACATTTCAACAGGTCAAATCAAAATCAGATCAAGTAACAAAAATATTAGCAAACTTAAAAAAGACCCTCGTTAACTAAGTGGGACAAAAGGGTAAAGCACCGTGATGAATGCCAGAAGAAAAATAACAATTTTTCTGAATGTCTTTCTGCAAATCACAGCTTGACTAGAGTCCTGGGTATCATGGTGATATTTGCAAAGAGCTTTGATACAAGTCATAACCCTGAAGACAAATGTTATTTGAATTTGAACATAGTGAGTGCATTTATTTATCAATGCACAAATGCATGTAAAATGATATTTTGATTATTTATAGCTAAGTATTAGACAGCTTGTACAGACATTTCCCTTGCAGATTCACTTGACCCAACTATCAGAGTCTTACAGAGTTCACATCATCTCAGTGGTTTAGTCCTGACACCAAGGGTCCAACACAAAGAAACAAACACAGACAGAACACAAACATGTGTACATGAAGAAGCGCAGTCACAGACAGAAACACACACACACACAGACAGAAATACACACACACACACACACACACACACACACTGCCCACGTCTCTGCACAGAATCGAATGCTCCTTATTAGAAGACAGGCCTAACAATCAAAGAAAAGACTTGATAATTACAGCTCATACCATTGAAATAAATCTGTAGCGGTTAGGTGTCCTTGAGCTGAAGTTGAGCGCTTCCTGTATGTCACAGTCACAGTGCTGAACTGAACCTCTGTCTGAGAGCACGCACACACTTCATCTCTGCTGCGTGACGCCAGCGTATTGTAACGCAGATGGTTTAAGTAACGTTAGCGGAAACGCCTCGGAAATGAGAGCATTTCCCTCTCAATGCGTCGAAGTAGGAGGAGGAGCTTGTTCATAAACACCGCCCTCTGCTGGAGTCAAACATACATTCACAAAACATTTTATCTTACCACTAAGAGTTCTCCTAAACAGAGGTAAAGGTTTTTAGCTAAGAGTTTTCTCTTAAAACCTATTCACAAAGCTGCTGAGACAAACTTTTACTAAGGAATAGAGAGACGTCTTAAAGGGTTAGTTCACCCAAAAATGAAAATTAGCCTGTGTTTTACTCACCCTCGAAGCATCCTAGGTGTATGTGACTTTCTTCTTTCAGTCGAATCCAATCGGGGTTATATTAAAAATTGTCCTGGCCCCTCCAAGCCTTTCAACGGGGGTAAGCGGGTGTTTGTTGTCAACAGTTCAGAAGACGTTAAATAAAGTGCGCACATCCATAATAAAATGTGCCTCACACGGCTCCGGGGGGGGGGGGAATAAAGGCCTCCTGTAGCGAATCCATGCGTTTTTGTAAGAAAAATATCCATATTTCAAA
>NW_015544173.1:337818-340187 GCF_001515605.1 Sinocyclocheilus anshuiensis
TTCTGACAGACGAATCCAATCGGAGTTATATTAAAAATTGTCCTGGCCCCTCCAAGCCTTTCAATGGTGGTAAGCGGGTGTTGGTTGTCAACAGTTCAGAAGACGTGAAATACAGTGTGTGCATCCATAATAAAACGTCCCTCACACGGTTCCGGGGGGTGAATAAAGGCCTCTTGTAGCGAATCCATGCGTTTTTGTAAGATAAATATCCATATTTCAAACGTAATAAACACTTTTTTCTCACTTCCGTTCAGTTTCAATAAAATTAAGCTGTTACAGCCATATCAAAATATCCCCACTTATAACAATGTACTGTAACTAGGCTAATGCATGCTCAGTGTGTATTATTCTCTCTTCAAGGCCATTTATGACAGGATGGTGAGGAGCTGATCGATCACGCTGCACACTCCCCTGGTTTGAAAGAAGGCAGCACACAATGAAATACACAATGGCCTATTGTCTAATTTGAGTTCTTAATAGCAACCTGTGTGTATATCTATCTATCTATCATATCTATCTCTCTTTATTTATTTACTCAATTCTTAATGATTTGTATATATTAAATATTTTACATTAAACAGATTATTTAATTAGATAATTAAAATAAACTCATTTTAATTAACTTGTGGCATATGTGTTAAAGGGTCCTATTATGCTTTTTTATACTTTTTTAAAATGTTCAACTTCCTTTAGTGTGTAATGTTTGTGCATGAAAAACCTGCAAAGATACAAAGCACAAAGTTGTCCAAACAGAGTTGTTCTCTATATCAGAGGTGTATTCCAGAAAACAAGGTTAACTTACCGTCACATACACCCTGACCTCTCGGTTTATTCAAGGTATGCCGGTTCCAAAACCACACCTGGGTATAAGTTCATTCAACCCGGAGTATTCTCACAGTGAACACACAAGACATTCTCAACATAACGCCAAATACAAGGAGTCACCATGGAAACGGATGCTAAGAAGGGTGCCATACTTCTTTTTTCTTCTTCTTTTGTTTAATGGAGAGTTATATTCTTAGGGCATATTGCCACCTAACTGGTGGTTATGAAATCAGTTTTAATCTCATCTCTTAATGTTTAATTTTTATACAGTGTTCATAATTTTGAACAAGAATTATATTGTTTGTTTGACAACTCATGGTGTCTCAAATGCCTCGATTGCATTCCCGAGTTTTCTTCCAGGAATGTACGCATCACAATATTCCTCATTTAAATAAATCCCGCCCAATACATATGCAATAAAAAATTTTTTAAAAAGTGTGTTGTCGCCATGCCCAAGAGATCTAATATACTGATACACACATGCAGCTGTTTACGTTCGAACATATAACTGACAGTTTATGTGAACTTTGAGTGTTTTTGCTATAACCTTCTACATTTCGAACATTTCATTTTTGAGTAAAATTTTAGAAAAAGTTGTATTTCAACAGCAATTTTTAGATGACTATAATGTTCGGGAGAAATATCAGTCTGGTTTCAGACAAGGTCATAATATGGAAACAGCACTATTAAAAGTAGTAAATGATCTGAGATTAAATACAGATAAAGGTAACGCATCAGTCTTAATACTCTTGGATCTAAGTGCAGCATTTGACAAAACAAGACTGGAAAAGCTTGTAGGTCTCTCTGGTGATATTTTAAATTGGTTCAAAACGTATATTACGGAAAGGAACTTTTAAGTTAATATAGGTGATTGTATCTCAAAGACATGAAATATCACATGGTGTTCCACAAGGATCAGTTCTTGGGGCAGAACATGAGCGGGAGAGGATAGAAGCTGGGTTGAGTTCCTTGGCACTACAATCTAAGAAAGAAGTTAAGAACCTGGGCTTCATTCTGGACTGTGACCTTAGTGTTAAGTCTCATATTAATCAAGTGATAAAAACTTGTTTTTATCATTTGAGAAATATTGCCAAGATTCGTCCTTTTTTATCTTTGGATGATGCTAAGAAACTAATTCATGCTTTTATCTTCTCTCATCTTGATTATTGTAATGTTATGTACAGTGTTGGGGAGTAACTAGTTACATGTAACGGCGTTACGTAATTTAATTACAAAATAAATGTAACTGTAATCAGTTACAGTTACTAAGAAAAAATGTGTAATTAAATTACAGTTACTTATGAAAATGTTAACGATTACAAAGGGGATTACATTTGAATATTTACACACATCCACATACAGATTTAATTGATTTTTTTCCCAAATTGCACTGATTACTCTGAGATATACGGCCCTATAATATTCTGAGATATACGGCCCTATAATATCCGCGATGCAGAAAACACAGACCGGTTTGTAGAATCCAGTCATAAAAACGGAATTCCTATAGCCTAACGCGGACGGAATGTGCTACATTTTGGACG
>NW_015544173.1:340198-343017 GCF_001515605.1 Sinocyclocheilus anshuiensis
ATCATCTAATTATCGTTATCGATAAAATCCCATAAAATATCGAGATATAATTTTTTGTCAATATCGCACACCCCTACTGTAAGGTTAACCCTGCATGGTGTAAATGTTGGAAAATGATTAACAGTTGCAAATAAACATTCATTAGAAATTTAGAAAAGTAATCAAAAAGTAATCAAAAGTAATCAGTTACATTACTTTAATAAAGTAATTGAAAAAGTTACACTACTATTACATTTTAAGTAGAGTAACTTGTAATCTGTAACCTATTACATTTCCAAAGTAACCTTCCCAACACTGGTTATGTATACTGGCTTGCCTAAGGGTTCTATAATGAATTACAACTGATACAAAATAGAGCAGCCAGAGTACTAATGAAACAAAAAAGGAGAGAGCATATTACACCGGTTTTAATGGAGTTGCATTGGTTGCCAGTTCTGATAGACACTCTGGAGACACCTGAGACTACCTTGTAATATTACACACACACACACACACACACAATGATAATTTCCATAGATTGCCAAGCCCTAAAACACACAAAACAAGCACTCTATATTAATAAAAGAACGCAAATTTGACAGACCTTCATATTTAATTATATGTAATTACATGAAAGTATTTGCGGTTTGGTCTGAGTTTCGTTGCGTTCACACAGTTTTGACCAGCAGGCGGTGTTTTGAGCGCTTCGAAACAGTGAATCGGTGTGCTCTGACGACATTTCCTGTCTAACCCGGAAACGCTTCAAACTCCACAGAAGGCTCCAGTTAGCTTATCCTGATTTAGCATTATCGCTTTATTTTGTTAATCAAATAAAAGAATAAAATAGCAAGTTATATTTCAATTTGGTCAGAGTGCAAAGATACTCATTCTAAAGGTAAACATACATCGCTTGAATGATCGGTTTTAATGTAAATATGTTGTGGTGGTATCACGGCTGACACAGTAATTGGCGCTGTTAGAGCAGATAAAGCAATTAAATTATAATAATGTACATCTAATATAGAATTACGCGATATATTGGAATGTAGTACTCCAGTAGTTTAAGGTTGTAGCGCCTGCATTGCACATGTATTAATAGTGTTTGTTATTGCTTCGATCTGTTCATGCTCTCCTCTGTCTGCTTCCAGTATTCATGATTCATCGGCTTTCTGAGTGTTGAACAGCTGATCAGGAGATCATGGAGAAAGGTAAGACAGCATGAACAGCAGCGATTGTTGAATTAACAGAACAACATTAGTTTTTATTTCAAAAAGATATTTGGTAGCAGTGTTCACGCAAAAGGGGTGTTTTCTGTGACCTAGCTATGGATGAATGGACAGGGTGTTTAGAATATATAATAGTTATGATGTGTTCTGATGGATGACATGATGTGTTGCAGATGTGAAGGCCGTGGCTGCAGAAGCGTCGGTCGGGCCTATGGCTTCACAGAGCCGATCAGAGGACGAGGAGTCCACTGCTGTGAAGAGGACAGCCGCTCAGGCCTTCAGTGGAGCCGGGATGATTCCCAAGCGCAGAAGCTCCTCCAGGTGAAGAGGAGTCCTCTGTTACCATAGCAGTCATCTGGTTCATTGTGGTACTTTACATTTGTCTAAAAAGTGTCAAATCATTATATTTTAGATCAATAAAGAGAAAGAAGTTTGATGATGAACTGGTTGAGAGCAGCCTTGCGAAATCTACCAGTCGGGTCAAAGGTCAGCCAGTCATTGAGCCAATCAGATGCCCCGGCAGTGACCTCGCATCCAGTGACAAGAAGAAGGTAATGAAGGTTATTGGATTTTATTTCACAAATCTTTGGAATGTTTGATTGTGGTGAATCTTACCTATTATTTTCTGGTCAAGCAGAAATATAAAAATAATAAGAACCATTATTAATAATTGAGGACCAATAATAATAAAATGAGCTCCAAATCAGCATATTAGAATGATTTCTGACAGACTGTGTGAAAATTCACCTTTGCCATTACAAGAATAGACTACATTTTAAAATGTATTCAAATAGAAAGCAGTTCTAAGTTGTAATGATATTTCAAAATACTATTGCATTTTTGACCAAATAAATGCAGCCTTGATGAACATTTGAGACTTCTTTCAAAAACATTGAAAAAAATCAAATTTTAAACAGCAAATTTTAAGCAACAAATTGTCTGCATTGCTAAAATAATGTGTCTTGTGTCATTTTAACTCATGTATTTCTTATTGTTTTTTAATGTTGTATTTACTTTTTAATTTCTTTATTTACATACATGCAATGCAATCATTACATGTTTACATATCAGGATGGTGTTTTTCTGTTTGTAGGGAATCATGTAGTGTCTGTCACATTTTTGCAGCGTTTTCATTGAATTAGCTTTTTAATATATGTAGTATTGTTTTAAAGGAACACTACACTATTTTTGAAAATAGGCTCATTTTCCAACTCCCCTAGAGTTAAACAGTTGAGTTTTACCGTTTTCGAATCTATTCAGCCGATCTCCGGGTCTGGCGGTAGCACTTTTAGCTGTAGCTTAGCATAGATCATTGAATCTGATTAGACCGTTAGCATCTCGCTCAAAAATGACCAAAGAGTTTCGATATTTTTCCTATTTAAAACTTGACTCTTCTGTAGTTACATCGTGTACTAAGACCGACGGAAAATGAAAAGTTGCGATTTTCTAGGCCGATATGGCAAGGAACTATAGTCTCATTCCAGCGTAATAATCAAGGTACTTTGCTGCCGTACCATGGGTGCAGCAGGCACAATGATATTACGCAGCGTGTGAAAATAGGCTAACGCTAGCCAACATAACCAACGTGACCACCTGCTTGCACAGGGAGCGTGC
>NW_015544173.1:343299-345350 GCF_001515605.1 Sinocyclocheilus anshuiensis
GTAGCACTTTTAGCTGTAGCTTAGCATAGATCATTGAATCTGATTAGACCGTTAGCATCTCGCTCAAAAATGACCAAAGAGTTTCGATATTTTTCCTATTTAAAACTTGACTCTTCTGTAGTTACATCGTGTACTAAGACCGACGGAAAATGAAAAGTTGCGATTTTCTAGGCCGATATGGCAAGGAACTATAGTCTCATTCCAGCGTAATAATCAAGGTACTTTGCTGCCGTACCATGGGTGCAGCAGGCACAATGATATTACGCAGCGTGTGAAAATAGGCTAACTTCCGCCAACATAACCAACGTGACCACCTGCTTGCACAGGGAGCGTGCCTTCCATTGGAAGTTACCTAGCTGGGGCCTATTTCCAGGAACTGCGTAATATCATTGCACTTGCTGCACCCATGGTACGGCAGCAAAGTTCCTTGATTATTACGCCAGAATGAGAGTATAGTTCCTAGCCATATCGGCCTAGAAAATCGCAACTTTTCATTTTCCGTTGGTCTTAGTACACAATGTAACTACAGAAGAGTAGTTTTAAATAGGAAAAATATCGAAACTCTTTGGTCGTTTTTGAGCGAGATGCTAACGGTCTAATCAGATTCAATGATCTATGCTAAGCTACAGCTAAAAGTGCTACCGCCAGACCCGGAGATCGGCTGAATGGATTCGAAAATGGTAAAACTCAACTGTTTAACTCTAGGGGAGTTGGAAAATGAGCCTATTTCCAAAAATAGTGGAGTGTTCCTTTAAAGTAAACATGCATAGTGCTAGTAGATTTACTTTACTGATATGTAACATCTGTATTTGATCTGCCACTCCATATTTTCTCTCTGAACCATAGGGTTTAAAGTCTGCCAGCTCTTTTACGCCTCCTTTTACCATGGTGATTGCTCCTTCATCAATGACCAAACGAATGAAGAAGAACAAGCAGCCGTTACAGATCACCAAAGACCTGGGCCGCTGGAAACCCACTGATGACCTGCTGCTCATCAATGCCGTGTTGCAGGTCAGCTGTCAGATTTGGCTGAATTGTTTAGAGATGAATTGAACTGGAGTACATATACTTTCTGTTCAGACCACAGATCTCACGTCAGTTCATCTGGGGGTGAAATTCAGCTGTCGCTTCACACTGCGAGAGATTCAGGAACGCTGGTACGCTCTGCTGTATGACCCGGTCATATCAAAGTGAGTTTCTGACCAAATCATCCTTCCAATTTAGTTATTGTTCCTGTTTTAATCTGTTAGGAAAGTGAAATGAAAAAAAAAAACTGTCTTCACCCTCATGTCATTCTGAACCCCAATGACTTCCACAGAACACCAAAGGTCAACATTTCAAGAATGTATGCCATGTTCATTGCATAATAGTATCATTAAAGTCATACCTCTTGCCCTACATACCAAGTTCTCTAAGCTATTCATTCATGCAGCTCATGGCGATAGATCACCAGGGACTATTTTTCAGCTGATATTTTTTTATTAATTTTTTTTTATTAATGTATCCACCTATGCGTTTGTTTGCTCCGTTAGTGTTGGAAGCGAGACTATTTTTTTGACAGTGCTGAGAAGCCCCAAGGCACATCTGCATTTCCAGCTCCCATTCCCTATCTACTTCTTAATTAGTTACCTCTCTTTAACCATTCTGTCGAATTATAAAGATAAACACTTTAATAATTGATCATGTTCCATTTTCAGTTATGCTCATACGGTCTGCCAATATGCAATTATGTCTTTTAAACAAGTCTTAGAATATCTAATCAAAGTTTGATTCCGTGTAGGGCTGTCAAAATGGCTGAAAAACTAAATTCGAATTTTGCACTTAAATATGATCAATATTCGAATTTAAAATGCATAATTTCAGTTAGGGGGGAAAAAGCTTTTGGCTTCTCTCCTGAGGCCACAAGAGGGCGCATCAAACAAAATATTATGCACGTTTCTTCAAAGCATAATAAAATAACACGACTATCTTTGAAAAAAGTGCATAATGTTTAAAATTATGTTTACAAACCTTATATAATTAAAGTTGCTTAAACAATTAGAAACAAAACA
>NW_015544173.1:345590-347944 GCF_001515605.1 Sinocyclocheilus anshuiensis
TGTTGGGGTGCCTCCAGGACCAGGGTTGGGAACCACTGGTTTAATACAAAGGACCGAAAACCAATCACAAAGAGTACTTTCTTCATGTAAAAACATGAGATACAGTGGGATGGGGAAAAACCGCCATAACGTCTTGAGGCATGTTTTTAAAAAGTTGAACTTGCATTCATTTTCCATGAATTTCTAAACATGCCACTCTCTTGTGCGAGACGCGAGTGCAACGGTGATAGACGTCCCTCTAGAAAATGTGATAAATATGCATTCTGTGTGAACTGCTTGGTTTCAGTTTTGGCGTAAACAACATCTGCGTTCTGTGTGAATGGCTTGGTTTCAGTTTTGACGTAAACAACATAATCTCCACATTGATGTTCTTTTTTCCCGCAATATTTTGAATGCAACGTTTTGCATTCGAATGTGGATTTTTATTTTAAATTCGACGAATATTCGAAATTCAAATTTTTTTTGACAGCCCTAATTCCATGAACCTCAAACTCTTAGCTACAGTTTTTTCCTTAGTCATATGTTTTGCGAAAAAAAAAAAAAAAGTATTATAATAAGATTACAACAGAACCAAGGAGAAGTTGATATCTGAAATATAAGTCTGTGTGTGTTTTAACAGATTTCTGCTTTTAAATTGATTAATATTTAAGTGAAAACAGTCCTTTTTACCATTACCTTAACATAGGATATGAATGTATGTTTTTCTGAGGGTTTTGTCTGTTCCTCAGGTTGGCGTGGCAGGCCATGAGACAGCTGCATCCAGAGGCCATCGCTGCTATTCAGAGTAAAGCTCTCTTCAGTCAGACAGAGGAAGCCCTGCTCGCTAAGATCACCTCAGTGAGACATCAGCATTCTGATGACATGTTACAATGAATGCTTTCTAGGTTTTATTGTTGCTGTTGTTGTTTTAAATGTAATCGCTGTACTTTCATCCTTGCTTCATGTTTGTGAGTAGAGCAGTCAGCCTAAGGTGGAGGTTTTTCAAGATTTGCTGAACAAGCACCCAAATGTCTTTTACCCATCACGCACTGCTAAGAATCTGATGGTCCACTGGCAGCTGCTCAAGCAGTACTATCTGCTGGAGGATCAGAGCGGTGAGATACATCATACGTCACTACAGTCCGGTGCTCCTGCATGTGTTGATCGCTGTCATTTTCATCTGATGTGTTTCTAGTTCAACCTCTGCCTAAAGGAGAGCAAGTGCTGAACTTCTCTGATGCGGAGCAGGTGGTTGATGATGCCAAACTCAAGTAAGGAAACCGTTTTTCATCTTACCCAACACTATGAGTAAATTGACAAATAATACTGCACAATAAAACACTTAGTCCTGCAGTGTGACTAAAAAATATTTTATTTATATCAGTTTTTATACAACAACAAAAAAAGCAGATCAAATTGAAATCTCACATAATATATACAGAATGAACCACGAAAACAACAACCGAGAAATGTCACACACACACTCACCCTTCCTTCCCGAACACAGACCAGAAAAAATAAAAATTATACACCTAATACAAAACCACTCATGATCCTAGGCACGTAAAACACACCTAAAAACATTGAAAATGAGGTGAATGTAAGTGAAAACTGAAGGGTCAATTCTGTTAAGTTTATCTTTTGTATTAAAATGTAACCTATGTATCACTTCAAACGACAAGTGAACTTTTAAAAGTGAATTCAAGTTCAATATTTTTAGTCATGCTGCGGCACACTGTTCGAAATACCACTCATTATGTGTACATGCAGACTAAAAAACAGTTTATTGTGAGAAAGCTTGTTTTCATGCATACATGCGTATTAGCGGTGTATTCTTAACTCGTGTACTTGTGGCGTCATCAGTAATCAGTACACAATTTTAGTGCGCTTTGCTTTGGGTGGTTATTTGCCTCCACATTGTGCATTAAAGGGGTCATAGGATGCTACATGCACTTTTACAAGTTTGAACTGAAATGTGTGTTGGCAGTGTGTGTACACAACCACCCTATAATGATAAAAATCCACCCAGTGTTTTTTTTTTTAATCTACTAAAATATTTACTCATTTCTCAAATCGAGCCGATCTCAGATGCCTGTCTGTGTGACGTCACACAGACAGGCCCCTCCCACGATAGTTTGATTGACAGTAGTGTTTCAGCACAGACTGGAATGGTGTCTTACCATAGACCCACCCTGAGTGAGCTGTCAACAGTCCGCCATTGTGTTGACTCTGGTGCAGGGGAAGACAAGATGTCTCCGATTAAACGATTGAGGTGCTTTATTGTTGGATGTAATAATGAATATAGCAATCGTCATTTACTCCCGACATCTGAGCTGCTGAAGACGCAGAGGATTAACGTTACTTTCGCTTTGAAG
>NW_015544173.1:348446-355284 GCF_001515605.1 Sinocyclocheilus anshuiensis
CGTCATTTACTCCTGACATCTGAGCTGCTGAACTCGCAGTGGATTACATTGTTTCTGAAGGGAATGCACCCCCGATTTACATAAATGCGTCTGTTCACGCGAATCATTCGTGATCCAGCCTCATCTACAGAAGAAGTGAGTATAAGGCTCTTTTATGAATCTTTGCAAATCGGCTTTCCTAATAATGTGCTAATTAGCAAGTTTCACGATGAATGCGGCTAAAGTAAACAGTCTCTCTGAGAGCAGCTAGTATATATCTATATCTCTCTATCTATGTACCTATCTGTCTATCTATCTATCTAGACACATACATACACACACATATATATATATATATATATATATATATATATATAATATTATATATAATAATTAATTAATAATAATAATTAATATTAATGTCTAAATATAATTAAAAAAAAAAAAATTGTGTTTTTTTTTTTTAAAGTGCTTTTTGGATTATTGCAGAAAGTAAGCTCTGTGACCAACAAAAACATAAGCTATATTCGAACTACTGTACACCAGGGTCATATGACTTCAACATCACCACTATTTTCTCTGAAAGCTTGATTTAGAATAAAGCACTATTATGAACACAACAAGGCTGTAAATTGGACCAGTGATCAATAAGTTTTCCTTCTAGCCCAGATGACATTTAAAGTCCCAGATAACTTCTGTAGGCCCATTTAGCAACTTGTCAGCAACCACATTTTTCAAGACAATAAAAGGTTCAAAAAAATAATGAGTGTGGGGTATTACGGATGTTTTTCATGTTGTAATATAAAACGTGACAATATAGTGAGCTTGTGTTAACCACAGGCCTTATTTTAGGCATTTGAACAAAAACAAAAACTCATAAAAAAAAAAACATGGAATCAGAAGCGCTAAAATATTGTTTTCAGGTTCTGGCCTACAAAAATACATCATCCCTGCAGCACTCTATTCTCGTTCTTAATGTGTTGACTCATTGCAGCCTTTTGTGGTAATAATTATGTATAATTATGAATGACTCTGATGACTTTCTGATTCTGATCATTTATCATTTTCATCAGGGACAGCAGGGATGAAGTCTTAGAGCACGGTGAGTTATTTCATACAGCCTCTGGTTGTTTTAAATGTGCTTAGATATAATAATTTCAGTACTCTTTCCTGTGTCTATGAAATGTTACTGCATTTCTTGTAGAGCTGATGATTGCAGATAGACATCAGAAGCGCGAGATCAGACAGCTGGAGCAGGAGCTTCCTCGCTGGCAGGTGTTAGTGGACAGTATCACAGGTCAGATTTATTTCACTTCATCTTTTTGTATAGTTATCAGAAGAGTGTGATTGCTGAATGTGATTGTGATATGATTATTACAGGCATGAATTCACCAGACTTTGATAATCAGACGCTGGCAGCTTTACGTGGACGAATGGTCAGATATCTGATGAGATCTAGAGAGGTCAGTGACCATTTAATGTCATGCATGCACAGGAATATCACTCACTTTGGTATCTGTGAAATAAACACATTATGTACTTAAAGGCTGTTGGAATAACTTTGTGTATATGAATGACAGCCTCTCAGCCATTGTGGCGAGAAAGTGAACAAAATATTGGTTGTACTTCATAATAATAGTAACAGAAGGCAACTGCATGGACTAAACATGGGTTAAGGTTATGGTTAGGTTCTGGTTTAGTATATAGTTATTACTAGGGGTGCAACCGTTCTCGGTAAAAGACCGAACCATACTGTTCGCTAGGGTTGTGATGGTGAGGAAATTTTCCCACCGGTTAATCGACGTGTGACAACACCGGTAATACCGGTATCACTGTGGGGGCGGGGGCGTTCCCTCTTTTCCTTGCTTTCCTTAGCTTTTAAATAGCTTGTAAAAGCGGCGTGCCGCGTGCGCATTTTACTTTCACTTTCAAATAGTGGCAATTCGGAGTAAAGCAATTGTTAGTTTTTAGTTCGTTTTAATTTTCCCTCTTTTCCTTGCTTTCCTTCACTTTTAAATCGCTTAAAAGCGCCGTGCGCATTTTACGTTCACTTTCGAATTAGCGGCAATTCGGCATCAGTTGCTTGAATGCAACAACAAAATACAACGTCAAACTCACTTTAGCCTATATATAAAACATAGAACTTTTATTAACAAAACAAATAAAAATACACCATGCTATAGGGCAGGCTATGCCTAATATAAAATAACAAATAACTTACATAAAGTTTAAATAGATAGCCTATACAAAACTGGAAATAGGCTAAGTAAACATGTATAATATATAACCAAATAAATAAGAAACGTAGAACATTTATTAGCAAAACGAGTAAGAAAGCTTGGAGGCACGGCATACACCTTGATGTCAAATAAAATAAATAAATGACACAAAGTTTAAACAAAGTAAAAATCAGCAAACAATGTGGAACCAATTAAATAAGAAACGAATGTTTAAAAAAACTTCCAAAATCACCTTAGATAAACGGCAAAAGTCAACAGGCTTTTCAAAATCCAAAATACTGCCAAACAGGTGCTTTTGCATCTCGTTTCGAAACTAAATCATCCGCGATCGTCTTGTCTGTCTTACCCTCACTCTTCTTGTCAGTCAGCTTGACTCACTCTCCTCACTGGAGAATTTTTATTACTATAAAAAATCTAAACGATGGTGGGGGTCGGTGCCACGGTGGGCAAGTGACGTTCATGGAATCTTAACACCGGTATCACCGTCAGCACCGTCTATCGCGGCAAGCCTACTGTTTGCCACCCTCGATTCGATACGCATTTGTACCACGATTAATCTCAGTTCTAACAAAGGATATGGATGATATGTTTTGTCGAAAAAACTAAGCTTCAAATACACATTTGGAGGAACAAATTTGGCTATTGCACAGCACAGGCTTTTCACAGTTACTTGCTTTGATATTTAGGTATCAAATGCAACCTAGTTATCTAATGCAATTTGAGGTACATGTGTTTCTAAAGGAATAGTTCACCCACAGATGACCGATAACAAACTCTTTTGAACTGTTTCAGATCACACTGGGACGTGCTACTAAAGACAAGCAGATAGATGTAGATCTGTCTTTGGAGGGACCTGCATGGAAGATCTCCAGAAAGCAAGGTTGAGCGGTTGAACAGCATTATTCCTGATGCACACTGTGCTGTGTGATCAGTGACATAGTGACTTATGTTCAGCTTCCATTAAACAGTGCACTTTCTTCAAGTGTCCAAGTGCCACTGGCTATCGATTACAGCATCCCATTTAGGTTTACTGCAGTTGTGTCACAGATTTCTATTTACAATGAGTTTTTTTTGCAGCAGCAGCAGCATTGAGCCTTGTAACTGGTGAGACATGTCCGTTAAGCATGTGAATCAGAAATGCTTAAACGAGTTCAGAGTCCATTCAAATGAAGCATGGCTCTTCAGCAGTACTTCCTGTTTGCAATTTTGAAGTCTGCTTATTGGATAGGGTAGATGGTGTATTAAGTGACCCAGCATTCATGTATGGAATGATTACGGACCTTCTGGCTAAATCAAATGGTGCAAGCACTTCAAGTACAAGCTAACTAGTTGTTACAAGGCCACTAGCAGCTAAGATGCACGACTGATGCAACACTGCCCAGCTGTATAGATTTCATTCTAAACTTTTGAAGCTTTGAATTATCACCAGGACTTTTGAGCAGCATTGTGTAAACGGCATGCAATTTGAAATGAATTTAATAATGTTTGTTTTTAAACTCCAGGGATCATTAAACTGAAAAATAATGGAGATTTCTTCATCGCTAATGAAGGCCGAAGACCCATTTACATTGATGGACGACCAGTTTTATCTGGAAACAAGTGGAAACTCAACAACAATTCTGTGATGGAGGTATGGACACGCTTGCATTTGAGTCACAAAATCTTTGGAAAAATCACAGCTGTCAAAAAATAATGATTTACCTCATTTACACTGCATATTTTCATATGGTATATAGATAAATGACTTTTGTATGTCTAAACCTTATCAGTATATAACATTTACAAAATTTACGACCATTTTATAAAATGGATTTTTTTTTTAAGATAATTTATTGCATGACAAATACATAAAACAAAGTGTTCTTCCAAAAAATTCTATAAATTGAATTGGCATAGAACTAGTTCACACTCTAGTTTTATGCAAGACAGCTCGCATTTTGCCTGAGAATATAACATTGACATTTCATAACTAGGGGTGCAATATGTATTTCTTTTTATGTTATGCACAGCTCGAATATATTTTGTCAGCTATAAATATTTCGTCAGCTCTTTGTGTGTAATCTCTGTATTTCTTTTTTTTTTTTTTTTTTTATCTGTCATGACTGAGAAATCATGGAAATTCATTTGTCAAAGGGGTAGGAATACTGGTATTTATTTATTGCCCCTGATTCATTTTTGTATACAGTTCCAGAATATTTATTGTATTAACTCCTAAATATCAGAGAACGGTTTCTATCACACTCTCCTCTATGTACAGACAGTGTATCAGCTGGTATTATGATCAATCACCAAAAAAAGGGATTCTCTTAAAATTTTTATGGTGGAGGCCAGTAGTATAATTTTTTCAACTGAATCACATCAAGATTTCTCAACAGCAAAATGTTTGCAAAAATAATGACAAGTCAGGGTCATGTGTTCAGCCCTGTAAAAATGACTTGGTTTCGGTTAGACCACAGATGTCAAGTTTGAGGCCTGCGGGCCCAAACCGACCCGCCACCTCATTTCGTGTTGCCTGTGAGTTCATTTCTGAAACCTATAAATGAAACGTCTCCGTTAATGCTTTCCTTGTGAATATGAACCCGTTTGATGCATATGATCACACCGGTGTGTTTAGAATGTTCAGTTCATGACGTGATCTAATGCTAAGATAGAACTGACCAGTCAGTTCACAATTCCACAAGCTGTCGTTATGGCAGACTGGCTTCAATATAAGATGTTTTTAGACTAACGGGAAAGTTTTGAGTTCTGAAACTTGCAGGATGTTTTTATAGTACAATGACCTCTTAAATGTCAAAAGATCAAGGGAATTTTGATTTCTCAGTTCATGACCCCTTTAAAATAACACAGCTGGTATTGTTTCATTTTTATAAAATGTTAATCGCACTCATACTGTGAAACTAATGTACTGAAGATAGCTGTTTTGTGGACAATATTGTTTTTACAATAATCAATAAAATCAATCAAATTTACTGTTACATAAAATGTCAAGATACCGTACCCTTTATCCTAATAATGTTATTGCATATAACATGCTCAACAGTTGTATACAGAGTTAAGGAATGAAAAGCTTTGTTTTGTCCAGATTGCAGGCCTTCGCTTTGTGTTCCTGATCAACCAGGAGTTGATTTCTCTCATTAAAGCCGAAGCTGCCAAGATGAACCAGGCATGATGCTGAGTCTGACTCACCTGTTCACGAGCTGTCAAACACCATTCAGTCTGACACTGACGCAGCAAGACGGGAGCTGTACTGTCTTATCTTTATCTCTGAGCAGAGTCATACACAGAAGACCTTTCAGCACGAGATTATAGAGGCGCTCATAGCAACAGCTGGAGCTCAGATTGAAGGAAAATCATTTGGAAATGAATTGGACATTTTACATGCCTGTTATTTAAGGCACATTTGGACAGAAAGAACTGACTGTTTGAGAGGTGTGTGTGTGGATTTGCTTTCTTTTTTTTTTCTTTTTTTTTGTATAAGAGAAACTTACTGTTTTGTTGACTTATATACTTTTTGTTTGTTTATACTTCAAACCCAGTGACCTTGTATTGTCTAAGCAAAGACAGTATGCTAATATTCTGCCAGAAATAGTGTAAATATATTCATAAAGACTGATTAAAACAGAAAAGTGTTTTGATGTATCTGTCTGAAAGTATAGTAATGTGAAGGTAAGATTTTAGAGTCAGAGTGGCAAACTTTGCATGCATCACTTTGGCCCTTGACATGAACTAATGTTGCAAATCCAGAGTGGATACAAGTAAACGGCAATACCTAAAAATATATTTAAAGTAAAGATTCAGATCGAATTATAATGCACAATTAGTAACTATACTACTGGTCAAAATTTTAGAATATAATTTTTTTTTTATGTTTTGTTAAGAAGTCTCTTCTGCTCACCATGGCTGCATTTATTTGGTCAAATAAAGAAAGAAGCCGTGGTTTACAGTGAATTTATAACAGCTAAGGGGCGTTGTTAGGCACGATGCGAAGCGGAGCTGTTATAAATTCACTGTAAACCACGGCTTCACAGGGCTTATTGCTTTTATAAAACGGTTATTCCATATACGTAGTAAGGTTTCACAAAATAAAACAGAGCAAGTAAAGTGTAATGATATTAATAAAAACAGTATTCTTCCACCAAACAATGTAGTTCCTCAGAAACAGTTGTGGTTCTAACAAAGTGGTTGCCGAGCAACACACAAAGTAAACAAAGGTGTATGTTTGTAGAGTAATTTACAACAGCTTCGAACGCGGCTCAACCAATCAGAATCAAGGACCGGAACTATCGTTTAAGTTTTATCAAATTCAGTAAAACAGTAAAATTATGAAATATTCTTACAATTTAAAGACTGGAGTAATGACTAATGAAAATTCAGCTTTGCATCACAGGAATAAATTACATTTGAAAATATATTCGCATAGAAAACAACATTTATGTTTTTTACTGTAATTTATCAACTATTTGCGGACTTGGTGAGAATAAGAGACTTTTAAAAAACATTTTAAAAATCCTAACTTTTGACCTGCAGTACACTTACAAATAAAGGTGCTTCAAAAGGTTCTTCACAGCGATGCCATAGAAGAACCATTTTTGGTTCCACAAAGAACCATTCAGTCAAAG
>NW_015544173.1:355312-373391 GCF_001515605.1 Sinocyclocheilus anshuiensis
AGGTTCTTTAAAGAACCATCTCTTTCTTAACTTTTTATAATCTGAAGAACCTTCTTTCGCCACAAAGAACCTTTTGTGAAACAGAAAGGTTCTTCAGATGTTAAAGGTTCTTTATGGAACCATTTAGACAAAAAGGTTCTTCTATGGCATGGTGAAGCGCCTTTATTTTTAAGAGTGTATATGGTTTTTTTCTCCCTCTCACTGCACACAAAGTCAATTTCACAATGGTATTACAAGATAAGGTATTATAAGGCATAACCAGTGAACTAGAAGAGGAAATTGTGGTGCTTGAACATTCCAAGATGGAATCTTCCAGAAAATGACAAATGTGTGATACTAAAATGAGCTAATTTGTAATTTTCTGAAGGAAATAGCCATGTTTGCTGCAAATTAGTCCGTTTGTTAGTTTAAGGTCATATGATTTACAAAAGCAGAAGTCAGTCCAACAAAGGACACCCAACTGACATCAGCAGTTGAAGCCGACTGACCACTTTGACATCAACAATCAGATAAGACTTGATTGATTCAAATATTGGGAGAAAGGTTACTGAATGTATGTATATTATATAAATATAATCAGAAAATCTGGGCCCGTATTCACAAAACATTTTATCTTACCACTAAGAGTTCTCCTAAATAGCAGTAAAAGTTTTTAGCTAAGAGTTTTCTCTTAAAACCTATCCACAAAGCTGCTGAGACAAACTTTTACTAAGGAATAGACAGAAGTCTTAAGCTAAGAGTAAGGGGGCGGGGTTGACCACTATTTTTTTAGCCTATTGTATGCAATCGATTCGGTCATTTTCTATTTTAATACGGGGGGCTAATTATTTCATTATCATAAGAATAATTGTGCATTTGTATTTATTAAACGATTTAACCAATTCCTCATTTTTGTGTTTACAAAGTGTAAGTATGATGTCTTCCCACTTTGATTGCAAAGTACTGTACATGTGACATCAAACTGCAGCTTTTTATAACAAATGCATGTTTCATGCAAGTCAAGGAGGTTTAATTCTCGAAGCTAGAAACTCCTCGGTTTTTAAAACCATGACTGGTGCAACCTATGTGGGCAATGAAACCAAAAACTGATTTATTTCCACCCACTAGACGCACAATTCTACAGAGATTCACTGTCACAGAATAACAATTGTAATATTTCAAAACAATTGGGTAGTTTTTTTTTTCTTCCTTCAACAAGATGGTTCTTGTGGAAAAAAATAATGTGTTCGACTGCATCCTATCTTTGCACCTCACTCACAGGAATGTGGCAAACCTTGAATAAACAATTTATTACAGTATCACAACTTGAGTTTCATCATTTAATCCAGTGTAAAATAGCCTAATAATAGTCTCAAAATTGGCTTTAATTTTCATGGCTGTAAGTCAATAGGTTGAAAAAAAAAATCAATGGGATTTGTTCTTGGCCCTTTTAATGAAAAGGCTGAGAAATCAAGATTCTGCACTGTTGGTCCTAACAGCAATATTCATGTTTTCTGTACACAAGAACTGCATGGTTCAAAACAAGTGTCTAATCTGTTGTGACGCAATCATGACAGTCCAACAGCGGCTCATTTCAAACCCTTAACCTTTTTTTTCTTTTTCTGGTTACATTACTGTTCGGTGTCTTGTTTACAACAAGGCTCTAGCTTCATAGTTTTATTTCTAAGAGATTTTCTTAGAACTGTTTAACCTTGCTGCCCCTCTTCTTATCATGTGCAAATATATGTTAATGACGGGGTCATAAAGCGTTTTAAAACCAGTAGCTCGTGCAGTGCAGTCGCTGATATAAAGCTAATAAGACTGCAATCTTCAGTGAGGTCTGGGCTGATATGTAATGTTGGAGAAATGATGATGTTTAACTGGGGTGTAAATCATTTTGAGGTGCAGTAAGACACAATGTTTTAAGCAACTAGAGATTGAATTCTCTTTTCATTTGCCATTTTAGGAGGTTTTTTTTTTGTCATGAACCATCAGGCTTACATGTGGTTGCAGTGATAAGACCAATGTTTAAGTTGTGATGAGTCATGATGGTGGCTAGTCTAAAAAGTTCCATGCAATATATTTTTTAATTCACCAGATGTCTCTTATTTAATACATTGCTGGTAAACTGAAAGTGAAAAAACTAAGAAACATGCAATAAAACAAAGATGCTTGAAGCTGCAGAGGTCTTAAGCTACTAAAGTTTTCCAAACAAGAAAAACATGTCTTGTGTACCTTGTGTTTTGTTAGTTTTACTGTCCTGTATCCCGTATTTTTCAATGCAATAACGTGTTCTGTGTTAGTGACTTTGACATATTAGGGTCATTCCACGAAATCAGTACCTTTTGCGTCCCTAAGAAATAATCAAACATAAAATTAATATAACAACAAATAAATTTGTGATTTCAAAACATAACAATACTATGTATTCTTTCAACAATATTACATCAAATTAAAGTCAATTAAATATTATTTTAAACAATTTAAATAGCATTTATGCTGATAAGGGTAAGTTTTTTTTGCCTGTCCCTCACTATGATGGGCCGTCCCTCACTTTCACAGCAGGACTTTTAATTTGCAAAATTAAGGCAAAATTATAAAAAAAAATAAAAAAAAATCACATTTGCATATTGTTCCAATTACAGTCTCACTGTTAAGCAATGTTTTGGCATAAGTATACATTTTTTTTTCTATAAAATATAAATCATTTTATCTGCGTCCCCTGATTTCATGTCAGCCCTGTTACCCTCATCAAAAAAAAAACTTTTAAAATAATGGTACATTCAAGTGACATCACTTCTTGGAGGTTACATCATCCCTCAACCGGGATTCCAACACTTAAAACACAAGCATGTTTCTTCTATTATGTTCTGTTTTTGATGATTTATGAGGTTTGACTGAGGGGGCATCATGCAGTGCCAATACTGTTACCATTATTAAAGTATAAATGTTTACAGTTTGTTATTAAATGTAATATAATCAGTATCTACAGGTAATATCCTTTCAAAGTGTACATCATGTGCTTTTGTGACCATGACTATTAGCTAGCAATTAACAAATTAGTTTGAAATTGTCAAACCTGTTACTGTCAGCCCTGTTACTTTTCAGAGTAACAGGTTTTGACATGTGAGTAACAGGATGACAGAGATTAGGTGCCAAACTGTTTTTAAACGTCTGTGTAAAATGCAAACATTTTTAAAGGCCATCCTGAGTGTATTTTTGAGCTAATGCCTATACTATTCAGTGTGGTTGACATTTGAGCATCTGTTACATTTTTAGTTAGTATTGTTGGTATTGTTACTATTACTATTGTTGTTGTTAATAGTATAAGATAAGATGATCAGTCTCAGTAAAACTAATTTTTTCCCCATAACTTATTGTCAGTAATGCATCCATTACCAAACAAGAGCAGTAAGGTCACTGCAGGCCCTCGCCCCAATCTTGCAATGTTCAAGAAAGTCAAACCAAATTTCAGTATCAAGATCTTGGTCTGGTTTCAGATGATCATAGGAAGACCAAGATCTGATCATCTTCCTTGCCTAATAATTGAACCAGATCAGTATATTTTAGGTTCTGTGAGGGGACACACTCACACAGACAAATAGATGGATGCATGATCTAATTACAATACCCTTAAAACATTAGATCTCTTAGAAACGTAATGTGCTTCACTAATACAACTATGCCAACTAAGTGCAAAACAATATAATGCAATTAAAAAAATTCTTCAGCGTTTGCTGAAGAATGTGTGTCCTGTCATCCCTGTTACTTGGGTCAGTCCTGTGACTATAACGTCAATCCTGTTGCTGCCATTAATTTCATAAAATTATATTTGATATGATATGATACGATATCATGATATTTGATAGGGCCTTCCAGGTTTTTCCATTGTAACTAAATATGTTTTATTTTGGACAAAACCCTTTTTTAAATATCTGTCTTGTAAAAATAAATATTTTTCTTAATTGACATGTGGTCACCCTCCAGATATAGATATGGATATTCTTGGTCATCTGAATGACAAATATACAAATATTTTTAAAAAATGCAAAATTTGAAACAATCCCGGTGAAAAGAGGGACTAAAATGCTGCTCGTATACAGTATGTGAAAACTATCTCATATTTCTAATTAAAACTATAGTATATAGTAACACTTGTGTCTGTAACAGGGTTGACAAAAATATCAAAACATAAGGTAGAAAAATAGTCATAAAATGAGAAATTACATAGCCTGAGATGGCACAATACAATTTCTTGTCATTTTAAGGTGTGTTCATTTCATGGATATTTAAACTTATTTTATTTCTTTAATTTTTCCAAGTGGAAAAGGCACCGATTTCGTGGAATGAACCATTAAACTTTTTATTTCACAAAAATAAATGCTAAGAGCAGTAAGTGCTTACTGGTAGATGCCATTTTTAATTTTACATGGATGAAAACGAGGTTGTGAGGGAAAGATTACACACTTTGTGTAAAGGTCCTAGATCACGTAATTTTTAAAACTATTTTATGTAGTTTTTGTCTACTGAAAGTCTTCAGGAAAAATGTTTCTGAACATTTGGCATGTTGCTAAACAACAATGCAACCCATTGAACATATTGTACTTTTATCAGAAATAGTCAAGAAGTCCTCAGATGCCATGTTCATTACAGCAGCGTCTTGTAGAAATTATGTTGTGGAAAAAGCTGCTGACTGAATGAACTGCAAAGTTTATGCCAAATACATACAGCATGTATGATTTAAAAATAGAAGTGCTTTCTGTTGTATCGTGTAAATGAACTATACTAATTGGACATTAATTGCATTCTTGATCTTGAATTATTAACATAAGTTATTACTCCACCACCTGCACGTGACGTCATTAACAACAGTCCTGTATTGTTTAACCAACAAGGTTTAAATGATGGAGTGCGGTTTCAGGAAACAGTCGCAACTTGCTTTCCAGTGATGCATTTTAATATGTAGTTAATCAGCGAGTTACAACATCGTCAGGACTGTTTCTAACCTTCCATCAGTACTGGGGCCCAAAGCAGCAGGTCCCCAGAACCAGGACTGAAAACCACTTTTAAAAGGTTAACATCTTTTATCCTGTCATGGCAGAAAATGCGAGACATGAGCGCAGTGGTCAAAGATGTCTGTTTATGGCATGTTTGCATAAAACAATAGAAAAATTCAACAATACATTAATAATTCAGTTCATATAAGCAGTGACTTGAATACAAATTGAATACACTTGTTGATCATGTTTTTTTATTTTATTTAAAATTAATTTTGATATGACTTTTAAAAAAATGTCCAAGTGTCTTGATATCATAATAAAGAAAAAAGGCTGATTAAAAGATTTTTCTTTTAATTTTCTTTATTGTGAACACTTTTATGTGTCATTAACCCATCCACATGAAAAACTACTATAGGGTCACTTCCCCTAAAACATATGATCAATATCAGTTTGCTTTAAGCATTACTGTTTTAATGGAAAGTTGGAGGTTACGGCCTATAAACATTGCTTTCGGTATGAAAGCAAATATCAAATTCACCATTAATTTGGGATTTGGCTGTCTACCAATCACTCTGATGAATTTTGTGCTACTTTTCTATGGTTATGTATGATAAAAGATCAAATGTTGGGCCTATATCTTGGAAAAAGCGAAAGCTTATTCTATCCATTGTGTAACATATGACTGGATTCCTCTAGTCATCAAAACAGCTTTTAAAAAACAGCTTGTTGTTCTTCTTTCTCTCTTTTCTCAGAAAGTGCAATGCAGCACCTAAAGCATTGCCAAGGTCTTGCTCAGGTCTTCCTTATCAGGAGTCAAAGGTGATCATAAAAACATTTGTTCCTTATTTAAGCATTTCCAAATAATACATATGAAAGTTCATCTTTTAGAATGATTCCCAGAGGCGTACCTACATGAAGTGGGGGCCCCAGGCAAAATTAATCAGCGAGGCCCTTCTAAAAGATTTTTTTTTTTGTTAATGTATCTTTGTTACCTAGTGATATAATTATACAACATATGAAATGTGGACAAAACACATCTAATGATGCACAAAACAAGACGCGCGCTCTCTCTCACTCGGATGTGCACGCTCAAACCTGTGCACTCAAATCTATTTGAAGGAGGATTTAATGTTGCCAGAAGCCCATCAATCACCAGAATTCCATGACTGACTGATGAAATAACAGAGTACCTTTCAACTGTAAAAAAAAATTACGGATCTTTGTTAGCATTTCCAGGCTGATTTTGGTCAGTGAATTCTCGTTATTTATTTTATTACTTAGCCTAATAGCTATTTGAATTAAGTGCCTATTCTGAATAGGTATTTATTGAATTATTTTATGTATATCAGCAAGTGAACGAGTTGCAGCGAAACTCATGAAAATATTTTTTTTTGTTTAGTAGTGTAGGCTATTTGCAGTCTTCGCGAGAGACGAATATCTTTTGTGTAGCCTAATGAATTCAAGCACAATCGAACGGAGAATTTTTTTTAAATAATTTTTTATTAATTAGGCTGTAAAAATGGGAATGTTAAAATATTTAAGGCACAGTTGTTGCATGACAACCTAGCCCGTTATCATTTGCTCATGGAAACGATGATGAATAAAATGTTTTATACTTGGTTTGGAGTGGAATAGAGTGTGGGCAGAAACATAAATTGGTGCCTATGCTTACCGTTGTCCTGTTTCCTCTTTTCCTCCTCTTTTTTTTTCGCTTCAGGCTGCCTGCTAGACTTGTCCCCTTCGTGATGTTTTATAAACAAATTTCAGGGCGCTTTTGGGCCAGGCTGGACACCGAGCTCGGACCCCTCTCCCCGGACAGGCGGAGGGTGCCCCGGGCTCGGGAGTCTTGTCGAGCTCGGAGCTCTCTCCCTGGACAGCACGCCAAATACGCATAACCTTTATTTAATTATATGTAAGTGTGAACTCGTGAATTTATGTTTAACGTGCGTGTTTATGTGTGTGCGCGCGAACTTTTTTCAGTTCATTCCTAAATTGCGCAAGCTCAACTTCCATAAGAATGGATTAAAAACGCTCGGGTCCCGCGTTCTGCTCCGCTCCAGATCATGCATTTTCTAATCTACAGCACCGCGAGGACGCGCTGCACCTGTTTGAAAAAGCGGCCGAGGAGGCAAAAGCATAACCAGTGTATCGAGAGAGTGGGCCCCATAGGGGGGATGGAGAGTCCTGCATTTCAGCCCGGGCCCCGACTTTTTTCGCCCCCTAGGGCCGGGCTTCGGGCCAATTTTCACGTCATAGTTCAGACGCGGACCAGGCCTTGGGCCTGTTTTAGGCTTCTCCTTATTTTTATATTTTAGATATCCATCAATTAGTGATGAAAAATTGCCACGCTGGTGGAAACAACACGAGACCATGCTACAGCGACTGTCAAGAGCGGCTCGACGGTGTTTAGTGTCCAGCAGCAGCAGCAGCATGTATGGAGCGTGCCGTCAGCGCAGCTGAAGAGTTCTGCGTTCAAATGCAAGCAATAGGCTTAAGCTTGCCGCAAAGCATCGGCTAATAAGTGTTTTCGGTGTCGCAAGGATGAAGTTGCCGATCCTGACTCGCCATCTCCTCATTAGACGCGCCTTTAGAGAGAAGTGCACTTTACGGATTATGATTATAATGAAAGAGTTTTTTATCATGTCTGTGAGGCATGTATTCGCTGAGTTTTGGTTCATTTTTGTGAAGCGCGCCTGTTCAAGACGAGATGGCAGAAAGCTAAATTGATTTGAGAAGGCTAAATTGATCAAACATAGGCTCACTGTCTGCCGCTGGCCGCTTGGTCGTTACTTTAAAAAACAAAAACTTATATTTAACAAACGCTCCAAACGTTTTTCTAAATGAACTTAATAAAAAGACGATACGAAATATAATCACTTTGCCATTACATACAAAAATGAACTATGTTAATAGCTGGAACAGTAGTATAAGCTGTTTTGGGAGAAGGGGAAAAAAAAGACGGACACGGGTCGGACTCGGGCCGGTAATTCTGATAAGCTGTCGGACACGGGCCAGGCTAGGATCTGAGCATCTCGGGCCAGGGCAGGGCTAGGGCTCTAGGATGGAGAGATGTCGCTGCATGTTGTAGCTATTAATATTAACATTCCTGTTGTTTTAAATGGTCGGCCATCGGGGGCCCCCTTAAAATGCGGGGCACCAGGCATTTGCCTGCCCCATTGCTACGCCTCAACATGGCACCTTGATTTAATAATTTGCTTTATGTAAATGATTAAAATGACAATGCCAGATTCTGTGAAATGCTCTTTAGGAAACTTGAAAATAATGTTTGTTGTTATGAAATTGTTGCTTAAGCTTCTCTTAACTCTCAGTTCCAGACTTTCAAAGAGCATTATCCCATCACTGTCTGTGTGGGATGGTCATCTCGCTTGTCGCTGGAGGAGCACTGGTGGCCATGGAAGGCAGAAATACTTTAATGACAGGCTGCCGAAGTTTAGATTTGCTCTGGCAGGGCTGCTGGCAGGTACTGGAGCTGTTTTAGCCTATACGCTCCACCAAGACAAGGTGAGACCCCTGATATGTTCCCTACTTCCTAAATAATGAAAAGTCTCTAAAGATATTACAAAAATAACACAACTATGTTAAACAATGTCACACAACTAATGAAAACAAGTGTTACAAACCTTTCCACTCAGGGTTGGTTGATTGATTTGTTGAAAATGCACAAAAATAGGTCACAAAAAGGATTGCTTTGACATGCTTTCTGTGTTTCAAGCACGTTTGGATGGCAGAAACAGAGCTTCTGTTGCCAAAGGCTTGTCACGTTTTCTCAGGAATAGCATCTAATTAAAAAACTAACAAAGATGTATGTGTACATTGTCATTTCTCATACTTGCTGAGAATGAGGGTGAAGATGAATCATGTTTTGTAAATATACGACTGTTTTTTGTGCAAAAACTTTAATAAACATAAGTGAACTTTAAGAAACATATGCAAATAAAATGTCAAAACAGACTGCAAAGTCAAATCCTGTCAATTATTAATAAAATCATACAATTTTACATAAAATACCATTGATGTCTCACAGTCTGTCTTGGCGTAAAATCTCACCGGGCTCATATCATACAATCCGACAAACAGTGTTGGGGGTAACGCATTACAAATAACGCGAGTTACGTAATCAGATTACTTTTTTTCAAGTTTTTCATTATTTTTTAATTTACAAGAAAATATCTGAGTTACTTTTTCAAAAAAGTAACACCAGTTACTTTGTTTTCCCGTTTCTTGAATGACAAGTCTCCTGTCCCCATATTGGGAGAAATCGGAAGTACAGAGGCGTTGTGTGCGCTGTGTGAACATGATGCTACCGTAGTTCTAGACTAAATGTGAATGTGCATTAATTCATCCCACTCACAAAAAACTGATTTAGTATTAATCAAAATGAATTAAAACAGTGAAATGCAAACTCAGAATATGACTCAAACCTGCAATAATTAAATATGTTAAATAACACAAATGTATCTAATCCCATTTTATTAACCAATGTCTTTGCTGCTGACCTTTGATGATCCAGTTCAACCATACTAATAAGCAAAATTGACTTTAGATAAACTAACAATTGTGCTTCATTGTTTTTTTTTATTGCTGAAGAGTGTTTCTTCTCCTGCATTCTACTGTACAGACGTGAATTTACTTTTCATTCAGCCTGAGGTTTATTCATTACACTTTTTGGTGTGAAAGGGCTTTTACATTTGCTATAAACAGAACTTCTTATATTAAAAACAACCAAGCCCTGCTCATATTTAAAAAGTAACGCAAAAGTAACGTAACGCATTACTTTCCATAAAAAGTAACTAAGTAGCATAATTAATTACTTTTTATGGAGTAATGCAATATTGTAATGCATTACTTTTAAAAGTAACGTTCCCCAACACTGCCGACAAACAAAAATTGTAAAGGACATAAAAATTGCAATGTGCCCTTTGCTTTAGTTGTATCTGAGTGATACTTTTTTTGTCTGTTTTTGTTCAGGTTCACTGGGCTGCTACCTCAGCAGAGTTATGGGTAACGCAGACTTCGAATCTTCCCGTTTACACCCTAGAAGAAGTCACAAAGCATTGTTCCCTTGAGAGTGGTGTGTGGGTCACCTATAAAGGAGGAGTCTATGATATCACTGAATTTGTGGCCATGCACCCTGGTGGCAACAAAATACTTCTGGCTGCAGGTGGAGCTCTGGAACCGTACTGGGCGTTATATGCTGTTCATCAACAAGACCATGTTCTAGAAATCCTCTCAGAGTATAAAATTGGTGTTCTTGATACAGAGAGTTGCCAGAAGCAAGAGAGTACCATCCCTTTAGACCCTTACTCTGCAGAGCCAACACGTCACCCTGCTCTTCAGATCAACAGTCTCAAACCTCCCAGAGTGGATCCTGAAACTTACAGGTTGGAGATCGAGGGTCTCCCTGGTGGAGTAGTATCACTTAGTCTAAGTGAGCTAAAGTCTCGTTTTCCAAAACACACAATTACAGCAACGCTTCAGTTCGCCGGGAACCGTCGTTCTGAGATGAACAAAGTCAAGCAAGTCAAAGGACTCAATTGGGGCATCGCCGCAATAAGCAACGCTACATGGTCAGGTGCACGTCTGCGGGATGTACTGTTGTCCTATGGATTTGGACCAGAGGTAGCAGCGAAAGCTAAACATGTCCAGTTTGAAGGGTTAGACAGGGATGTGACGGGTACAGCATATGGTGCATCTATTCCACTGAACAAGGCTGTAAGTGAAGAGGGTGATGTTCTCCTTGCGTATGAGATGAACGGGGAGGACCTCCCACCTGACCACGGCTACCCTGTCCGTGTAGTTGTACCTGGAGTTGTTAGAGCCCGCAATGTCAAATGGTTGGGGAAAATTGTTGTAAGTGATGAAGAGAGCAAGAGCCACTGGCAGCAGAATGATTACAAAGGCTTTTCTCCAGAAGACTTCAAATCAGCACCAGCCATCCAGGAGCTCCCCATACAGTCAGCCATCACTCACCCAGCAGAGGGAACCTCAGGAGACTGCAGTGATAGGGAGGGGACTGTAAAAGGCTACGCGTGGAGTGGGGGAGGAAGAGAGGTTGTGAGAGTGGATGTCTCGATAGATGGTGGGAAAACGTGGCATGTAGCCAAACTTCACACTAGTGATCAAGAACAGCACCCTGCTCCTCCTCCTCCACCTGGAAGAGCCTGGGCTTGGAAGCTATGGGAGATAGACGTCCCAATTCCTCATAGGGCTCAGGAGTTGGAGATCGTATGTAAAGCAGTGGACAGTAGTTACAACACGCAGCCAGACACTGTTGCACCTATCTGGAACTTACGAGGAGTCCGTAGTAATGCGTGGCATCGAGTACAGGTAAAAGTGAGCGAGGGTTTGAAAGACCAAAAATGAACTTAATACGTGAACGTAAGATGAACATTAACAAAATTGTTGGAATTTTCTTGGGTGCAGGTTGGGTTGTGGCTTTGCAGCTGTTTGAGCTTGTGGGTTCTTGGAAGTGCTTGAAATGGACTTTATTTTTTATGTATATTTTAACAAGCAAAAATAAATGTCTTGATGGATACTTGCAGGTGTTCAACACCAGAATACTTGGTCAAAACTGACTATAACAAACAAGGTTATCATTTGTCATTCATTTCTATCATGAAATCTCATAAGACATTTTTAGTCTAGTGACATTTATAAACATAAGACATTTATAAACACTTGGTTTAATACCATATTACACTGTTCAAAATTATATTCTGAACATCAACATGATGAAGGCCTGCATTTCCACTGACTAACGCCAACTGATTGTTACATAACCTGCCTACTAATAAGGTCTAAGAACTTTAATTTATTTTATACAGTATATATTTATTTTTGAATATATACATTTTCAATTAAAATTATTCAATCCCCAGAAACTATAACAATTTACAAATGTAAGCTTTTCTGAAGTACCAGTTTAGTGGCATATTGAATGTGATCAATATTACATTTTACAGTTCCACTTTTTTAATACTTTAGTGTAGTGAAATGACATTTGAATGATTTAACCATGTAATTGTTATTTTAGTATTCAGTAATAGATATTTATGCAATTTTTAATGCAATTTGTAATGTGACTCTGATTTATATTTTATGTGAATAACTACTATTAGTAAATACTCAAAGGTATGAAAATAATTTTTGCTAATCTTCTTTTGTGATTTTAAGCAAATTCCAGAATGTGCTATACTTCATGTTAAATGTTTAACTGTAGTATGTGATTTGGGAAGAAAGACAAAATAAACACTCATTAGAAGCAGTAGAAGTAGTTTTCCTAGTGGGCAGATCTGATATTGAACGTGAACAAGGCTGCTGGATAAAAACACTGTTGCTGCTGTAAGGAGCTTAATTAATATTACCATACCTGAAAATGAAATGAAAATCTGAGTACTTAAATTGCAAAATTGTGAATGTTTTCTAATGGGGTTTGAGTAAAAGCATCTGTAACTCGTGTCTTTTAATGATCTATTCATTGCAGACATCAGTAAGGTCAGTGAATAATTTTATTTGATCTACACACTGTAATTGGAGGAATACAGGAAAATATGACTCAATCTCAATTCACTGCAGCACCAAATATGTGGTTGACATGATGAAAAAAACAAATGTTTACTGCACATATTCTTTACATTGCAATAGACAACTGAACGCTTACTTGATATGTGTCATCTTTAAAGCCTCATTTCATTTACATTTCTGACTATAACTGATTAATGATGCAAAGCAGTAACTGACCTGGAAAGGAGAAAATAACTTAATACTCCTCACCCTCCTCTTCTCCTTCTCCCTCGACTGAATCTACACCCACCTCCTCATAATCTTTCTCCAGGGCTGCCATGTCTTCTCTAGCCTCAGAGAACTCTCCCTCCTCCATACCTTCACCTACGTACCAGTGCACAAAGGCACGCTTAGCGTACATCAGATCGAACTTATGATCAAGTCTGGCCCAAGCCTCCGCGATAGCAGTGGTGTTGCTTAGCATGCACACCGCTCGCTGCACCTTGGCCAAATCACCACCAGGTACAAATGCAGACACATCAACATCTGTGTCTCTGTTTTAGGTAAAAAAAAACAAAAAACACGAAACATTAAAAAAACACAGACTGAATAAAATCATTAATGCGCGTTCATATTACCCACTGCCGTAACTTTAACAGTTTTATTAAAATGCTACGCATTTAGCCCTATGTGACGTCTGTTTTTATATTGTTTATCAACACTTTTACACCACGGACAAGGTTTGAGAAGAAGAAAATCATTATGAAAATATAATTATATTTTCCTTAAAATGTTCTTCCTAACTTCAGGCCTTATTCTCATGTCATATACAGTATAACTGTGATGTTCTGCAAAACAACAAGCTTTAAAACACTTTTTTCTTACTGGTGAAAATCAGATGGTCAAATCTGTTTTCTCTCAGGTACATCGCAGTGTAAGCTTCACAGTGAACATTACTACATCACTCTCGTCAACGTAGTCCATATCAACAACAAAAATATATCTTGACTCCATATAGTGGTTATTTTGGGAAAATCCCAGGTATTTTGAGCAGTAGGATTATAAAAAATATGTGCTAATATAAAATTAAATTAAGTAGCCTATATAAAATTGCAAAATAAATCTATCTATCAGTACTTTTTTACTTAAGTACATATAAAATCGAGTACTTTTGTACTTTCACTCGAGTAAAATTGAAAAAGGAGTACTTTTACTTTTACTGGAGTAATATTTTACTATACGTATCTGTACTTTTACTCTTGATTTGTGTACTTCGTCCACCACTGGTTTTATTACATAATAGTTAGTTGCAGACTTTTAAAACTGATATAATTTTCACTTCATTACTATAAGATACGAATGTACATACTGTGCAAGTGTGAATTGGGTGTTGCAAAAAATTTGACACAATAACACGCCATTCTATTCTTTAAGTATAGAACTGAATATAGCCAATGAGGCAAGACATCATGTGAGCAACCATGGATGCCACCTTCCTCCGCCTCTCCTGTTTAAAAACCTCAAGCTCCACCTAGCCGTCCCTTATTTCTTGCTTAGCAACATGGGTTTACTTAAAGAACTACAAGTCATCTTACCAAATTGCAGCACTATGTTCACTGTATATGCAATGTAAGTTAAGTCCATACAAAGGCAGTGAACTGTATTTTCATTCTGGGTTTATAAATAATCCTTTCTCTGCTGATGAGAATAACTCTGAATTTGTTTAAAGCACTGTTACACTCATACTGCTACACTGTTACAAATACTGTTTATAGTAGGCTACAACATATGTTTCCTGAGCTTAGCTGGTCAGAGCAGATCTGAAGAGTAGTGTGCACTCTCTGCTATGCCTTTAATGACCTTCAAATCCATTGCACTGTTAAATAACTGAGGCTTAATATTTGTAATGTAATGAATACCTAGATTTAAATTTGAAAATCACAAAGAGAAAGCATGTACTGAATAATAATAATAGCCTGATAACAGTTCACCAGCATCTAACAGACGAAAAGTGGTCACACATCCCGATACAAAATAGCAGAGTCAAACATATTCACCAGAATATTCAGCAGGAATATATCGAGCAGATGTCGTTTATTAAAACGATGACAGGTGTAGTGTTCCGCAGACCCTGTAACCTGCCTCATCTCTAGATATAGCCACTAGACTACTATTTAATAAGTATTATGTACACAACATTTAGTAGCCTATATGCTTAGATTTAGCATATGATTTCTTCATAATGACACAATTCTTGCTTAAATCATCTTATTACACGTATGCTTTCATCTGAATAGTATAGCCTAAAAATCTAATAATACAACGAGTCAGCTACTCACCATTTTCGTATAGCCTACTTTGGAATGATCTGGAAACAATATTTTGCTCTACTGCGTTACTGTTCTCGACGGCGAAGAGTCGATGTAGTAACTGCGCGAAATCCTCGAGTGGCACCGCTTTTATAGAGTGACAGAGAGCGTCAAGATGTGACCTACTTCATGTATGTGAATATATAGACTGCTCATTTCATTGCATCAGAACACTTGTTTCATTCAGGTTTTTTTGCATGCCGTTGATTTCTGAATAATGTCTGGGGATCATCTGAAATAGTCATTAGCTTACTTTAAAAATGAAATAAAACCGCTATGTCATTGAGTCAGTCAGTCCAAGCCCTCTTTCACAATCATAAAGATGTATTTTACAATCTAAATGGTGCTTGTTGAACAGTTGTTGTTTTTTCTGCAGCATTATGATGTCATGCACTGCAGCAGAATCTCAGACGGGCGGTGGCTCGTGACTAGCTGTGTGCGCCTATATGGAAATATTGTCTAGGCGGCTTATGAGGGTTTAAAACACGTTATGTTTTCTGGAACACAATGATAAGGTGCGGCTGCATCAAAGCATCTAAAACTCTTCTATTGTTATCCATGTTTAACGTTATATAAACTATTCCCTACAGTCTGTTTTGAATGTGTTATTAGAACTGTGTTCAGTAGGTTTATTGAAATTTACGGTCAAAAACAACACGAATGACATAATGTTCAAATTACATTTTAAATGATTTGTAGGATGCAGGTTTGATAAATAAAATTACACGAATGCCACTTTGTGTGGTGTTTGTGATCCAGATGTTAGTTTATGTGCATTTGAGAGATTTATTGCAACCATGAATAACCCTTTTCCACAAAGAGTAAGTAAGCAAGCAAGACTGGCGTGAAATAAAACTGTATTTTGTTTGGAATATTTTCACAAGATGTATTTGGTTGCGCATAAACTGAGCCCATCCCTCCTGCAGCCTGCTCTATAGCGACATCTTCTCTGCTACGAGAGCAGCAGCACATATCAGCGCCTGCAGCAGCTGAGAAAAACCACAAAATGGTGAGTGAACACTTTATTTCTTAGTTAATTTTCTGCCTTATAATGTTCATCTTATTTTGCTGTTTTGCGCTTTAATCGGAAGGTTTTGCACAGTTCTATTGATGCTCGTCATTGTTAGAAGGGAGAGAAGAAAGACGAGCTCTGTATTTTTCATATGAGAACATTTCTGATTTGAGAGCCTAAAAAGCTACAGCTAAATAGCTATGTTATACAATTTTCAAAAACTGAATTAGCAAATCTGGGAATATAACGGTCTGACATTTCTCATTGTATGCCATTGTTGCTTATGGTTTATTTCGATAATTATCTGAAAATGGTGTTGATATATTTTATTTTTATACAGTTATGGGTTACATAATACAGTTTAAAAGTTTTGCAAACAACATGTTTTGTCAGTAAGTAAATATACATTAAAATCCAGTGTGGTATGTAATCAAATATATCATCCAAAACTTACATTTTATAAATCTCTCTCTCTCTCTCGCTCTCTCTTTTTTTTTTTAAATGTCTCTGTACTGGGAATTATCCTAATTTTCAGGATAAATGTTAATGATAGAGTCATTTATCTTTCTTTTCCACAACAGCGTGAGTGTATTTCCATTCATGTGGGTCAAGCTGGCGTCCAGATTGGCAATGCCTGCTGGGAACTTTACTGAATGCTTGCTTTGAGCCGTCTAATCAGATGGTCAAATGTGACCCACGTCACGGCAAGTACATGGCTTGCTGCCTGTTGTACCGTGGTGATGTTGTACCTAAAGATGTAAATGCTGCTATTGCCACCATAAAGACCAAGCGCAGCATTCAGTTTGTGGACTGGTGTCCAACTGGTTTCAAGGTTGGTATCAACTACCAGCCCCCTACCGTTGTACCTGGTGGTGATTTGGCCAAGGTGCAGCGAGCGGTGTGCATGCTAAGCAACACCACTGCTATCGCGGAGGCTTGGGCCAGACTTGATCATAAGTTCGATCTGATGTACGCTAAGCGTGCCTTTGTGCACTGGTACGTAGGTGAAGGTATGGAGGAGGGCGAGTTCTCTGAGGCTCGAGAAGACATGGCAGCCCTGGAGAAAGATTATGAGGAGGTGGGTGTAGATTCAGTCGAGGGAGAAGGAGAAGAGGAGGGTGAGGAGTATTAGATTTCCTTCATTTTCATGCATTCTCCAGAATGAAAATGAATAGCAGGTAGCCTCTAGACCGAAAATTTCACAAGCTTAAAAAATGGCAACTGACATAACAGTCTACCTACTTGGTGTTAGTTTGATTGTTAGTTTAATTTGCTGACAAATATTGTAATGAAAGCTTATTGTGGATATTCTGTGTCTCAATAAAAAGCTTAAAATAAACATTCATATGCTCTTGATCACTTTTTAAACAAAATTAAATACAGGCAACATCAACAATAAATTGACCTTTAGTTCTGCAGTTTTAAGGCATTATGAGAAATCAGTTTTTCCTTAATCTTTGGAAATAAGAGTTTGTTGGACTATGCAGAAAAACTTTCAAAACGTCCTTATATTTTTCCGTTGTTTTTAACTAATGATAAGAGCAAAAAAGTCTGCATGTCAAGTTTTGTGAATCACAAATATTTCTGTTTCCAAATCAAAATGCACAGGTATTTATTTATTTATGTGGTATTGTTGTAAAAGCACATCACAGACAAATTTGACATTGTTACATTTGAAATTTAGAATACTATTAGAATATTATGATGGTTCCCATTAGTAATGAATGTAAAATAAAAGAAAAAAGAAGATTGTTCTCGTGAGTGCGGATCATAATTTCCTATACTAAGTAAACTTTAAGTTTCTCACAGATTTTACTGAGAAACTCCAATTAAATGTGTTAGGTGGTAACAATTAAAACTATGTAAAGACAATGAAAGAAAGATATAAAAAAATTCCTGTACTTTTGGCAAGATGTCACACTAATCGTCTCAGCATCAATAATGCTAATTATACACACACACACACACACACACACACACACACACACACACACACACAAATGCTTATTTTATGGATACCAAGTGTTTCCTTAGAAAATGTGCTTGACTAGTCTACTGTATATTTCAGTGATGATGACTTGCAAAGGGGGAAAAAAAGGAAGCTATGTATGAATTATTAATATAGGTGTACTCTTAGCAGTGAGCATACACTCAGAAAAAAAAAAGGTACAAAAGCTGTCACTGGGGTGGTACCT
>NW_015544173.1:374220-394951 GCF_001515605.1 Sinocyclocheilus anshuiensis
ATCAATAATGCTAATTATACACACACACACACACACACACACACACACACACACACACACACACAAATGCTTATTTTATGGATACCAAGTGTTTCCTTAGAAAATGTGCTTGACTAGTCTACTGTATATTTCAGTGATGATGACTTGCAAAGGGGGAAAAAAAGGAAGCTATGTATGAATTATTAATATAGGTGTACTCTTAGCAGTGAGCATACACTCAGAAAAAAAAAAGGTACAAAAGCTGTCACTGGGGTGGTACCTTTTCAAAAGGTAAAATTGTATATTTAGGGGTACAACAGTTTGTCACTAGGGCTCTACCCTCAAAGGGACATCTTTGTACCTTATTTGCCCCTAAAATTGATCACCTCAAGGGTACAGATTACTAATCATTAAGGGTACTGTCTCAGTGACAAGCTGTTGTAACCCTAAAGGTACAATTTTTTTGTGACAGTATAAGACACTATAGGTTGTTACCTGTCAAATGAATTCAGTATCAACAAAGGTCATCTTTGTATCATGCATCTGAAATGGCATTTAGTGGTAATGCTATGTATATATATATATATATATATATATAAAATGGCTGAGTTATTCACAAAGATAGACGTTTTATAAACTGAAATTAAAGCACCAGAAACTTTTTATCACAACAAAGAGCAACATTTCAACCAGTAAGGTCTTTCTTTCTTAAACGTTTTTGACCAGTTAGGTCTTCATCTATCTTTATTTTTTCTGTCCTGTATTTACGCCCAATATGGGCCCAGTCTAGCCCAATGGTAAGTCTGGCCGTAGATGTTATGGCAAGTCCTGGGATCATTGGATGTTTAGGAGATTCATTTAGGCTCTTTTGCACTTCATTTAACTTCCACCGTTGAAAAATTAAAATGCTTCTTTCAGTCCCGTTAACATTATAAATTAAATAATTGCACACAAAGCTGTTGATTGTCAGTGTTTTGTAGCAAGAATTCACATATCAAGTGGAAAGTGTCAGAGACGTGCCCAGGTTGGGCTTGGGTGGGAGTGACTGTAAGGATGAATGATAGATACATGAAAGATGATGAGATCAGGGGCTTTGGAGACTGGGAATGGGCTGGGCTGGGTGGAGCTCGGATCAACTGACCAGCTTCATCTATAAAAGCCGCAGTCTCACATCCTGTTGTGACTCAGCTTTGATCAAAACTGCTAGAGACAAAAAGACCAGACGAAGAGGAAGATACACTAGGTAAATCATTAAATAAAAGGTTTAAACAACGATTAGAGGCAAAACCATGAGTCACTCTACATTTCGCACCTCTTATCACCGCACTTTCGGGACGCCTGTCTATAGCCCTGTGTCCAGTCACATAGGGGGCCGCTACATCTCCTCCTCTATTCCCACCCGCTCTGTGGACTTCAGGAGCCGCTCCAGTGCTCCGGCCCCCCGTCTCTCTTATGATAAATTGGACTTCTCACTAGCAGGGGCCATCAACCAGGAGTTCCTTGCCACACGCAGCAATGAGAAAAGAGAACTACAGGAACTCAATGACCGCTTTGCCAGCTTCATAGAGAAGGTCCGGTATTTAGAGCAGCAGAACTCAAAGCTGATTCTGGAGCTGGGTCAGTACAAGGGCCAGCAGCAAGGGCCATCAGGCCGCGTCAATGAGCTGTGCCAGCAGGAGATGAGAGAGATGCGCAGACAGCTGGAACTGATGGGCAAAGATCGAGACCAGATGCAGGTGGAGAGAGATAACCTGGCCGAAGATGTGGCTCTGCTCAAGCAAAGGTGCGTGTGCTGGTGTATGCTTGTATGGGATAGATTACAAATAACAAGTCCTTTAAGAAAATACAGAAAACAGTCGTTAATTTGTCATTTTTATATTACATTGTTCAATTTTATATTATATGCATTGTTTATATTTTTAGAAAATTTCTGACCTTTAAAATGTTTGAAACAGGCCAGTGTATTAGTGGATTGTTCAACCAAAATAACATGTTCATTACATACTTATCTTCATGTCATTGCAAACCTTTGTTCTTTGGAATTATAAAAGAAGATACTATGAAAAATGCATGGACACTAACTTCCATTGCATTGATAAAAACATTTGAAACATTCTTCAAAACATCTTCTTTCGTGTTCGGCTTAGGAAAGACGGTAATACAGGTTTGGAGTAACACAAGGGTGGGTAAATAATGAAAATTTTCATTTTTTGGAAATTTTACTTTATTTACTGTTCACTTTTTTTTACTGTTGAGTGTAAAAATTAAAATGGGTTTTAAGACAAAAGTTAACACTGGTAAGAGTTAAAAGTTAAATGTGCCAAAGTTAGACATTTATAATGTCTGTGGGCTCCAGTTATAATGATGTTATAACAATACCTATTATATTCTGAAAGATTAAGCTTTTGTTTATTTGTCATCATTTTAATAATATTTTTTTTTTTAATTCATTTGTTTACACTGGGATACTGAACTGAAATTTTAAATTTGTTCAGGATGGAATCCTATGTTTATAGAAAATATGTTTATTTTGATACAGAGGACAAAAGAAAAGATTGATTTAGTGGGGAAAATTTGCAGATATCACTTCAGAGGCAATTATGGTTGAATAAATTAAGATTATATCTTTAAAAATAACAGCATGTCTACATGATGTTCATGTTATATGGGCGTGGCAGCTAATTAAAGTAACAGAGACAAAGAAACTGCAGCAGGGACCCTCCCATCATCATCATCATCATCATCATCTCTAATGCGGTTCGACTGTGTCTAATGGATGAGACATTTATACAACTAATGCTCCATATACACACACAGCCTGTATTCAGTTTATATGAGCTAGGACATCATTTCATATGCTACTGTGCGCGTACTTTGAAACTACTCATTACTGCTTAAAACTAATTTAACCTCAACACGCCTAGAACTTTATTAAAATTATGCTTTACGCCCATTTCATACCGTAGGCTACACGAAATCGGTGCATGCGCAAATTTGCAGCCTAATTAGCTCCAGCAGCAGCAGGTCCGCGTTGTGCTGTCGCACTGGCAGGGCTGCGCCTCAGCACTGGTAATAAAAGGATGTCCAAGCAGGGGCGTTTTCTCTGACTAGAAAAGGGAGGAATCCTCAAAAAAATCGAAAGAGAAAGTAAAACAACAAGTACAAATTATGAGATCAAACTGTGTAAAACATTAATTTTTATAGAGTGACGTTGCCTTAAAACACTAATTTATAGATCATGGACATCAATTTAAGTTTAAAATTATAGATAGATCTAATTTATTTTATTTTATTCAACCCAAAAATATTAACCTAATTATAACCTATACATTAGGTTAGTGATAAAATGAAATTTAAATAGCTCCCTAAGGTAACATTTGCAGGTTAGCACTTCTTAATAGTGTACCATAGATTCTACAATGTTTTTTTTTTCTCATCATACTCATTGTGCAGCCATCCTCTTTTGAAATGGTGAGAATAGTTTGTTTTTTTCTCGAATATTGGCACGATTGTGATATGTTGTTCAACACTATACTGACACTGGTAGCCTATGCAGTTCAATAAAAATAAAGTTCAGTAAAGTTTTCTAAGTGACTTACATTTTAGACATGTTTTTGCTCCAACAACATCCACATAAATGTGTCTCTGTAAAACGGATCCGATCTTCAATTCCCGCGCTATATGCAAATCTAACGGAGTTCACGTCAACGAAAGCAGATTTGCGCTGCATTTGATTCATCACAAGCTAATTTCAAGATCAAAGACCGCTACAGGAGAGAGAGCAGCATCAGCACTGGAAAGATAAGCTAGTCTTGCTATTTTAATGAGGATGCTTGTGTGTTGAGCGTCTGCGACTTACTTTCAGTTTCATTTGCGGCAGCTTACTGAAGAGATAGCTACTCTGTTGCATTAGCGCTGTCATATACAACTGTCATGTCATATAGCCTAGAACACCCTCTCACACTTTTATTATTTTAACATTTAACATTTTACATATGTGGTTTCAACAACCAGATGCATTTACACAGTTTCATGACTAGGGCTGGGTTTTGATACAAATTTCACGATTCGATTCGATTCAATATCGATTATCTTGGATATATAACAGGTACAGTACATGCCAAATTTCCTCAAGGAAACAAAAATCTCTCAACTAATGCTGTAAAATATACAGGAGAGTCAGTTGGTACTACATTATTATAATACTGAAGGTTAAAATGAACTGATTTGTTAAAATTACACTTAAGTTTTTAAAATAATAAAGTTACAATTACATAATAATATTTCTACTTCAACTTTTTTTTTTTTTTTTTTAATATAAACATAATGGTGGCTGTCATAAAAACTTGATGGATTTATTCAAACATAAATTAAACATTGAAGAACAGTCAAATTTATAATAAATATGTTATATGGTGCATATATTTAACAAAATGCCTCTCTCTACAGTTTATTTTTCTAGCTGACTAATGAGTTTATGGTCACCGAATATGTTTTTCTGAGGTAAATGTGAGTTACGTGACATTGTTTACAAGACGTTATTGACGTCTTTGTGCGGCTGAAACACTGTTTGGGCCATTACATGAGACAGGATACGGATTGTAAAGTTGTACTCTTTCTTTTAACTTACCTTCGGATGTTTAGTCATGTTTATTTTGTGCTGAAACTGGTATTAATGTGGAGGAGATGATCAGTTCATGTGCGCTACGTGCTGCCGCGTCTGTTGAACTGAGGCGCTACAGCGATCTGTCACTCCACATTAAACAGCGCCAAAAAGGCATTTATTGTTTGAATACTGCAATACAATTGACAGAATTTGAAATCTGAGACTTTGTTTCATATTAAAAGTACCAAAGCACAATGCTTATTGCGATATATTGGATGGGAAGTGCCCTTCAATGTTCTGTCCATTACTTGAAAACACGCTAGACTAATCGATTCTTGGGATTTAGGAATCGATATCGTTCCGTAAAAATGAGAATCGATTAATATCGAGTTATCGATATTTTTTTACCCAGCCCTAGTTTCATCTGGAATGCGCGATCAGATAGCAATCCGATCAGAGAATATGAAGTGACCAGGTGTAAACAGGCCCAATGAAAGCATTTCAAGTAATAGCCTGACTGACTTGCCGCCACCTACTGGCGGTTTTAGTAGGACATTTAAGTATTAATTTCAATTCATCAATCATTTCATATTTATATACTCAAAATGTTACATTTAAAACATTAATCTCATAACATTATTTATACTGTTGCAATTGCAGTGTCTATTCAACGCATCTGAGTTGATGCAGATTCTATGCCACCTCTATAGTGCAAAAATTGATTTTACTGATACTGATTTTATTGGTAACAGCCCTATCATGACTTATTATTCAAAGAGAATGATTAAACTGATATGACATAAGAAAAGAAAATTCCCCATTTAACTGTAAAACCCCCCCTGGAAATCGATTTAAGGGGGCTGACAATTTAGGGCTTAAATAATAAGTATTCATCCGCTTCCAGTTATTTTTAGCTGTACAAAACAGCTTTTGCTGCTTGATATTGCAAATTGGTCTGTCTTACCATATTATTTTAATTTATTATCTTATTTATGAACACACTGGTTTGTAGTGCAAACAGTTTTACCGTTTACTGCACGTTGTTATTCTTCATTTGCTTCCAGCTATTTTTAGCTGTACAATACAGCTTGTTTTGCTGCTTGATATTGCAAACTGGTGTGTCTTAACGTATTATCTTAATTATGAACACACTGGTTTGTAATGCAAACTGTTTTACAATTTACAGCACTTCTTCTTGTTATTTCCTTACAGTGGCTAATGAACCGGAAGTCTTGCACATTCACAGAAAATGGCTTACTCGATCACCGTAATCCGATCAAGCAGATTGGATCATCATGTTTACATTTTGCAACATTAAGTGACTTCTCTATCTGGATAACCGATCGGATCTCTCTTTTCCACGCAATATTTAAATAAGCCTTCTGACAGGGCGGGGTTTTGCTTGACGTTGACCTGAGAATGCACACACGATGGCTGGATTAAGTTTACACTGAGATCCGATCACAATGTGTCCTCGACTACATCTAGACCAGGAAACGCTGAACGGATAACATTCCGATCAGCAGCACTTTTACACTTGTCTTTTCAATGTGTATGTGGACAACATCCGGATACAGGTCGCATATTATAGGTCAGGGGTGGCGAACGTCGGTCCTGGAGAGGGCCAAAAGCCCTGCAGAGTTATGCTTCAACACTAATCAAACACACCTGAACAAGATAATCAAGGTCTGAAGGGTTGCTAGAAAGCTACAGGCAGGTGAGTTTTAATTAGGGTTGGAGCTGAACTCTGCAGGGCTGTGTTTACCCTTTCAATGTGTATGTGGACAACATCCGGATACAGGTCGCATGTTAATGCCAAGTGTAAATGCAGCCAAAGTGTGTTGTCAAGTCACCTTTATTTGTATAGCACTTTATACAATACTGGTAGGGCTGTGGCTCTCCAGGACCGGAGTTCGCCACCCCTGCTATAGGTGCTGATCCACCATCTGGTCTGGCTATGGATTGGATCTGGGTTGCTACAGTGACCATCTGATCTGGATACATACTGGATCCGTATGGTTACCGAGACCTCGGAATAAGAATGAAAGGGACTAATATTAGTATAGATGCCATTCTTCTTACAATGTAGAGTCGGTGTTATGGGAAGTGTTCCTGGTTCCGGTTGACCTAATTAATGCAGCCTAACAATCCTTTAACAGAGTCATTTTTCCAGCTAAAGTCAGTTCATTGATGATTCAGTGATGTCATCATCCAGTTCAGCTCTCATCCAATAGTGTCTGTGCAATCAGTCAAACGTCCCCAACTAAGCAAGCCAAAGCTGACAGTGGCAAGGAACCAAAACTCCATCGGTGACAGAAATGGAGTTGAATTATAGAAATGCGATAGTGTAATATGTGTATGCCAAGTGAAAGAGATGGGTCTTTAATCTAGATTTAAACTGACAGAGTTTATCTGCCTCCCGGACAATGCTAGGTAGATTATTCCAGAGTTTGGGCACTAAATAGGAAAAGGATCTGCCGCCCGAAGTTGATTTTGATATTCTCAGGGCTGTCCAAACTCGGTCCTGGAGGGCCGGTGTCCTGCATGGTTTAGCTCCAACTTGCCTCAACACACCTGACTGGAAGTTTCTATGCCTAGTAAGAGCTTGATTAGCTGGTTCAGGTGTGTTTAATTTGGGTTGGAGCTAAACTCTGCAGGACACCGGCCCTCCAGGACCGAGTTCGGACAGCCCTGTTCTAGGTATTATCAAATGGCCTTTTTGAGTTTTGAGATCGTGGCGGATGTAAAAGACAATAATGCGATATGAGCTCGCTCAAGTATTGAGGAGCTAAACCATTCAGGGCTTTATAAGTAATTAGCAAGATTTTAAAATGTCTTCGTTGTTCAATAGGGAGCCAGTGCAGAGTTGACAGAACCGGGCTAATATGGTCATACTTTCTGGTTCTAGTAAGAACTCTAGCTGCTGTATTTTGGACCAGCTGGAGTTTGTTTATTAAGCGTGCAGAACAACCACCCAATAAAGCATTACAATAATCTAACCTTGAGGTCATGAATGCATGAATTAATGTTTAAATATGTTTTTAAGATGGAAAAATGCAGTTTTACAAATGCTAGAAATGCGCTGAGCAACCACCCAATAAAGCATTACAATAATCTAACCTTGAGGTCATGAATGCATGAATTAATGTTTAAATATGTTTTTAAGATGGAAAAATGCAGTTTTACAAATGCTAGAAACGTGGCTTTCAAAGGAAAGATTGCTATCAAATTGCACACCTAGGTTCCAAACTGATGACGAAGAATTAACAGAGCAGCCATCAAGTGTTAGTGCTTTAGGTTATTACATGTGGAGGTTTTTTGTCCGATAATTAACACCTGTTTTTTTTTCTTCCAGAAATTAGCAGTAGGAAATTAGTAGTTATACAGTTTTTTATATCAGCTATGCATTCCGTTTTACGAATTGGCATGTTTAGTCAATCCGCGAAGAAATATAGAGCTGATTATCATCAGCGTAACAGTGAAAGCTAACAACATGTTTCTTGATGATATCTCCTAAGGGTAACATGTAAAGTGTAAAAAGCAACGGCCTTAGTACTGAGCCTTGTGGCATTCCATACTGCACTTGTGATCGGTATGATTCCTCTTCATTCACTGCTACGAATTGATGATGGTCAGATAAGTATGATTTGAATCATGCCAATGCAATTCACTAATGCCAACATAATTTTGTAGTCTATTCAAAAGAGTAGACCATTAGGGGCAGTTGTGGCCTAATGGATAGAGCAGGGCTGTCCAAACTCGGTCCTGGAGGGCCGGTGTCCTGCAGATTTTATCGGCAGGCAATTATACAATAATAATATTAAAATAGCGGGCCAAATCGGCTGCCAGGCCACCGGGAATTGTTCCGGTTCTCCCGATGGCCGCACCTGAATTCCACAGACACGCAGAACGTGCAGGATTCATATATTGTCTTTTTGCGGCTTAATATTCATGGACACTAGTCCAGGGGTGCCCAAACTCGGTCCTGGAGGGCTGGTATCCTGAAGAATTTAGCTCCAACCCCAATTAAACACACCTGAACCAGCTAATCAAGCTCTTACTTGGCATAAAAACTTCCAGTCAGGTGTGTTGAGGCAAGTTGGAGCTAAAATCTGCAGGACACCGGCCCTCCAGGACCGAGTTTGGACAGCCCTGGGATAGAGAGTCTGACTCGTAACCCGAAGGTCACGGGTTGGAGTCTCGGTACCGGCAGGAATTGTTGGTGGGGGAGTGAATGTATGCGCTCTCTTCCACCCTCAATACTACGACTGAGGTGAGACCCTTGAGCCCCAACCCCCAACTGCTCCCTGGGCGCCGCAGCAAAAAAAAAAAGGCTGCCCACTGCACTGGGTGTGTGTTCAATGTGTGTGTTTGTTCTCTGCTGTGTGTGTGCACTTGGATGGGTTAAATGCAGAGCACAAATTCCGAATATGGGACACCATGCCACACGTCACATCACATCACATCTTCATCAGAATGTTGTGGTCGATAGTGTCAAATGCAGTGCTGAGATCCAGTAGCACTAATAGAGAAATACAACCACGATCGGATGATAAGAGAAGGTAATTTGTAACTCTGCTGAGAGCAGTCTCATTACTATGATACGATCTAAATCCTGACCGGAAATCCTCACAGATTTTTCTCTAAGATGGAACATAGCTGAGAGGATACTGCCTTTTCTAGTATCTTTGACAGAAAAGGGAGATTTGAGATCGGTTTGTAATTAACTAATTCTCTTGGATCGAAATGTGTTTTTTTTTAATGAGAGGCTTAATAACAGTTTGAAGGTTTTTGGGACATATCCTAACGACATTGACAAATTAATAATATTCAGAAAAGGATCTATGACTTCTGGAAGCACCTCTTTTAATAGCTTAGATGGAATAGGGTCTAACATACATGTTGTTGTTTTATACAATTCTTTCTCTCCTATAGCAGACAATGAGTGGAACTGTTCCTCAGGGGATCTGTCTGATACGATACTGTAGCTGATGGCTGCATGGTTGTAATTGTATCTCTGATAGTATCAATTTTGGAAGTAAAGAAGTTCATCAAGTTCATTCTGCTGTGATGTTGGGAAATGTCTGTGTCTGTTGATGCTTTATTTTGCTTTAATTTAGCCACTGTATTGAATAAATACCTGGGGTTGTGTTGGTAGCCTATCAGTTTTTGATTTAGAAAAAAAATGTGAACACTGTCCTTAAAAATCTAAATTCCTATATAACATTATAATAAGTAGGCCTATACTATTGTACTAAAATGTTCAGCTTTAGCTCACGCATCTTAAAGCAGTGCAATCATCCACATTACTGAATATGATTAGAATATTACACAATCATATACTTTCTAGATTTTTCTTCTTAAAAACTGTAATACGCGTATTGTTCATATTCTAAGACTATGTTTTAAAGAATCACTGTAATTATGTTCGTGATGCCCATTTTTAGCTGAACCTTAAGAATAATCGTGCATTGTTGTGGTTGTTGTTAGCATATGATAACGTATCAGCATTTCTGCTTTAGTCTAGATTTAGTCTTTTCTTTGAGCAATATATTATGATACCGATAAAGCAGAAGTACTGGACTCACCCTATATGTTTGGCTTATGCTTTGAATAGATGATTAAATTTGCAACAAGAACATTTCACCCAACCGGTACTAATGTAATCTCAGATGCTTTTAAGCAAATCAGCTAATCGCTTCTCTGACTCTCTGCCAGATAAGATTTTATATTTATATTACAACCTTCGCTTCAGACATAGTCTTTAAGGACCCTCTCTCACCCATCCCAGTATCAAATAAAAGATGGATTACATGATTCTAACAGCACACTAATGTACAATTACATTTTGTCTTACTCTGGGAAAAAGTATTAAACCTTGATTTTTATTGAAGCTGACTTTTATTTTCCCATATTTATGTGCAGGTTAAATGAGGAGATGCAGAAAAGACAGGAAACTGAGAATAATTTGACTCTCTTTCGTAAGGTAATGTGATGGAAAGTATTTTAAAACATACTGTATATTTCCACTGAATGCTGTCTCTGAGGTTCTTTATTACATGTCATCCCTGCAGCACTCTAAAATGCAATGTTTAATTTTTTTAAGTATATAAAACCAGATATAACAGTAGTATTAATCTGACTGTTTGTACTTGAAGGATGTGGATAATGCTACACTTGCTCGTCTGGAACTGGAGAGAAAGATCGAATCTCTGATGGATGAGATTGAGTTCCTCAAAAAGATGCATGATGAGGTGAGACACAAATATTTCATTAAGAAATAATGAATTGGTAAATGTGAAAATCAAATTCCTGTCTATGCTGAAAAAATATGGTGTAGAAACCATATCCCAAAGCTATATCAAAGCTGAATTGTTACGATAAACGTACGTTTATAGGGATAGTATCTAAATTACATGCTGGTGTATTACCGCAAAGAAGTCGGTATTTGTGGGGAAAAAAGTATGTAATAGGCTAATCTATCAGTAGCCAATTACTTTTTTACTAGGGATAGTTCACCCAAAAATGAACATTCTGTCATCACTTACAAAAATAGCTGAAAAAGAGGTGCTCTACCAACAGAGGAGGTGCAACCAAAAATAAAAAAGTCATGTAATTTAGAAAAGCTGCAACACTCACTCTTGATGAAATCCAACTTTAGTGGTTAAAATACATGTGAAGTTTCGGCCATTATCCAGGCCTTCATCAGACCATGCAGCTTTTCTACTAAGTATAGTTCAAATCTATTAACATATTTACTGAAATATCACTCAAGACTTACTGATGTAAAAATTATAATTAACAATTATTTGGAATACTACTTGCACAATGCACATTTCTTAATATTAAGCCTAATGTGTTTTAATGTCACTATTGATGAAGATCTTTGAATAATATCGGCCTTTAAATGCAAGATATTTAAATTGTACCTGAAGTATACTTGCAATAGTTTCACTTTAGTCAAATATACTTCAGTATGTCTATAGTAGGACTTCAGCACAATTAAAGTGCAGTAAGTACAAAATCAGTTGTTCCAATTTAGCAGACTTTAAGTAGTATATTAAAAGTACAATTGCACTGTATTTTTTATTAAGTACATAAATATATAAATGTATTTGTATTATACTTAGCATGAAATAAATGTATTTCAAATACATTTAGTATATTTATTTTTCACTAGGGGTCCCTTTAATGATATTTAGAAAGTATATCGTGATCAAAAGATTAAGTACAATTATAGGCCAAATATACCTTTCTGTGTAATTATCAGTATAAACTAACAATATATAAGTATACATTTGTTAAACAAAAACAACAAAAATTGACAAAGTATAGGCTCTTATATGTTTAAAGAGTATTTACAGGGTCAGTTGGGTCCAGCCAGTGGGCATGTCTAGTTTCTGACCCGTACTCAGTGTTTAAGACCTGAGAGGAATACATTTAAACTTGCTTTTATGAAAATAAATATTTGTCATAATTTTGTGAGGATTTAATGAGGAAGCCTAATGTCATGGCATATTCATTTTTGTTGTTGTTGACCTTTACATTTTGACCTTCTAACCTCATTATCTGTATACTGTTTTCAACAAAAAACAACAACATGCAAGCATTAAAAATAATTATGTATTTTAAATGTGTAGGAAATTCAGGATGTACAGGTGAGTGTTCAGAGTCAGCAGATGAAGATGGAGGTGATGGAGACGTCCAGCCGGCCTGATCTGACGGCAGCACTTCGAGACATTAGAGCTCAGTATGAGAGCATCGCCACCAAAAACATGCAGGAATCTGAGGAGTGGTACAAGTCCAAGGTGAGTGCCATCGTGAAGAGCCACAGTGTGAGGGTGTTACTGATAATACACTGGTAAAATACTGTAAAACGTACTGATCATCTTGTGTTTTCTCTGTTAGTTTGCTGACCTGACTGATTCAGCTAAGCGCAATGCTGAGGCCATGAGACAGGCTAAGCAAGAGACCAATGACCTGAGGAGACAAATTCAAGCCCAGAACTGCGATATCGATTCTCTCAAGAGCACTGTACATACATATAATAAAATGTTTTATGCATCTTCTTTTCAAGCTGCCTAAAGCTTTGGATAAAATTGATTCAGGTGTTTCACTACTTGTGCTTTATTTGAAACCTAAACTGTCTAGTTGATGCAAGTTCTTGCTCAAGTGTTGTGTATTTCTGTTGTCATTATGTAAAACAATATACATTTATGATATTCCCTTATTTAGACAATTGTATGTGTTTGTGATGGTAGAATGAGGCTTTGCTGAGGCAGATGCGAGAAATGGAAGAGCAGTTTGCTGCAGAGGCCGGAAACGATCAACATTCTGTGTCCCGTCTGGAAGACGAGATACGGCACCTGAAGGAGGAGATGTCACACCACCTGCGGGAATACCAGGATCTGCTCAACGTTAAGATGGCCCTAGATATTGAGATTGCCACCTATAGGAAACTTCTGGAGGGAGAGGAAAACCGGTAAGAGTGATGCCATTGAGCCACTTTAACACGTTTCTGTGTGTAAAGTGTTTGTTTTACCTGGTAACTGATGACCTTCAAACTGCACCTTTCAGAATTGTGGTTCCTATCATGAAAATGCCTTCAATGAGTGGATACAGTGGTGGTGAGTCTACCATAACATGTAACATCATAAACATTATTATTATTTAACCATTAAAATAAAAATAACACTTTAGGATTTAAAAAAAAAAAAAAAAAGCAAGGATGGAATGGTTGAAGGTGTTCAAGGAATAGTTCACTCAAAATTAAAAAGAGGGTTGTAGAATCACACACACAGACCAGCCAAGCAAACCCTGTTGTATTATTGTTTCTTAAAGGGTTAGTTCACCCAAAAATTTAAATTCTGTAATTAATTACTCACCCTCGCCTCGTGTCGTTCCAAACCCGTAAGACCTTCGTTCATCTTCAGAACACAAATTAAGATATTTTTGATGGGATCTGAGAGCTGTCTGACCCTGCATAGACAGAGCAAGGAGATCTGTAAAATAATCCATGTGACATCAGTGGTTCAACCGGAATTTTACAAAGCTACCAGAATACTTTTTGTGCGCAAAAGAAAAAAAAAACGACTTTATCCAACAATTCGTCTCCTCCGCGTCACCCTGTAGCGCCATTTTGGAGAATATCCGCTGGACGTAAACAGAGGAGACGTGAATTGTTGAATAAAGTCGTTATTTTTAAAAATGTTCTTTTGCGCACAAAATGTATTCTTGTAGCTTCGTATAATTGCGGTTGAGCCACTGATGTCACATGGATTATTTTACAGATCTCCTTGCTACGTCTCTGGACTTGGGAACATTTCAGTTGTATTGCTGTCTATGCAGGGTCAGACAGCTCTCAGATCCCATCAAAAATATATTAATTTGTGTTCCAAAGATGAACGAAGGTCTTATGGGTTTGAAATGACATGAGGGTAAGTAATTAATGACAGAATTTTCAGTTTTGGGTGAACTATCCCTTTAACTTTGCTCATACAATGCCATTTGCATGTTGATGTTTATTTATGAATATCAATAGATTTATTGGAATAACCTTAATAATAAAAAAATTAAAATAAAAAATTTGAATAACCTAAATTTACAACTGAGCCTTATTATGTAGGAAATTGTGCAGCACAAATGACCTTATAGCAGAAATGGAATTTTCTTAATTTTTGTATTTTTTATGTCAAAATAATCCAAGATGATCATATTTCAATATATGTGACATCAAATAAACAAGAGCTAATTCAAAACTTTTGATTAAAATGTAATCAAAAGTAGTTCTCACCTAAAACCAATTCGATTACTTTGGAAGACATGATTAATAACACTGGAGTTGCATGTTGGGTGAACTATTCCTTTGTGTAAAAGGTCACATTTCCTTCTGTCAGCTGAAATGGAATCTGTTCCAAGAAAATTAGTTAACTTTTGATTGCTACTGTAGTTGCTCATGATAATAGTAATGGACAGATACAAGGGGTAAACAATTGTTTCCATGTCTCCACTCATATAATTTCATATCCTTTTACAAAACAATGCAATTATTCATCTGTGTCCATGTGTAAGGTTTTTTATAGCATCTGATGTGTGATGTCTTTGAACAGATTATGGTCAGTTTTCTGATACTGGACCTGGAAAGAAAGTCGTAATCAAGACCGTTGAGATTCGTGATGGAGAGGTGAGACATTTTGATTCCAGTCTTACTGAAACAGACATCCGAGCATCCTTTAACAATAAATTGGCCAGTGAAAAACACTATCACTCAGTATTCTCATTGTTTAAAGTTATAGCTTGTTTGCCTTTGTTTTTGTTTTTTCCTTCAAATGTATATGTGTAACATATGTAGCATATATCTGATTGATTCTTTTGCTCATTGCTCAGGTGGTGAAAGAATCTACAAAAGAAAAGAGCAGAGATGTGAAAAAAGATTCTTATGGTCAAGGAGCTTCTGAAAAAGATTAGAATGTGCAGATAAATTAATGCTTGATGAGTTATTAATCGTGTGTTACAATTTTAAAGGAGCTGTAATAGTAAAATGTAGGCACACATGCCGTTTACAATGATGGTAGCAGTGTAGTGAATAATCAGCAAATATTTGACTCTGTATTGTGTATAATATGGTGCTATTACTATATATGAGCATAAAATGACAATGCTTTAACTAATAAATCATGTATGCAGGCCTAAATAAAGTCACTAACAAGATGCCCAACAAACAAACACACTTACATACATCAAAAACAATATTTCAGAAGTTCATGTCAATATAATCTTCAAATAAAAGTGAATGTAAACAGAATTTTTTGGCTTCTTGTCCATAATGAAGTGTTTGAGCTTGAGTCTTGCCACAGGCACGGTCGGATTAAATCAGAGGATTTTTAATCTGCTCCTGAGGACCAACAGCACTGCACATTTTGTGATTCGGTTCATTAGCTCGTTAAAAGAGAGCTCTATGAACTCAAATAAGTGTGTCAGATAAGAAAGACAAACTAAATGTGCATTGCTTGGGTCCTCATAACCAGAATTGAAAAACACTGACACCTCATGAGACAGTTTTTTTTCTTTGTTTGTTTTAAACGCTGAACCAATGGCTTATAGCATATTAATATTAATTACACAATATTTAGCATGAATTGTTCTATATATGTAAGCAACATGTACACATTTGTAGTTTTGAGAAAGTCAACTGTAAACTTGGTTAGAAAGAAAAATATTTGTAAGGACACTGATGTGAGGCCATAAAAATATATTAAACATTATAAATTTTATAAGATAGTATGTTAAACATATGCTAGAGCAGGGCTGCCCAAACGCGGTCCTGGAGGGCCGGTGTCCTGCAGAGTTTAGCTCCAACTTGCCTCAACACACCTGCCTTTTAGTTTCTAGTATGCCTAGTAAGAGCCTGATTAGCTGGTTCAGGTGTGTTTAATTGGGGTTGGAGCTAAACTCTTCAGGACACCGGCCCTCCAGGACCGAGTTTGGGCAGCCCTGTTCTAGAGTATCTCAAAGAAGCCAGTATGTGTGAAAAAAGTATTTAATATGCTGCTCAATGATTGAAGCAGTCTTCATTTGGCAGGAAGCAAAGAGGTACATCACACGCAGTGCAGATGACAGGGTTTTTTTTTTCTTGTGGCAAAATCTGTACTTAAACTGTAGGCACTGCTGGAAAGCCTGAACTGTTTTGGTTTGTCACGGCATGTCCTGCAGAAAGCTGAGAAGCAGAAGGAGCAGGAGGATGAGGTATACAGTCAGCAAGCTCCATAACTAGAGCTTCCAGAGTTCCCTCTGTGTTTTCACTTTCTTATCCTGCAGTGCAATGATGAAAGACCACGCAAAATCCACAAAGTGATCAAAAGAGAGAGGTACCACTTTCTGGTTTTGTGAAGCACTGAGTAGTATCCAGTGAGGGTATCGGATACCTCCACTCCTCCTATGTCCCTGTGTGGAAAACAAACAAATAAGTCAATAACTCCTGATGGTCCCACAGTCAAAGATGTTTTTTGAGGAGGTACCTAAATAGCATTGAGATAGTGTAGAAATGATCTACAAACAGTTTGTACCCCAAGACCTTGTCATCCACCAGAGTCTTGACTGATTCTTAGCTCAGTCCCTTGATTTGTTGGATCTGAGTTACTGGGGAATTGCCTACATAAATCAAGAAATCCCATAAATGTTATGTGAAAAAACATAGCTTGTATGCCCACTTTATTGGGTTATCTTTATGATTTTGTTTTAGCCCAATTCTTGCCTTCCATGCCACTACCCTCTCATCAATGGCGAGGTTCTGGTGTGGATAAAAGAAGGCCTTGCATCCATCATGTATCCGCTGATACACTGGCTGCAGTTAGCTGAGGAGATCATAAGCAGGTGCTCCTTTCCCCCCTCATGTTTTCAGCATTGGATTGCTAAGTTAAAGTGCTGAGGAGATGGCCTAAACTTTCCTGCACGACATGACAGTCGCTGGAAAGTCAATGTCAATGCCATAGAGACTAGTCCCATTCACATAATCAGCAGCTGTCGGAATCTTTACCAGATCCATGGAGATAACAGTTGAAAGGAAGGAACAAGTCCTGCCTTAGTCTCCTTGTGGTCTCCAAGTGCTTGGCAGTGTAGGCATTTGAATTTAGTTTGGCATACTAATGATGAAAAGAAGAGTTGGAACAACACCAGAGGACTGCTGGACTGCTTCAGGTTAAGTTGAGGCCTGGGTGTTCAAGCTGGGTTTTCAAAGTAGCTATATATAAACTAGAGTTGGATTTGATGTATCTGGCTCAGGAAAAGAGTTTGATTTGATGTATCTGGCTCGTCATCCATGGATTTATCATTCTGCTCCTCATCACTTAATTCACGAAGCCCATACAAGTGTATAAAAAAAAAAGTGTATAACCTTCTAAAAAGTGTATAACCTCTTTTTAGCCTCTGTGGATCCATGTGACAACCATGAAGTGTGGAGTGAAGGTGCAAATGAAAGTCTGGGTGCTCCTGGAGCATGCAAGTTTATTTTCATGCATGCTTACAAACTTTCAGTAGCAATTTTTAAACTTAAGGTGGACATGCGATTAGCAGCAGCATACAATCTGCGTTTGACTGGATAATGATTTTGTCAAGATCAATTTTCAGAAAGGTCGTTGGCCAGCTGAACTGTTGAAAACTTACTGGCATTAGATATGGCTTTGGCTGCTCTGGTTGGTTACTGAGACTTGATTGAGCAGTACTGGACTCCTGATCAGAAGCCTCTACCAAGCATAGCAACTGGTTTGTTACAAAAACATGCATCAAATGAACATGCATTACAATTCCTATTGAAAACATGCTACATCAACTCAATATATTCTCAATCTTTTGGACAAATACTAGAATGGATGTTATGTAATGAATGATTAGCATACAGTTTTTACAACATCATATATATCTCAAAACAATGGTCAAATATGAAAACTACTTTCCAATGATATAGAGCTTGTGTAGACATTAGTTTAGGTTAAGAATAATATATAACGGTCTTAAATATGTAATAACAATGAGCCCAGTGGTGGGCTAGTGAGAGTTAACAGCTTTAAAGAAATCGTTGTTCTAAAAATGAAAATATGCTTACTCACCCAAAATGTGCTTGCTTACTGCCTCAGGCCATCCAAAATGTAGGTGACTTTCTTTCTTCAGTGGAGTACTAAAGATGGTTTGTAGCTAAACCCATGGGACTATACTTGATTCCACTTTAGACTTACTACTAAGTAACTTTGCAACTACATGAAAACTAACTCACATTAATTTGCAAATACATGTTAAGTAACTCTCATTTGAGTATTAGCAGACAGGGTAGCACTTTATTTTACAGTGTACATACTTTTGTACTTATAGCAATTACAATAACTGGGTAATACTAATCCTGAACCTAACCCTAACCCTAACCCATGTAGGTACCTTATACTACCCATTACTTTCCTGGGTAAGTACTCTGTACAAGTACTGTAAAATCAAGTGCAACCACAAACTGTAAGGTTAGGGTTAGTAGAATAAGTTGACATGTTCTTGCAAAGTCACCTGTAGTCAGTAAAATATCTGTTGGGGGACCATCAAAATTAAGTGTAAGGAGATATTATGCATATAGTCCACTAATAATGGACTATTCACAATTCACAAAGTGTATTAATCTAAATAAAGAAAAGACACCCATCACAAATAACAGTGATCCTATCAAAAAGATCCCTGGAGTCCCTGCTCTCTCTCCCAAAACACACAAACACTTTTAGACCGCGATGTCAGCAAAGATTTGGGCTTGAATATTGTGAAGTGAGATAGAAGGTCCCTAAGATAAGATATGTGGAGTTCATAACTGCCCATTTTCTGCTATGAGGAAAAAGGATTGAATAAATTCTTCTGGGACAAAAAAAAATAAAATAAAAGATTTTCATGCCAGACAGCACACTATAACATGCTGCTTAAAACATTTGTAGTTGTTAAACCTCGTCAAAACACAAGGTTGATACAGTACATCACGATCAGCTTGTAGTTTAAAAGAGAACGCACACTTTGAGAGAAATTAGTGGTCAGTGGATGTTGTGTCTAACAGGAGTGTCAAAATAAAGATGCATCTCAAATACATAATTTTTTTACACTTTGCATTGATACATTTTAATCATTTAATTCCATGCATCAATCCATATCATATCATTATATCTCTAGCACCTAGTAGGTACACCTTTCCTGATCTACTTCTGAAGGATGCATATTAATACCTTAAGGACCCACACACACACCTAAGCCAAATGCAAATCATCTATCAAACATATCAAGAATGAAAGACAAGAGAAACTAGTAAGGAACTGGGGTACTTTTAATGTAAATAGCAGATAAACAACCATGGCACTACAGGGATTACAAGCTTATCAAAATGAACCGCAAAGAACACTTAAAAAAATGAATAAAAATACAAGGGTAAGATCCATTTTTATACATTTCCAAACCGCTCAGCACGTTTTCGCTTCTTTGCCTGAAAGAGAAAGAGAAGGTGGGATAAGGAGAAGGCCATCATAGTGAGAAACAAGATTGTGACATGGTCAATACTGATATAAATAGGAGCCTCGCTTGAGGTGTTGCCACGATTTACAGCGGACAAGATTCAGTTGTATTCCTCTGAAGTGATTGTGCTAAGGATGATGTTGTCTGACTTTATTTTTTATTTTATTTTTTTAAATCGCTCCTGTCCTTTGTCGGAATCGCACACTAAATTTAAACAGGGGTTGATGGCAAAAATGTAGTCTTGCCACAAAGTGATGAATTTCAGATCACTGCCTTGTCTCTTGTATGGTAGGCAATGTCAGTCCTCCCACAAAATCTTAATTGGTAGAATCATAATTTCTTCCAACAAAGATAACCTGAATAATTTCTAGAACTATCAGAAATTTTTTCACTCGCGCTTGTAACAAACTCTGAATACAGTGTTATCCAACACTTTAGATAGTGTAGCACCTTTCAGTCTAAAGAAAATTAAATAAATTCATATATGCAGGTGTGTTCTCAGAAAATATTAAATAAAACAAACTAATGCATAAATACAAATATCTGTTTGGTACTCCATTAGATGCTGGAGATAAAAAAAGATTATATTTATTACTTAATTTTCTAAGAACAAAGATATTTGTTCATAGTCTGAATTAACGTTGCAGATACTTTATTACTTGGCATGTTTATGAAGCAAATAAGCTAAATAAATATGAACAGAAATCACACATAAACCTATGCTTAAAAAGCCCATACACACGTGGACAAAATTGTTGGTAGCCTTCCACAGGGTTCGTACACATTTTTACCAATAAATTTCCATGACTTTTGAGACAATATTCATGACCTTAATGTTCCATTATTTTACAATAAGAATAAAAATGTTCAAATTATCATAGCATACGTTAACTAAAATGAATGACTATTAATGCTACTCGTTTGCTTTCTTGTTTTAGTAATAAGTACAAGCTGCAACTGCGCCAGATGTTACTCCACATTTCACATCACTGAATATTATCATTTATTTAACTGTGTGGCCAGGATGGCCATTTTGGTGTAATTTTGTGTGTATTTTTTCTGCTTAAATGCAACAAGCTGCGCTTTAGAGCCCTGCATTTCAGCCCGAGCCCAACGGACCCA
>NW_015544173.1:395772-409733 GCF_001515605.1 Sinocyclocheilus anshuiensis
ATGTCAGGACCTACTCATTGTCGAAATCATACTCTAGATTTAATACTGTCACATGGAATTGATGTTGATGGTGTTGAAATTATGCAGCCAAGCGATGATATCTCAGATCACATGGTTTGTACACATTTTTACCAATAAATTTCCACGACTTTTCCATGACTTTTGAGACAATATTCCTAATATGACCTAAATGTTCCATTATTTTACAATAAGAATAAAAATCTGTTCAAATTATCATAGTATATGTTAACTAAAATGAATGACTATTAATGCTACTCGTTTGCTTTCTTGTTTTAGTAATAAGTACAAGCTGCAACTGCGCCAGACGTTACTCCACATTTCACATATCACATCACTGAATATTATCATTTATTTAACTGTGTGGCCAGGATGGCCATTTTGGTGGCATTTTGTGTGTATTTTTGCTGCTTAAATGCAAAAAGCTGCGCTTTAGAGTCCTGCATTTCAGCCCGAGCCCAACGGCCCCAACTTATTTATGGCTTCGGGACAATTTTCACGTCATAGCTCAGACACGGGCCAGGCATCAGGCTTGCTTCCTCCTTATTTTTATATTTTGCAATCCCGCACCGAAATTCAGGACCTGATTAAACAACTCTATTATACAGAGTTTTGTGAAATAAATTTCAATGACTTTTCCAAAACTTTCTGGGTTTATTTATTTTTCCAAAACTTTTCCAGGCCTGGAAATTGGTGTTTTAAAATTCCATGACTTTTCCAGGTTTTTCATGACGGTACGAACCCTGCTTCCATTAAAGAAAGAAAAACCAACAATGGTTACTGAAATAACTTGAAACGGACAAAAGTAATAATAAAAACATTACTGAAATTGACCATAGGGACATGTTAAATAAAGTGTGTCCTGTAATTAGCATCACAGGTGTCTTCAAACTTGTAATCAGTCAGTCTGCCTATTTAAAGGGTGAAAAGTAGTCACTGTGCTGTTTGGTATCATGGTGTGCACCACACTGAACATGGACCACAGAAAGCTAAAGAGACAGTTGTCTGAGGAGATTAGAAAGAAAATTATAGACAAGCATGTTAAAGGTAAAGGCTATAAGACCATCTCCAAGCAGCTTGATGCTCCTGTGACTACAGTTGCACATATTATTCAGAAGTTTAAGGTCCACGGGACTGTAGCAAACCTCCCTGGATGTGGCCGCAAGAGGATAATATGAATGGAAACCAAAGAGCCCAGAACAACTTCCAAAGAGATTAGAGGTGACCTCCAAGGTCAAGGTACATCAGTGTCAGATCGCACCATCAGTCGCTGTTTGAGCCAAAGTGGACTTAATGGAAGATGACCGAGGAGGACTCCACTGTTGAAAGCATGTCATAAAAAAAGCAAGACTGGAATTTTCCAAAATTAAGCTTCTAGGCGAATGTCCTTTGGACAGATGAGACAAAACTGGAGCTTTTTGGCAAGTCGCATCAGCTCTATGATCACAGACGCAAAAATGAAGCATACAAAGAAAAGAACACTGTACCTACTGTGAAACATGGGAGGAAGCTCGGTTATGTTCAGGGGCTGCTTTGCTGCATCTGGCACAGGGTGTCTTGAATCTGTGCAGAGTACAATGAAATCTCAAGACCATCAAGGCATTCTGGAGCGAAATGTGCTGCCCAGTGTCAGAAAGCTTGGTCTCAGTCGCAGGTCATGGGTCCTCCAACAGCATAATGACCCAAAACAACACAGCTAAAAATACCCAAGAATGGCTAAAAACTAAATATTGGACTATTCTGAAGTGGCCTTCTATGAGTCCTGATCTAAATTCTATTGAACATCTGTGGAAAGAGCTGAAACATGCAGTCTGGAGAAGGCACCCTTCAAACCTGAGACAGGAGTGGAGTGGAGTGGGCCAAAATACCTGTCGACAGGTGCAGAAGACTCATTGAGTTGAAACCGCTTGATTGCAGTGATTGTCTCAAAAGGTTATGCAACAAAACATTAAGTTAAGAGTACCATCATTTTTGTCCAGGCCAGTTTCATTAGTTTTTTTTTGTTATGCTTCTGTTGAACCACAAATCAAAAGCAATGTCTGATTTTCATTAGTTAATTTTCAGTAAATTTTAATTTATTATTACTTTTGTCAGTTTCAAGTTATTCCAGTGACAATTGTGGGTGTTTCTTTCTTTAATGGAAGGGTACCAACAATTTTGTCCATGTGTGTATCATCTTGTGCAATTTATTTTTCCAGTAACATTATTAAATGGACTCATATATATATATATATATATATATAATACTTTTATATTGGTAGTACTTTAAATGCAAAAGAATGAAGTTATTAAAGATATTATGAAATTACAATTCAACTACTATTGTCTGTGCGCCCTCCTGTTTTCCATGTTCAAACTTGCAAAGACTATTTAAGTCTAAGAAATCTAAGTCTACTTCATCAGTAAATCAAAAACAACCCTCAAAAGACACTTAATGTTTTGATGACATTTAGCACTGCCCTAAATTAGTTATTTAATATAGCTTGCTTGACGAGAGAACAAACCTTTTGGTTCTCATGCGTCAAGCAAGCACGTTTGAGCTTCTGTGTCTCATATTTGATGTGCTCTACATATGTTCAATAGGACTTGACTAATATATTTACAAGAATAAATGAGAAATGGCAACTGTATATAGATGGCTATATGCAATGGAAAAAAAAAAACAAACTCAGATGAAGTTGAAATGAGAATGGTCAACTTGCTTCTCCTGTGTTCAGAAATGAAAACTGTCATTTCCAAAAGCCAAAACTTGTTTATCTTCAGAACACAGATACTTTGTAGTATTTTCCCAGCTTCTATTCATCTACTGAAAATCTAAATAATCAACATTTTCAAACTTCAAAAAACAAAGCTATTGTAAAAGTAATAGATATGAATAGCAGTTTAATCTAAGTCTCCTGAAGAGACAATCATTTTATATGATGAAACGGGCATTTATTCACGTATAAACATTTGTTCATCACACATACATTTGATAAACCTTTTAAAACCCCTTTATCAGCACAACCCATACCTCTGTATCATTGGCTCCAGAAGACGCTGCACTTGTGACATTGCCAAATCTCTCCTTCCTCTTCTTAAGCTTTTCATCATCCTCAATCTGTGAACACACAAAATAGGCAACAAAACATTAAAATAGCTAATTTCCTAATGTTAGCTCTGTACATTACTTGTCATTTGTAAGCTTTTTTTGAAATATGAAAAAAAAGGTACCTTTTTAGAAACTGAAGACACATTCATGCCAAAACGTTCTGCTCTCTTTTTTAATACCTCAACGTCAACCTGAAAGAGAGTGGCACGTTTAACAGTGGTTTTGCAGAGATTAAGTTATTTCATATTTCAATTTCCAAGTCCCCACCAAAATGTGCAACCAAATTACTCACATTAACTTTGGCTGAAGTTCCTAATAAAACAAAACAAAACAAAAAATACAACATATCAATGGATGGAAATTTTCATTAATTAGGCACTGTACAGGGTTCATACACATTTTTACCAATACATTTCCATGACTTTTGAGACCATATTCATGACCTAAAGTTCCATTATTTTACAAGTACACATGTAAAATATGAAGACAAATCTGTTCAAATTTATCATAGCACGTTAGCTAAAATGAATGACTATTAATGCTTCTTATTTGTTTTAATAAGTACAAGCTACAACTGTGCCAGAGGTTACTCCACGCAGAGAACATATCACATCACTGAATATTATCATTTATTTAACCAATATCATCAACTGAACTCAGAACCTGAATTTCATTTAGGAAACCGTTTAGGTTTAACAGTAGTATTCAGGTAGAGAAATACACAGAAATTGAATAAACTGTAAATTAAAAACCGATGAATCATTCAAATTAAAGTTACAAATGTTTAGTCAAGAGCAGTGATTGACCTATTTTGTCTTGTGTTGTTTGATTAACATTAATGACAGACTGCACAGCTTTATTAAAGGTGTCATGAATTGAGAAATCAACTTTTACTTGACCTTTTGATATATAAGAGGTCATCGTGCTAAAATAATATTCTGTATGTTTCAGAACTGAAAACAATCTTGTTACTGAAATAAAAGCTTTTGACACCAGGCCCAGCAAGCGCCAGATCCTGGAACGTGCCTAAACACCGCCTTCACAGAAGAATATCAATGCCTAATTCTGTAGCCCCTCCCACTGATTCGCGCATGACATAGTAGATAAATAACATAAGCTAAACCGGATCGAGCAACCAAGCAATAAACATGCTGTTAAAGATTGCAAAATATTGTGCAGTGCCTGGTTGTGGAAGAGCAGAGTCACTGCATAACCTTCCTTCGGATTCAAATATTAGGAATGCGTGGTTGAACTTTATTTTTAATGAAGTTTCAGCTCACGCGAGTAAAACATTGAGCTTAATTTCACCGCGGATTCCTTTGTAAACAAGACACAGGTCGACGCTGGATTTGCAGAGAGACTGAGATCAAAAAGCAATGCTGTGCCGTCTACATCAGATCCGACAGGAATGGCGCAGCACACTTATGCGAGTAAAAAATATTTGTACTATGTGTCACTATTGCTTTGTTAGAGATCGCTTGATATGTCCTAATTATGTGTACGTGTCTAACCAAAGTCACAGAAGGCTCCAACTATGAAAGACGTAGCTTGTCAAACAGGCACACAGAAAGTTAGTTTACTATGCAAAACTATTATCCAATCATAGCAGTGGGCGTTTACTTCCAAGTCTTCAATGCGGCATGCCCATAAAAACCCAGCGTTTCTCAAGCCGGCCTCAAAACCAGGGTAGAAAATAGCCCATTACTTAATGATTTTGATGTTTTTAAATGTAAAAACCATGAGAACGTCATAAGTGGACCTCAGACAACAGTATAAAATAAAAAAAGCCAGTTCATGACCCCTTTAAGCTGCTGTCTATGAAGGTAATTTAATGCCTAAAAGATTTGCATACACAGGGTAAGAGCTGTGGAAGTGTACACAAGACTGTAAGCGTAAATTAAATTTGCATTCGCAACAGAAGCTTTGTAAAAGTGTAAATCGCGTTTCAAGCGTAAGAAAAATGATTTGCAGCATTTTACTGTTACTCGTAAGTGTAATTCATGTATTGTGAAACTGCAGCTTAATGCTAACGCAAAATAAATATGATCTGCATTCTTCTGACTTCCATTTTTCCACACTTACACTTTTGGCACGTTGTTTTCACTAAAATACGGTCAAAAGCACTGCAAGCCTGTGAACAGTGATTTGCAAGCGAAAACAACAGTTTAAAGAACTGCAAAACGGATTGACTGCATAGAACCAATCTGTGTGTGTAAAAAAAACTAACTGTTGCAAATGTCTAAATGACTTGCTGTGCATGTGGGGCAAAAAGTTCCCAAAATAAACCGATATGTACAGCTCCGTCGCCAATCACATGAGGCTCTCGCTGACTCTCTATTTACTCTTATCCGATTGGTTCAATAAACACATAATATGCCAAAGCATTAATCTTCATTTAGTTCCGGATCGTTCTCGCTGCCAGAACGGTACTTCTAATGTACACATAGGCTACATTAAAAATAAATATATAACAACTTAATTAAAACATGATGCTTTATAAGTTGTGTACCATTAGGCTAGACTCCCATGTTTTCATACTGAATTGTGAATTGGTGTTAACATTATTGGATTGGTTTGGCTTTACATTGAAATTTCATATAATCTTTAAGTATAATCAAAATTACAATATTACAATAAACTAATATAACATATATAGCCTGTCGAGGAAGAAAAGGATACTAAACAGCTCGAAATTCAGTTTGAACACATAGCCTAATGGCACACAACTTATAAAGTATCATGTTTTAATCAAGTTGTTATTTATTTATTTTTATTTTTAATGTATGTGTACGTTAAAAGTAAGTTACCATTCTGGCAGCGAGAACGATCCGGAACTAAATGAAGATGAATATTTTGGCATATGATTTGGCATATGTTTATTGAACCAATCGGATAAGAGTAGATGGAGAGTCAGCGAGAGCCTCATGTGATTGGCTACAAGGAGGTGGTGGACCCGCCCTCCCCCTCACGCTTGCAAAACTCAGTTAGTGAGAGAATCGTGCCAAAATTGTAAGCGGAGGGAAAAGGAAGACGGAGCTGTACATATCGGTTTATTTTGGGAACTTTTTGCCCCACATGCACAACAAGTCATTTAGACATTTGCAACAGTTAGTTTTGTACACATACAGATTGGTTATTAACCTGCAGTTTCACAATACTTGAATTACACTTACGAGTAACAGTAAAATGCTGCAAATCATTTTTCTTACGCTTGAAACGCGATTTACACTTTTAGAAAGCTTCTGTTGCGCATGCAAATTTAATTTACGCTTACAGTCGTATGTACACTTCCACAGCTGTTACCCTGCGTATCTTTTAGGCATTCAATTACCTTCATAGCTGTCCCTTTAAGACCGACTGAATGGATCCAATATACTGATACACAACAGTTTTCTTTCTCAACATTCACTTAAGACAAAACCGACTGCGTTTATGAGGCTACTCGCAAGGACGGACATTTTGACAATTTTGTGTGCATTTGGCCGCTTAAGTTGTGGAAAAATAATGGTACTCGCGAGGTGTTTCTTTTCCAAAAGTTTCTAGGGTTTATTAATTTTTCCAAAACTTTTCCAGGCCTTAACTGCTTAACACACCAAACACAGAGCAAGCACTGATGTCCAAATTCAAATGACTGACTTGTGTATGTACCAGTTTTAAGTAAATAAATAGTTTATCAAAAGACTGAAATGAACAAATTTGAAGACATTATCAGATTAAACAACTGACTCACTGAGTCATTCATTACAGTTGGTCATGACCAAAAGTCAACACAAAGGACATGAGATCAAAACACTGTAATTAGTGACTGGTTGTTCAAATGTTATGTCATATCTTTCACTTGCAACTTATTTTTAAGTAATTGTATCAGTATGATGCACTGTATTAGATTGTCAACTCACCTTTGGATGATACAACATCAGGTTCTTGCAGACCAAACCTAATAAAACAAGAATAGGAATTTAAGATATATAGATGGCTCAAAAAACGCATGCAATAATCTACTGCATTATATAAGCATTATAGCTAACAGATGATACCGATGTATATTTTCACATGTCCACTTTCACCATTTTACAGTTACCAGTCTATTTTTTTCTCTAGAATGCATGTAAAATGTACTATTGTTGTCAAATTTTATTTCAGATTTAACGCGTTTTGAAACAGTTTTGACAAAGTTATGTAGATTTGTCTTTTCCCATTCAAATAGATAAGTGTGTGAGAGATTTTTTTTTCACATATTGCTACACGATAAAGCACAGGCCTATGCGCACTGGTGTGGCTCACATTTCTTACATAAGACCATAGCACAGCCCAAACACTGCATTTCAACCAAAATAAATTCTCAAGACTTCTTCAGTCTTCAACCATCTTTTAATGACATTTAATACAAAAAAAGAAAGAAAAACAAATGTAATCTCTCTCTCAAACAAGCAAACCTTGCTGCTCTTGCTGCCTTTTTGCTGTCCGCACTTGGTGCAATATTGAAGCGTTCCGCTCTTTTCTGAAGCCTCTGCAATGAAAATAATTTTTTTACTTCTTTTATGGCAAGAAGAATATACCATAGGATTTAACTATATAATGCACATCTGTTAAATTTGTAGTGTAAAATATAGGCCAGCACTATATTGTACAAACGCCAAGCACTGCCTCATTTTTCACTGTAACAGCAGCCAAACTACACATTTCTTTGACAAATAATTAGTCAAGGTTAAATATGATAATGACATTAAAATCAGTAACTTATTTCATTGTTTATCTCTTTTTATCATCATCTCTATTTTCAAATGATAATGTCTCAATTCCAGCCCTACTGGTGCAAAACACCCCTTTGGTTTCAGTTAAGATCATTACCTCACCAACTGTAGCAGGAGGGTTTATCTTGACCAGTTTTTTCTCAGTCACCCTGAAATCAAGAGCACAGTGAACAAACAAAGCCATTTCCAATCACTAATCCTCAGACAAAGCTAGTACTATAGTGTGGCTTTATTTTTTTTTATATGCCATGTGCAAAGTATGCTGATGTATAAGTGAAGGGGGAATGACATACTCTTCAGGAGTAAACTCTTGCTTCTGGGAATCGGTCTCTTCTTTGGCAAAGGCCTCCTAAAACACATGCAAAGTATGTTACATTGAGCACATCAAACAATATGACTGTCGTCCCATCTGGAGCCTGACACAAGAAACACATTTCTCTGTTTACACCTATTAAAATCCATTCAACCTCCATCCATTTACAGTACTAAAATCCATCTCAGGTGATCTGATCAGTCCAAGACGTTTTGTAATCTGACTGATTAAACCACAAAGAGAGACAGTCAGAGATGCATGTGACCACATTGCTTTGAAAAGGTAAACTTGAATTTGTTTTGCTGTACCCAGGACAGTAAAGGACCATCTATTCACCTGTCAATCATCCACTGCACTTTGTTATGCTTTAAAATAAAGCTAGATAGGTGAAGTTTGTCAAAGAAAAACTAGGGTTGTATGATATGACATATATATATATATATATATATATATATATATATAGGGTGAATAATTAATGACAGCATTTTCATTTTTGGGTGAACTATTATTGGGTGTGTGTAATAAAACAAGAAATAGAGCAATAAACGTAGCATTAAAAAAAAAAAAAAAAGTTAAATGTAATAAACAGTGAAAAAGAACTCAATGGGGCACTCAAAAACCTTGAATCTGACTATTTTCTTAACCATATTCAAAATCATTTATGTTCTGAACACAACCACTGGGCAATAAGCAGGCACTGTAGTTTTGTTCAGAATATATGTAATGCACGTATATGATCTGGATAGCAACGTTAAACAGAACTTTCAGAATCTGAAATCAGATCCATTCCAAACAGATTGGGGTTATTGTTAACATGCATTATACATTGACATAACGAGCGATTCATGTATTTCCGAAAACCAGAGACCCTTCCCATCAAAATTGGTTCATGACAAAGCTCCAGACAAAAAAAAAAAAAAAAAAAAAAAAAAGGAAAAGGAGACAAAAAAAAAAAAAAAAAAAAAAAGAGTAAGGAGTCACTGGCTCCTATAAGAAAAAAAACGTAGGCGCCAAATTATTTTTTTAGGTGCATCAGAATAAACGTGTTTTATTTATTACAATTTTTTTTACATTTGAACATTTCAATCATACAGTCATGTGTTTATGTCTCATCTTTTCTTGACTTTATCAGCATTTTAATGCATCTTGTAGATGACCGGGAACTAAGGTTCACTTAAAGTGGGAACTAAATGTCTTTTCCAACTTGAAATATACAGTCACAAAGAATTGTTCATTACACAGAATCTGTACCAATATCATGGACTATAAGCATCACGTGGCCACTGAGTGTAGTTTGGGCTCCTCCTCAATGCATCCTGTAAATGTTGTCATGCACTCTTAAAAATAAAGGTGCTTCACGATGCCATAGAAGAACCTTTTGTCTAAATGGTTTCATAATGAACCTCTTAACATCTGAAGAACCTTTACATTTCACAAAAGGTTCTTTGTGGTGTAAGAAGGTTCTTCAGATGATAAAAACTCGAGAAAGAGATGGTTCTTTAAAGAACCTTTAACTGAATGGTTCTTTGTGGAACCAAAAATGGTTCTGTGAAGAATCTTTTAAGCACCTTTATTGCGTCTTTCACACTTTCAGTCTGTTTTTCGTAATTAGTCAAATGCAATTTTATAGGAGTTGAATCATTTAGACAACAGGTTAAGTAAAAATATTAATATGCAATAGCGCATAAATATAGCAGAACGCTCTTCTTTATAGCTATTTTTCAAGCTGACTGATGAGTTTATGGACACCGAACGGTTATTCTGAGGTAAATGTATATTACGTTGCAATGTTAACAAACTTTACACGTTTTCCGCAATTTGAAACACTGAATGAGCTTTTACATGAGACACTTCAGTAAGTTGTACTGTAGGCTCTCTTATAAAATAGCCTACCTTTAAAATTCGTGTTTATTACGTACTATAGTAGTAAAGAGAAAGATTAAATGGGTTCACTTGCCGCTTGAACTGAAGCGCTAAAGCGATCGCGTCTGCCGCATTAAAGAGCGCCAAAACAACGTATTTATTGTTTGAATTTCGTTATGAATTTGGCATAATGTTAAAGCTGATACCTTGTTTATTAAAAAGTAACAAAGCACAAAGCTTTTTGCGATTACTGGACAGCAAGTGCGCTTCAAATAATATGAAGTTCACGCATTAACAGAACACAGCATAGAGCAGTTTTTCAACCCTGGGCGCCCCCCAACACTGCACATTTCGTGTCTCCCTAATCAAACACACCTGATTCAACTCATTAGCTCATTAAAAGAAACTCCAGGACCTGAAATAGGCGTGTCAGATAATGCCGAGTTCCCACTGCACGATTTTAGCCCGATTTTTCACTCGCCTACAGGTTTTGCGAAATCGCCAACAAATGCCCGAAATCGGAGGCAGGCTCGAGTGACAATCACGCAGTGTGAATTATCAAAGACGTGATCTGAGGGGATCGCCGACGCCTGTGAAATATTTGGCATGCTAAATATCTGGAGCTGTCGGCGACTCACAATCACGCTCTGTGAAATGAGTTGTGACTGAAAAACACATCGGCGATGACCTACAGCCAATGAGAGACCAAGATACAGGGCAGCGGGAAGCTCGGGGAGGAGTTATATGAAACGTAGTTTGCGGACCAGTGTTGTCAAATCCGCGATCGCCGCCGGTTGTTTTTTATATCAGCAGGTTGAAGCGACCCCAATAACTGATATTCAGGCCCTGGAATGTGAATTGTACCAGGAGAACCCTGCCAAAAAAAGTCTGCATAAGGGAGACATACAAAATGTGCGGTGCTGGGAGGCGCCCAGGATCAGGGTTGAGAAACACTGGCATAGACTAAGATCTTGATAAGATGCCGCCATATTAGTAATTATTATAAACGAGAATAGTTAACGATATTGCCAATATCCACACAGCTGACAGCTTTACCTGCTGTAGTTTAAGTTGTGCACGAAATAGAGGCTGCTTTTCTGCACTTTCACTTCGCACGTCTCCGTCATTTCGATCTCTCTCGCGCTGCACAACTGAGCTGCGTTTAGCAGGTGTGTGTCAGCGCTGCTGTGCTGCAGAGATGAGGAAGAGGTTTGAAACTCTTTTTTTCCACTAAAACTTTGATGCGCATCGATGAACATAGAAGATGTGATGGCAAAACAATCAGGGAAAAAAGGCACTGCTTGCAAATTTTTAAGTTATAACATGTAAATATATATAGTCGCCAGTGGCGACCTCAGCAAAAACTTCACTCGCAAATTAATATTTTTGGTCGCAAATGCGACCGTTTTAGTCGCAGTCTGGAGTCCTGTTCATGGCCACTTGTGATCAGATCAGCCAGGACAGATCTTAATACCAGGAATAAACTGGTCCAACACTAAGGACTACACACAATGCATTTCATTTCTGTAAAAAAAATATATATATATATAATAAATTGCTACGTGTACTGCGTTAAGCTAACTGAGACTTGTTATAGCACTTGTATATCATTGCTCTTTTGTTGATTTTGATTGCTTCCATTGTCCTCATTTGTAAGAAGCTTTGGATAAAAGCATCTGCTAAATGACTAAATGTATAAAATAACACTCTAGCTACTACATTCAGTGTGCATCTATTTTAGCCTTTGTCCTGAAAATTCCCATGGAAACACATTACATCTGGGAAAACTTACCTCACCATATTCTCCCAGAACTTCCTCTTCATTCACTTCTTCTAAAAACACATTTTAAAATGTTAAACAGGTATTATAACGGTTTCAGAATTTGAGATTTATCCTGCCAGGATGCCCAAAATTATTTTTATTCACATTTATTAAAGGAATAGTTCAGCCTAAAATGAAAATTCAGTCATCATTTACTCATCCTTATGTTGTTCCAAACCTGTATGAGTTTCTTCTGTTGAATACAAATGAAGAATGCGAGTAATCAAACAGTTGCTGGTACTTTTCAATACTTCCATAGTATGAAAATAATACTATGGAAGTCATTGGGGAGCAAGAACTGTTTCATCCTCACCACCTTTCGTCAAAATATTGTCTTTTGAGTTCTGCAGAAGATAGAAATTCATACGGGTTTGAAACAACATGAGAGCGAGTAAATGACGTCAGAACTTTAATTTGTGGGTGAACTACCTCTTTAAGAGAAGAAGGGAGTAGACTGTCATTAAATAGGTGCAGTATTACACCTATCTTTGAGATATCTAAAGAACACAATTGTAATGAGAACTGGTTAAGGAAAAAAAAAGTAACCATAAAGTAAAATATATAAAAAGGCTGAAATATATTGTACTAGCAAATGCATACCATGCTCGTCCAGGTAGGCCTGCAGCCGGGCAATCAGATCGGCTTTATTTCCTTTGGCTTCCAGCCCACGAGCAGTACATTCCTGCTTCAGTTCAGCCAACTGTGGAGATTATATTAGTTTTAATGACTGGGGTTACATACATTTATCACAACCACAAATCACATACCTGCTGTGTGAAACCTGTTTTGTCAGTCCACAAAGTTGGCATCTGAACAAACATGGCTTCTTCTAAATAATTGAGTTCTAACAGATTAAATGTACCATGTCATTAATATGAAAAAAGAAAAGGGCAGAAAAATTCTTGCATCTTAATCTAGGTCGATGTGTGGTTTAAAACGCTCTAGATTTTCATACCTTTACGCCCAAAAATGCGGTTTATGAAGGCAGCTAGCTAGGCGTTGATGGACAATGACGGCCAAAAAGTAAGCAACTATATTGTTTTAGATTGACGTCTATTGTTACAACCCACTTTTTAGGCACTTGTAGGGGAAGAACACGTGCTGGTTGGGCTTTATTTTTTTTTTAGAGTGAACCGGTGTAGTTGATAAACCACTGGAAGAGTAGAACGTAGTGCCTGAGTGGTGAGGGAACAAAGTAAAAGTCGCGTTTTAGAAGTCTCTTAAAGACTGAGCTAAAATGCTTTTTAAATAAGCAGATAACTTAGATGTTTTTCAGCGAGGAACGAAAGGTACACCGCTCACTATGTTGAGGCTAGAGTCAAAACGCTGTCTGTCAATAGGAAGCTGACTAGAGTTTTTGAGAAACAAGTGCTGAATGAACCTTGAAACGTTAACTTAAATATATTACGGTTTAATCATCATAAGCCAACTTAGCACAGCTCGCTGTTACAACCAGATCCAAAAACTAAATAGAAACATACAAACAAACATGAATAGAAACGTTCTTTGCGCATCGTTTCTTACCTTGAGTTTATGCAGTTCCACGACTTCCGCCATTTTCTTCAAGAGGTTTGTATTTTGAAATCTGCTTCATTCCGGTTTTAACGTCTTTACGGCCGATTTAGCGCTGCAGCGCCACCGCTCGGTCAGGAGACATTTAACACGGACAGCTTTTTTGAAATCCTATTTTAAAGGGGTCATATGATGCTTTTTTAAAGATCATTATTTTGTGTATTTTGTGTAACAGAATATGTTGACATGCGTTAATGTTCAAAAAACACATTGTTTTTCAAATACTGTACATTATTGTAGGTCCTCTATGCCCCGCCTCTCTCAAACGCTTCTTTCTACAAAGTCCCTCCTTCCGACAAGCAGCAGTCTGCTCTGATTGGCCAGCTGACCCAGTGCATTGTGATTGGCCGAACACCGCAAGCACTCGTCGGAAATGTAACGCCCCTGACCATAATCGCGAGCTTCATCTTTCAAAATAAATGTAAAGACAGTAAATAATGTCATTAGTTTTACCATCAGTTCAAGCCTGAAAGGGGAACAGACACAGTAATGATGCAGTACACAAGCCGCGGTTAAGACAGCTGACTC
>NW_015544173.1:409799-415186 GCF_001515605.1 Sinocyclocheilus anshuiensis
GACTTTAGTCTTTGCAACTTCAGGGATCTTATCTATTCACGAACAGCTTGTAACACTCCAAAGAGAAAGGAAAACTTGAAATCGCATCATATGACCCCTTTAAATCACAACCAATGGCAGCTGTACAATCACAATAATACAAAGCTATACTACCTCCACAAAATCTCTGAATTCACTTAAATGATTGTTTGGGTTGGACTAAAAAAATCCAAGTTTGTTCTGTCTAATATTTACATTTGTAAGTTTATTTCACGGAATTTCATAACCGATTAAGTTTGCAACCTTGACCCTGTTTTTTAAACTAAATGAATCAATGCTGAACTAAATTGAGCTGAATGACAATTTTCTTCTGTAGAGCTGCTTTACAGCTGAAATTATATTCGTTTAATAATTTAGGAATTTAGCAACATCAACACTATTATTTTATAGTTATTATTGTGAAGCTGCTTTGAAACTATATTTTATAAAGCGCTGTATAAATAAATGTGTCTCATCAGTCGTCAGCATCCTATCGTAGCAGTCTATCGCCAAACGTGATGGGTATGGCGTTATTTTAATGACAAATGTCGAGAGCGCATTATTGTAGCGCGAAATGCCATATTGCCGTCGGGGGGCGATGATCTCTGTGAACCCTTGAATCATGCGAGTTCATTGAGATCGAACTATTGAATCTGTCTATGGGTTTTACCTGATCTCGGATCAGTTTGATCAAGTTGTAGACATTTTTAATGAGACTTGTGTGTAATTAAAAGGATGAGTAGTAGTTAGCCTCTTACTGGCCTGTTTAAACAAGCCCTGCAAATGAATAATAATTGTTAAAAAACACATTATACAGACACTTCATGTTTAATTGTATTTTATTGTTTCAGTTGCATTTAATGCATTTACTTTCAAGAAAACATTTGCAATGGGTTTGTAAAAGCTGTCTTTGTCCTGTTTTGGCCTGAGTTGTTGTTGCATTTACACAATTTGACCAGCAGGCGTCACCAGCGTGTGGTGTTTCACGCTTCGAAACAGTGAATCAATTTGCATAGTTGGTTCAATTGATTCGAAGCTTCGAAAAGGTTCGTTTCAGGTCTGACGACATCACGCGGGCGTGGTTTAATCGCAAGGTCAAGGAGCATGCGCAGTTTACACGCTCCGTGTGAAGCCCGCGAACGTGTGACAGCGGCACGACCTGCGGAGATCTTGACTTTGTTTAATTTTCGCGCATTTCAAACAAGAATGATTATCACGTCTAACATTAAACAGTGGGGAAAGAAAAAAAAATAGGATAACTTCAAATAGGACTAAGCAGTGACCTTGAAATTTTGGAAATTGTAGGTTGATCTCCACTGTACAAATCTTTTGTGTTTTATCAACCTTTCTGAGAAGCTTAATAAAGCAGTTTTGTTTAAAATAGAAACCACTCAAAATCAAGTATGTTCCCTTAAAGAGGCATTTATTAATTTTTCACCAAAATGTGAAACTTGCACTCACTGGTGTCTTAACCAAAGCACAGGAAAAATACTTTACAGCTGGAAGTCTGAGTAATGTTGCTTCAGTTTGTGGTACACAAACTTCCTCATTGCCAATGCATGGCGTTGTGTCAGCTGTCTGGGATTGATGGTTCTGGTTAGGGCAAGAGCATTCTGGACAGATAAATTGAAAAGAATTAATGCCACATAAAAGATGTCCATTTATTTATTAAAAAGAAAAAGGGCTTTTCACATATGAAATAATGAAACCTGGGTCATTCTAAACCCTGGGTAACGTTAAAGGGAATCCTGGGTTTTCTTATTTCACACAGCACATACTTTATCCGGAGTTAACAATTCATCCTGGGTATTCATAAACTGTCGTTTCACACTGTACATTTATAACCCCCAGATTAACATTAGTTGTGTTCGGTTTGAAGTGGCACTGTGCAGACCAATCAGTTTGTGACATCAAAGTACCGTGAGAGTGATTCGAAAGCATACACCAAGCACACAATACCTGAGATAACAAGCACAAAACCGGAGTAAAACTTGTACTTTCACTCAACAAAAGTACTTCTTTCGCCGTTTTTAACATTTAACATCAGATCAGTCATATTTAAAGTGAGAGAAAATTAAACAAACCGTTGAGTACCAATGAGATCATCGCCGCTTCGCGGGCGTCACGGAGAGTGTAAACTGCGCATGCTCCTTGACCTTGCGCTCAAACCACGCCCGCTTGATGTCGTCAGACATGAAATACCCAGTATTTAGTCTGTGCCTCACTTTTTTAGTGCTGTTATTATCGCTTCGTCTGGGTGTTCTTGTGTTCGTTTGAGCTCTAGCACCCATCGTAAACCATAAGAGGGCGGACGTTAATTTTTTCGCTCAGTTCATTGGTTTAGACATAACGAAAACGAGGTTTTATGTGTGGTCGGTTTACACGTCAAGTGGGCGGGCTTTGTTGTTTCACTCAGTTCATTGGTTTAGAAGGCTGAACTTGTCTTTGGATGCGCCTTTTCTTTCGGCCAGAGGGCGGGGCTTGTTTTTTGTGCGTTGTACGAGGGCGTGCTGAATGAAACGCGGGAACTGGCGGTACTGATCAGTTGTGACGTGATTTTCTGTCGTCAGTATTTTTAAGATCAAATAATTGATTTTAATTCGTTTGATTGCCGTTTGGATACTAAAAGTACTCTGTCTATACAGCCGTTGTTTTAAGTAGATTTAGAGTGGCAGAATTCCCCAGAAAAGGGGCAATTTGACATGGAGTCTTTTCAGAAAGTCGAGAAGATTGGAGAGGGAACATACGGGGTTGTTTATAAAGCCAAGAATAAAATCACCGGAGAGACCGTTGCACTAAAGAAAATTCGGTTAGACACGTAAGTCTTTGTCATTACTTTCTTCTTTTTTTGTGTGTGTATTAGATTTTTATGTCATTAGTGTCTTCGGTTTAAATAACTTGCATACAGACACACTCTAAATTGTAACTTAGTGCCTCTAATGTATATTTTATATTTACAATTAATAAAACTTCCGTAATTTACGTGTTTTAGTACATTTAAAACGTACTTCGCCTCTTTTAGAAAGACGTTCTGTCAAAGCTGTTGCACTGCTGATTATAAACAACCTAGATTTACACAGTTTAATGTTCGTTTACAAACAGATAATGGCAAAAGTTTCACTTGGTTAACATGAGTTAATGCATAGGGTGTCATGAACTTTAAGTGAAAACTGCCCGAGCCTTCAGAGACGTCAGTCTTTTTGAGGGGTATTTCGTAAGCTGAGATGAGGTTCATTAGTCTATTAGTTCATTAGGTTCATTACTAGTTATAAGCAGATGTTTGTCTTAGATGCATGTCTTTGATTGACATGATTATTTGTTTGTTTACAGGGAGACTGAAGGTGTTCCCAGCACTGCCATACGTGAGATCTCTCTGCTAAAAGAGCTCAATCACCCAAACATAGTCAAGTATGTACAGTGTCTAAACATCTGTTCTGAATGAATGAATTTAGCCTCAAGTGCATAACTTGCGTTCACATCATAATGTAATGTCAAACTCAAAGTCAATGTACAACTGCCCTAATGCTTCTGGAGTCTTACAAGGGCTGTTTTCTCACCTACAGGTTGCGTGATGTGATACACACAGAAAATAAACTTTACTTGGTGTTTGAATTTCTTCACCAAGACCTGAAGAGGTTTATGGACTCGTCCTCTGTTGCTGGCATATCCCTGCCTCTCGTGAAGGTGAGTTCAATTGTGTTCAACAATTAATGCCGACTGCAGACCTGAATTTGGAAAAAGTAATTGAAAATACCTTCTATTTTTGTAACTTTTTGTTATAAGATTATTGATTAAATAAATTTAATCGATAATGTGAAGCTATTGTAAATATTGATTTTAGCAAAGGCAAGTGTTTGAGAGAATAAAGAGTCTCGTGGAAAGCCAGAATTTTAATAAACTTTTTTTTACCCCTGACAGTAATTTTTTTTTAAAGATGGCAAAGAAGAGTTACACAAAATTTATGAATTTAAATGAACACTATATCCTCAAAAAAGTTTTTTTATTGCTTGAAAGATTTCTTGATTTCATTCCAATTCACAAGATTGTTATTCTCTTTTGTTTGAATATCAGTTCATTTGTAAATATTTCAGGAACGTGTCTTTTTATTCTTAAGAAAAAATGCTGTTAACCCAGGACTCCATACTAACATTTGAGAGCAGTGGCACCAGCGCCACTAGTCTATAGATGGTGGCGCCAGAAGCAGATTTGGTAGCACTGGGGGGTGGTGTGTGGGGTACTAAAAAGAAAAATAATTTAATCATAAAATTATTATTGTTTTACATTAATAAGTGCAGTTCCTAATAATATTACATGTTTATTTCTTGGTAATGCACATTTACATTTAGTCATTTAGCAGACGCTTTTATCCAAAGCGACTTACAAATGAGGACAATGGAAGCAATCAAAATCAACAAAAGAGCAATGATATACAAGTGCTATAACAAGTCTCAGTTAGCTTAACGCAGTACACGTAGCAAGGGTTTTTAAAATAATATAATAAATAAAAAGAAAACAGAATAGAAAAAGAATAGAGCAAGCTAGTGTTAGAGGTTTTTTTGCTTTTGTTAATTGTATAATAAATGAAAAGAAAACAGATAGAATACAAAAAGATTAGAAAGCAAGTGTTATTTTTTTATTTTTTTAAAGAAAACAAGCAGCAAATGAATAGAGTGCAAATCTAAAAGGGACAAGTGTTTTCTTTTTTTTCTTTTTTTAAAGAATAGAATTAGAATAGAGAGTGCTAGACTTAGAGGGTCAAAAAAAGATGGAAGAGATGTGTTAATTAGAGGTCGACCGATTGATCGGCCGGTTTTTGGCATTTTTTTAATTAATCGGCATCGGCCGATTGTGCTGCAAATCAGGCCGATTTATAGGCAGGCGCATCTGCGGGCAGCTAAGCGTTGTTGCGGAGCACCCTATTTCATATATAAAAAAAATATCATATTTCGACATCATATATCGGCCATCGGCTGCCCTGATTTCTAAATATCCATATATAAAAAAAATATCATATTTCGACATCATATATCGGCCATCGGCTGCCCTGATGTCTAAATATCGGCATCGGCATCAAAGAATCAATGTCACATATATTACAGTGTGCAACTCATGTGTCGTAAACAGTTTGTGGTAATATAAATGAATTCAACTGGTAAACAGTGTCTGCGACAAATACTAATACAATGTAACAATTTAATAATGCAAATTACACTAAACTTACTTTGTCCATCACTCGTACAATGTCCCTATAATGCGAGCAATCGAGTGAGTTCTCCAGTCAGAACTGCTGATGCAACTCTCTGGCCAGACGAAACCAGCATGGCATGGTTTAATTCCAGGCTGCAACACAGGTCAGATTGTGCAGAGGA
>NW_015544173.1:415242-418538 GCF_001515605.1 Sinocyclocheilus anshuiensis
ATGGACTGGATCCGTATGGCTACGGTGACCTCGGAATAAGAATGAAAGAGACTAATATTAGCGTAGATGCCATTCTTCTTACGTAACGAGTACATTGGGTGTTATGGGAAGTGTTCCCGGTTCCGGTTGACCTAATTAATGCAGCCTAAAAATGAGTGTATGATAGTTTGATAGTGTATTATGTGCATGCCAGGTTAAAGAGATGAGTCTTTAATCTAGATTTAAACTAACAGAGTGTATCTGCCTCCCGAACAAGGCTAGGTAGATTGTTCCAGAGTTTGAGCGCTAAATAGGAAAAGGATCTGCCACCAGCAGTTGATTTTGATATTCTGGGTATTAAATGGCCAGAGTTTTGAGATTGCAGCGGACGTGAAGGACTATAAAGAGATATGAGCTCGCTCAGGTATTGAGGAGCTAAACCATTCAGGGCTTTATAAGTAATTAGCAAGATTTTAAAATGTATTTGATGTTTAATAGGGAGTCAGTGCAGAGTTGACAGAACCGGACTGATATGGTCGTACTTCCTGAAAACACACTGGACTTTGTTTACACAACAGAAAAGAACGCATACAAGGCTGTACCCCGCCTGTACTCCAGCATACAGACCACTTCTGAAACTCGCCAAACCAGTTCAAAAACTCATCACAGTTTGGCCAGATGATGCGTCCCAATGATGATGTAGCACTGACTTACGAGCTTAACACCTTTTTCGCTCGATTTGAAGTGGATAACACCACAACAGATACAACAATTACTGCAGCAGAGGATGAACAGGCACTTGCACTAAGTACGCATGAGGTACAGTGTGCATTGAGGAGGCTTAATCGACGGAAAGTTACAGGGCCAGGGCATAAAAAAGGCCAAAGACATCTATAGACGAAGGGTAGAAAATCATTTCAACAGTGCTGATACTCGGAGTATGTGGCAAGGTATAAAGAGTATTACTGATTATAAGAGAAACTCTGTCTGTCCCAATGATGATGTAACACTGACTAACGAGCTTAACACCTTTTTTGCGCGATTTGAAGTGGACAACACCACAACAGATACAACAATTACTGCAGCAGAGGATGAACAGGCACTTGCACGAAGTACGCATGAGGTACAGTGTGCATTGAGGAGGCTTAATCCACGGAAAGCTACAGGCCCAGATGGAGTCTCAGGACGGGTACTTAAAGAATGTGCTGGAGAGTTAGCGGGGGTATTTACAAGCATCTTTAACCTGTCTTTATTGCAGGCAAGAGACACCAAGTGCTTGAAATCAGCAATTATTGTTCCAGTACCAAAGAAAACAAACATTAGTACCTTGAATGACTATCGTCCAGTTGCTAACTCCAGTAATAATGAAGTGCTTTGAAAGACTGATTCTCTCACACATTAAGACTGCTATTCCTACCTCTCTGGACCCGTATCAGTTTGCATACAGGGCTAACAGATCTACAGAGGATGCCATCTCATTGACTGTTCACTCTGTCTTGTCCCATTTGGATAGACATGGCACATATGCGAGAATGTTATTTGTCGATTTTAGCTCTGCTTTTAATACTGTCATACCCAGCATGCTTATTCTTAAACTTCATGACTTAGGACTCCGTTCATTATTATATATATATATGTATATATATATACATATATGGTGTTGAGACTGGGCACACAATTGTCTTCAACTATAACATTGAGCACTGGCATGCCGCAAGGATGTGTACTGAGTCCCATCCTTTATTCCCTCTTCACACATGATTGTGTTCCTGCATCTTCTGATAACATTATTGTTAAATTTGCGGATGACACAACAGTGATTGGACTGATTACTAACAACAACGAATCAGCCTACAGAGGGGAGATAGAGAACTTGGTAAGCTGGTGCTCTAAGAACAATTTTACCCTGAATACAGAGAAGACTAAGGAGTTAATCATCAGGTTTGGGAGAGCACAGCAGCTGGAATATGCTCCAGTGTTTATCAATGGGGACGGAGTGGAGAGAGTATCCAGTTTCAAGTTTTTTGGCACATTACATCTCTGAGGACATTACTTGATCCACAAATATCACGACATTGGTAAAAAAAGCTCAGCAAAGACTGTTTTTCTTAAGGACATTAAGGAAAGCTTGTTTGCCTCAACAGATGCTGATCACTTTTTATCGGTGTACTATAGAAAGCATTCTAATATATTGCATTTCTGTATGGTTTTCTAGCTGTACAGTTAATGATAGGAAAGCACTCCAGAGGGTTGTCTTGTGAGCACAGAGGATAATCGGAGTTGAACTACCAGCATTAGAAGATATCTATAGGTCACGCTGTCTAGCAAAGGCTATCAGCATCTGTAAGGACTCTACACATCCATGCCACCACATGTTTGAGCTACTGCCGTCTGGTAGGCGCTATAAGACATTTTATGCCCGTACTTCACGTTTGAGGAACAGTTTTATTCCCAGAGCCGTTAATGCTCTGAATCAAGCTAACAAACTTTTTTTTAGAGTTGTAATAGTAATTGAATAAGTTTTGTGGGTCATTGATTGATTGATTTATAGTATTGCTTATTAAGTGTGTTGTGTGTTGTAATATTATATATTAGATTGTTACTTTTATTTATTTATTTTAAATTTTTTTAACTGCATTTAGTGTGGAGTTTGCATGTGAAATTTTGTTGGTGGGTACAATGAAAGTTGTATGCATACAGTAACAATAAAGAAGTTCAATTCAATTCAATACTGTGATGCCGTCCGGCCGGAACGACGAGACAAAAACATTAAAACCCATTATAAACGAGGCATTTGTTGCATCCAATGGGGACATAATTACGGATTATAATGACTTATACTGTCTTTTTACGCGTTGCGTTGCATCGCGCCACGTAAACATTACAGTCTGTGAGTCAGAACAGTCGGCATTGTAGTCTACTCTCCCAGGATCAGGAAACAGTCCTCCATAAAATGCGCTGCACACATCTGAATATTTGGGTTGAATTGTTCTGGAACAGTGTTGTAAATACAACTTAACCACTGATTTAACTCTAGCACTCTATTCTAACTACTTGTTTTATTTATAAAGAAAAAAAAGCCTCTAACACTAGCATTCTCTATTCTTTCAACTTATTTTCTTTTTATTTATTATAAATAATAACCTTCTAACTCTAGCATTATCTGTTCTTTTTCTGTTCTATTTAATTGTTTTATTTTTATTTTAAAATGACCCTCTAACACTAGCATTCCCTATTCTTTTTCTATTATTTCTACTTGTTTTCTTTTTATTTATTATAAAAACAAAATAAGCAAAAAAAAAAAAACCTTGCTACAT
>NW_015544173.1:418696-422480 GCF_001515605.1 Sinocyclocheilus anshuiensis
CAAAAAAAAAAAACCTTGCTACATATACTGTTAGGTGAAGCGAACCCCGCCAATCCATAATTTTTTGGGATAATTTTTATTTATTTAGTTATTTTTAATAAGTATTGGTTTAGACACCGGAACCGTTTTAAAAGTACCGATTTGGCACCGGTATCGAAAAAAAAAACCTAACGATACCCAACCCTATGTTTTACTCACCCTCAAAGCATCCTAGGTGTATGTGACGTTCTTCTTTCAGATGAATCCAATCGGAGTTATATTAAAAATTTCAATACCAACACTCGCTTACCCCCATTGAAAGGCTTGGAGGGGCCAGGACAATTTTTAATATAACTCAGATTGAATTCATCTGAAAGAAGAAAGTCACATACACCTAGGATGCTTTTAGGGTGAGTAAAACACGGGCTAATTTTAATTCTTGGGTTAACTAACCCTTTAAGTGCGCATGATCTCTATCATTAAATGTTCTATCATTTAATGATAGAACTCATTAAATAGTGTGAAAGCATGTGTGAAAGCATATTTGTCATTTTAACTGAACTTACGACTGGTGTTGATGCATAAGATATTGTTGGTCATTCAGGGTTTCTGTTAAAAAAACTGATAATAGTTATTATTATTAAAAGATAATACTACTACTAATTCTACTACTAATAACAATATACAACACTAAGGATTGATGAGCTGCTGGGTTCATGAATATTAATCACGTTGTCAGCGTTCGCTCAAACTGTTTTGCTGAATCAAAACAGAAACAGTAATAGATGAGGGCCAGCCAATGAGATTGCTGTTTGCGCATTAGCCCCGCCCTCTACCAGAGAAACCAGCATATCTTCTGCTTGTTCTTAAAAGCTGAATAATTCTAAATGAACTCCATTATTTTGACAGGAAAATACAACAAAGAATATCGTTTACATGTAGCGCATCGATTCAGTGTGGTATGTAAGACTCTCTCTTTGCTTGTTTGAGAAACAGCGCTATCAGCAAAGCGACGGCGAGTCGTGCTCCTTCACACTAGAGTTTACGGTGCATCAAATACAGGTATGCTGCGCATCCATTGAGATGAATTGGAAAAAGTACAGATCGCTCAGGGGCGCGGGAAGATGTTTTCGGTTGGGGGTGCTGTGTGTGTCCGTGTTGGGTGGTGGGGTGGCTGGTTCACTTACGTCGGTGCTTGTGCTGGGGCTGGTGTTGTTTGGATGCCGATTTTGGAAAGTTTTTGCTGGGATGGGCATTTAAAAAAATCTGAAATTCGCTTTTGTGCCATTATCTCCTTGTATTAAAGTTAATCTTGTTCGCATTCTGTACAGTTCATGTCTGATACCACGCGCCAGCGTCACGTGTTCATGAGGATTAGGCTAATCATCCCATATAGAAAACATCACAAGTAAAATTAATCATGTTTATAAAGATAAACATGGGTTTATTATAGCCCACTTACAATTTACATTTCAGAGATCATTACAAATAAATTATTAAATGCTAAAACTGAATAAATTTAAATGAACAAACTTGGCATTGCATTTGCAACCATGTGAAAACAGGGGGTGCTGCAGCCCCCTCAGCACCTCTACTTCCCGCGTCCCTGAGATCGCTTGATGGAGAGCAACTCTCAAGCGTTCAGTCAGATTGTTCAGCGAGTAAAAATGTATCTGTTCTAAACTTATAGTTAGCCTCTAGCTCACACACGGGCGAGTAAAATCTACGAATTTATTAGCCAATGGCTAACGATAGACATTATTTAGTCACTCAGAGTGAAGATTTAGTCGCATATGCGAGTGATTTACTCGCAATGTAGAGGGTTGCAAGTAAATAAAATAAGGTATCAAAATCTTGAAAAAATAAGCAGTATTCTCTGCTCTCAAATGCTGGGGGCATGTTTGCTGTCGGCGCTGAAACCACACCCACTCAAGGGAAAGCTTCCATCTCTCTCAACTGTCAAATACTGCTACAACCTGAATGAATGCTCCCTCTAGCAGCTTAATTTAAATAAGGAGACTTGAGTGGTTTTGTAAATTATCACAACCAGGTAATATGCATTTACGCGACAAAGGCATAGCTAGCTAGCATACTGTAGGCTGTAGTAACTAACGGTAATCACAGTCGACTAACTCGCGATTGAGCGTGCAAACCACTTATGCTAATGCGCTCTAGTTATTAGGTGTGTTTGACTTGAAGCAGCACTGCGCAGACCGATTGGTGTATGACTTTAAAGTACCTCGAGAGCGATTCGAAAGAATAAGGAGCTGTCTTCTCTTTATAGATCTCACGGTACTTTGATGTCATACAATGATCGGTCTGTGCAGCACTGCTTCAAGTCGAACACACTACTTATATTGTTAGGGGAGGGGCCATGCTCAGTGGCTCCAGTATGACATCGAGACATGATTTCAGGCCCGCCCAAAAAATCCTGAACACAAAAATGGTGAAAAACTTTTTAACGGTCTAATTCTGCAATTCAGTACTACATAGTTCACGGTCTTTTTAACGTGTTTTAGCAATACATTTATAAAATTTATAATGTGTTTAGAAACAATTCTGTGAATTGCCTTTACACAGACTTTAAATGAAAAGAATGTAATGTCAGACAAGTTGCCTCGTGTGCAGCTCTGACATGTAGTGCAAGTGCAGTTCGGAAGACCTGAGTTTGAGTCCCAGCCTTGTGGTCCTTTCCTGTCACATAAGCTGTCCGTGAATTAGGGATATGCCGGTATCAAATTTTCATGTTGCGATTAATTGCTAATGCTTTTATCACAGTATACGGTATTGTCACGATATTGAAATTTAGTTTAAAAAAAAAGTGCTGTCTTAATACAGTATAATAGGTTTAATAACTTTTTTCTTAAAACAAAAATAACTGAACATTTAAATGCAATAAAGCAATACAGAAAAATGTATAAAGTTAAAAGTTTTACACAGAATAAAGTGCAAAAGAACTATAAAGACCAATAGGTATCACTTTACAATAAGACCTCATTAGTTAACCTTAGTTAATGCATTAACATTCACAATGAGCAATAGCTACATTTGCTACAGAAGTTATTAATCTTTGTTAAAAAAAAATACAAGTCTTAGTTCATGTTAGCTCAAAACGGCTCGTTCTAACACGTCCCCACATACGTACGTCACGATCTGGGAAGATTTGCATAGCGCCGCCCAAATGTTCACGCAAAGAAAGAAGGCGTAACTTTTATTCTCGCTGTAGTATTGTTGACGCTGCAGCCATGTCCTGAAGACAAATGCATTCAAAATTCGGAATAATTTGTAATATATAATTATTAATGGTATTTAGAAGTGCCCACGATAACAATATCGTGCATATTCATTACCGTGATATCGGCACATGTCTACTGTGAATGCAGACAAATATCGGTCAACGCAACCCAAAACCCACAAAATAAAACATACCTGAACAAATGTACAGATTGTTCTGTCAGGACCACTATCGTCAAAGATGATTGACAATTAGCATACAGTTTGGATTGGCGGTATGGTTCTGCAGAAATTGTTAAAGTTCAATAATTTTATGTACACATTTTAGAATTAGTCTAATTCAAATGAGAATCAGAAGGCTGAATCTCGACTGACAGAGGAGGAGTTGGGGATGGAGAGGGTAATTAGCTATTGAGCAATGCAAAAACTGCTGATAATACTGATGGACCTTATATATGAATGCTTAGATAGGTGTCGTATTCCCATAGGTAGATGGGGATCAGCTGAGAGTCAGTTGATGCGAGCTTGACTAACGTGACCTGCCAGAACTAACGCTATGCTAGATTTCTAT
>NW_015544173.1:422603-429344 GCF_001515605.1 Sinocyclocheilus anshuiensis
AATAATTTTATGTACACATTTTAGAATTAGTCTAATTCAAATGAGAATCAGAAGGCTGAATCTCGACTGACAGAGGAGGAGTTGGGGATGGAGAGGGTAATTAGCTATTGAGCAATGCAAAAACTGCTGATAATACTGATGGACCTTATATATGAATGCTTAGATAGGTGTCGTATTCCCATAGGTAGATGGGGATCAGCTGAGAGTCAGTTGATGCAAGCTTGACTAACGTGACCTGCCAGAACTAACGCTATGCTTGATATTTGTATAGCGCATTTCTCACACACTTGTTGTTAATAATAAATGACACTATAAAAATATGGTAGGCTTATGATGCTGTTAACAAATGCAGCTTACATCTGTTAAACATCCAAGGCAATGTAGTAATGGCCAAATGTTGGCTAAATAGTTTATCTTATATCTGTTGGTCTAATTGTTTGTCTGTATTTGTTCAGAGTTACCTGTTCCAGTTGCTCCAGGGACTGGCCTTCTGTCACTCTCATCGTGTTCTTCACAGGGACCTTAAACCCCAGAATCTCCTAATCAACGCTCAGGGTGAGATCAAACTGGCTGACTTTGGTCTGGCCAGAGCGTTTGGTGTACCTGTGCGGACTTACACACATGAGGTGAGAGGCAGAAACATGGTTCTAGATTTCTAAAGGATATGTTTTGTGTATTTCTACCTTAAATAAGATGAAATCATCAAAAGTGTAACACTGTGTCCTAACCAGGCACGATAAGATTCAGCGACAAGCAATTTATCTGTCCACAGCAGATGCGACACAGCTACAAGACGCAAAAAAAATTAAAATTAAATTCACAACCAATCAGAAGAGCGAATGGGCGGGCTCTTTTTGCAAGAACACTGCACTTGCAACTAAATGGTTAAGGACATAATCTAATTCATAAATATTAGATTATTTTAAAATGATTGAAAATACATACTGAGTGACTGATACAATCTTTGGAATACACTGTTGGTTCACATTGAGTTTACAGTTTTAATATTTCCTTTCATTCTTTTTTTCAAGATCTGAGATAAATTATCCATTGCCGCTTTTCATAATGCTATTAATGCTATACAAAATGATATTCATGGTTTTCATCATCAGAAGTGTCCATGGTGCTCCATGTACAACAGCTACAACAGCACATGAATGTTGAGACAGAGCGAGTCAAATAGGTGATACTGTGCATGTGTCGAGCTCCTCAGTCCGCGTTCATCCACAGTTGAGTATACTTTAAAAGCTGTGCAGACGCGGCTGTGCGCGAGACAGAACGCGGAAAGTGAAGTATTCCTGTGCCTATGGAGCAATGCGGATGTCAGATGATTAAAACATTCAATTTAGTTATTAATACATTATTTTAATTTGATTGTAATATTTATTATTCAAATTATTTTGGATTTTGTTGCTGTTTTTGTATGCTTCGTTTAGCTTGTGTAAAACATCTAGCCTATAATTCGTTTTTTGCACAATAAAATCTTTACTGTTTAAATTGTGTTCATTGAAGGTGGGGGGCGGTCACGTTGCCGGCTCAACATCGTGATGTCAGTCAGCCATCAGCGATTGCACTTGCAACTAAATGGTCTATTGGCCCAACCCTAGTTGTCACTGCATAATATTCCACTTCTAATAGCACTGTTTCAACATGTGCCTTACATTTCTCGTACAGCTCTGCTATGGCAAGTTGAGAAATTGTTGTGTGATGGCATTACATACTGCTTTTCAAGCGAGTGGATCATGTTTTTTTTTTTGCTTTGGACTGCATTTAGATCATACAAAGATTTGTGGTGACTGACAGAAAACAAAAATAATGACTTTATTCCACATTTTCGTCTCTACTTGTGGACGCGCGTTCACGACAGTATCATGACGTGAGCGTGTGGTTGAACAAAACCTGCCTTGAATTGTCCCTCATTCAGAAAGCAGTCTGGACTAAAATGATTTGCGCAGACATAAACAAATGTAGGTGTATAATGTGGCGCATTAACACCAAAAACAAAACAAATCCACTGCATCCTCAGTAGCTATGTCGGGAGAAAATTAAGACTTATGGGACTTACTCTGTTACATCAAACTACAAAACATCTGCTTTGCTTACGAGTCATTGTTGTCGCTACAGCTGCTCGGGCGCAGAGAAAATGGCAGACAGCACCTGTGCGGACTTACACACATGAGGTGAGAGGCAGAAACATGGTTCTAGATTTCTAAAGGATATGTTTTGTGTATTTCTACCTTAAATAAGATGAAATCATCAAAAGTGTAACACTGTGTCCTAACCAGGCACGATAAGATTCAGCGACAAGCAATTTATCTGTCCACAGCAGATGCGACACAGCTACAAGACGCAAAAAAAATTAAAATTAAATTCACAACCAATCAGAAGAGCGAATGGGCGGGCTCTTTTTGCAAGAACACTGCACTTGCAACTAAATGGTTAAGGACATAATCTAATTCATAAATATTAGATTATTTTAAAATGATTGAAAATACATACTGAGTGACTGATACAATCTTTGGAATACACTGTTGGTTCACATTGAGTTTACAGTTTTAATATTTCCTTTCATTCTTTTTTTCAAGATCTGAGATAAATTATCCATTGCCGCTTTTCATAATGCTATAAAGGTCATGCAAAATGATATTCATGGTTTTCATCATCAGAAGTGTCCATGGTGCTCCATGTACAACAGCACAGGCGCAAGATGAATGTTGAGACAGAGCGAGTCAAATAGGTGATACTGTGCATGTGTCGAGCTCCTCAGTCCGCGTTCATCCACAGTTGAGTATACTTTAAAAGCTGTGCAGACGCGGCTGTGCGCGAGACAGAACGCGGAAAGTGAAGTATTCCTGTGCCTATGGAGCAATGCGGATGTCAGATGATTAAAACATTCAATTTAGTTATTAATACATTATTTTAATTTGATTGTAATATTTATTATTCAAATTATTTTGGATTTTGTTGCTGTTTTTGTATGCTTCGTTTAGCTTGTGTAAAACATCTAGCCTATAATTCGTTTTTTGCACAATAAAATCTTTACTGTTTAAATTGTGTTCATTGAAGGGGGGGGGGCGGTCACGTTGCCGGCTCAACATCGTGATGTCAGTCAGCCATCAGCGATTGCACTTGCAACTAAATGGTCTATTGGCCCAACCCTAGTTGTCACTGCATAATATTCCACTTCTAATAGCACTGTTTCAACATGTGCCTTACATTTCTCGTACAGCTCTGCTATGGCAAGTTGAGAAATTGTTGTGTGATGGCATTACATACTGCTTTTCAAGCGAGTGGATCATGTTTTTTTTTTTGCTTTGGACTGCATTTAGATCATACAAAGATTTGTGGTGACTGACAGAAAACAAAAATAATGACTTTATTCCACATTTTCGTCTCTACTTGTGGACGCGCGTTCACGACAGTATCATGACGTGAGCGTGTGGTTGAACAAAACCTGCCTTGAATTGTCCCTCATTCAGAAAGCAGTCTGGACTAAAATGATTTGCGCAGACATAAACAAATGTAGGTGTATAATGTGGCGCATTAACACCAAAAACAAAACAAATCCACTGCATCCTCAGTAGCTATGTCGGGAGAAAATTAAGACTTATGGGACTTACTCTGTTACATCAAACTACAAAACATCTGCTTTGCTTACGAGTCATTGTTGTCGCTACAGCTGCTCGGGCGCAGAGAAAATGGCAGACAGCGTACATCTGGCTGAAGGCGGAAATATGCTAATACGTGACAGTTCGTCAGTGGGTGTGGGCGGGGCCTGAGCACGGCTTGATAATTAAGACTTTACATTTTTAGGGGATTAAAATAAAGGAGTAAATGGATTTTTATCATTAAAGGGTGGTTGTATCTACACACTGGATACAAGAATACATTGTATGTGGCCAAAATTTAATGGATTTAAACATCGTTTAATCACGCTGTAAAGTGAAACGTCACCAGGCCATTGGCGCCCTCTGCAGGTATTTGTTTTAATACATAATGTACTTAAGTTGGTTATGTTCATATTATGTATAGGCATATTACATTATGTATTTTAACAGTGTTGTTCAATACAATCATGTAATTTCTTGTTTTTGATATTTTATTTGAGCCAATTATTAATGCCTCATCGTTAGTTTATATATAAATAGTCATACTAAAGCCTGGTTTTCACTTAGGTCTGTTTGATACTAAAAAATATCAGATTACTCAGTTGTCAAAATAATCAGTAGTTACAGCCCTAGATTAGTTAAAATATTTCTTAATACAACTGCATTGTTTTACTTTTTGTAATTAAAAGACAAATATTTTGTCATTGAAAATTTCTTAAAAATTGTTTTAAAATATTGTCTTGTTCTAGTAAGTGTATTGTCACACCCCTAGTGTCGATAAGCGGTGATGTAGCTCAAAATTTTCCAAGTGTATGATACAGCTTTCATTCTTCAGGTCAACCAATACATTCATGAAAAAAAATCAGTTTGAATAAAGAAAGCAATAACTTTGCCATAGTATCCTTTCAAATGTTAAAGTTGCCACAGTCATTGCATGCTTTGCATGTGGTGCCCCGCCCCCGGAAAAAAATTCAGGCTCAGGATTTTTTTTTGCTTTAACCCCTGTGTATGTATATTCAAGAAATATATGTAATATATAATTATATTTATATATAATATAAATCATATATAAATATTAATGTATATTTACATGTAAATGTTTCTTACATATATACATGTGTGTGTATATTTATACATATAAATATACAAAGTACCCACACATTTTATGCAAACACAAACGTTTATTTTGGATTCGATTAATCACGAATCCTAATATATATATTTCCCCTGGGAGAAGTGCCGCAACACCTAGAGCAGGGAGCATCAATAGAGCATCAATTCCTGGAGGGTCAGAGCCCAACCCTAATTAAACACACCTGATCCAACAAATCAAGTCCTTCAGGTTATTTGAAAACTACATGGTATGCGTGTTGGAGCAGGGTTGGAACAAAACTCTGCAGGGCTCCGGTCCTCCAAGAATTGAGTTTGACACCCAATTGCGGAAACATGTCGAAAAGGTTAACTTTAACCACGAAACCAGATCGGCCGACCTGTAACGTTACACTCTCCCTCAAAGGATGGACGATCTGACAGGATTGTTACTATGAGGTGGATCACATCTAACGTGTATAGTAAAGTATTGAGATGGTTTTTGGTACTTATACCGCAAATATATATTCTTAAGGACATCAAAACCTAAAATAAAACTCCAGAAAGGTGTACAATATGGGACCTTTAATTCGATGGGTAATGCTGGAAGCACATCCTAACGAATCTGTGCACACCGTGGTCCATTTGAACAACAGTTGTTCTAGCTGTCGTTTTTGACTTCATGAAACCTCAGCTGCATCAACCAGTTCTTTTATCATTGTTTGGTTAGCGTCACTCATCTGCATAGATGGAAGCGCTACGTGCAGTCTAGTAGTGGAAGATAATACATCTGCAAGTTTAAAACCAGCGGGAGCAGTGAAATAATGTGACTCCTCCTCTTCAGGGAATACATAGGATGCGGCATCAAAATCCAACTTCATGCCAGAAATAGTCAGAAACTCAAGTCCGATAATAAGAGGAAAGGTCAAATCATGATTCCTCATCACAAATACCCTGAACGGATAAACTTGGTTGTGTACTACACATTGTAGAGAAAATTTTTCTAATGCGTGCTGTATATGACCGTTGGCAAGAGAAAATGTTTGACCCTTACTGGACTGCAAAGCCTCCCCTTCGTGCTTGATCTGATCCCAGAGAGACTCTTGGATCAAAGAATAAGAGCTCCCAGTGTCAATAAGTGCTTCCAGATGATGGTTACGAATATTCAAAGGCAACGTCAGAGTTGTCATGGGGGGTTGGTAAACCTCTGTATGTACAGCAATGTTATAGCTGTTGGAACGTCCTTGGCCTGGTTTTCCTCCTCCATGTAATGTTCCTTGCTCTGCTTGTCTTTGCCTCCAAAAAACTCTCTTCATTCAGATCATTCCACCAGCGTGCCTACACGAACTAGCTCCTCTATTGTGGATACAGATCCTCTCAGAATGCTGGCAATGCGCGGATTGCAGTTCCTTAATATAGCTTGAAGAATCTTATGCTCTGTCATGGTGGGCTTCAATCTCAGACATAGAGCTCTATATTGGTAAACAAGAGAACAAATGTTCTCATCCACTGCCTGCTTTCTTCCCCTAATCCTTCTCTCTGCTTCCACCTCGTGGTCTTCAGGTAAAAATGACTGAAGAAAGTTTTAAATTGTGTCTATGATTTGACAGACACGCGCCTTCTCAGCTACCCACCAGTCCTTGCCCGTATGGGTAAGAACAGATGGTAACAGACAAAAACTCAGCATTACTTAAAGGTTGGGTGGCGAGATACTCTTCTCTTGTAACCCTGGTGTCCTGGCCAAATTGCCGCCACTGGCCCTTGTCTGTCATGGCCTCCTAATAATCCCCATCCACTTGATTGGCTCTATAGGGCCTTTCGCACCGCTTTAGTTACAGAACTAAATGTACAGTACTAAAGTACTGGGACGATTTTGCGCTAACTATTTCGCAGTACCATTTAAAGGGTTGCATTCGCACCGACAGTGTGCACTAAGAAGTGACGTAAGCCGGTCGACAGCGACGTCATTTGTGCGCGCCGTTCAACAACAGAAACAAAGAAGAACAACGTTAACAACAGGAGGATGGAGGACGCTGTGATCGGA
>NW_015544173.1:429830-431452 GCF_001515605.1 Sinocyclocheilus anshuiensis
CATTGTACTGTGGCTGCCGTCGCATCATCCAGGTGGATGCTGCACACTGGTGGTGGTTGAGGAGAGACCCCCTCCCCCCACATGTACAGCAATACACAATAAAGCGCTATATTGTGAAGTCGTGGTCTAATGGTTAGAGAGTCAGACTCATAACCCAAAGGTTGCGAGTTCGAGAGTCATGTCCGGCAGGAATTGTAGGTGGGGGGAGTGAATGTACAGCGCTCTCTCCCACCTTCAATACCACGACTGAGGTGCCCTTGAGCAAGGCACCGAACCCCCAACTGCTCCCCGGGTGCCGCAGCATAAATGGCTGCCCACTGCTTCGGGTGCGTGTTCACGGTGTGTGTGTGTTCACTGCTGTGTGTGTGCACTTAGGATGGGATAAATGCAGAGCACTAATTCCTAGTATGGGTCACCATACTTGGCCACATGTCACGTCACTTATATAAATGCATCATTCATTCATCATTCATTCATAACTCAAACATCCTGATTTTGTATTACCACCCTCCTTAACTTCACTTGCTCTCTGCTTATATTGGTGTCCTCACCCTCATACCTGAGGATGTTGCCCCCTAGTGTTGAGGAGAAGAACTACAGTAACAGTAAATTCAACATAGAACTGTTACACTTGGTGATGTGAGACTTTCATGCAGCTGCTCGGCCATGGAAGCCCATTCCATAGAGCTCCTGCTGCACAGCTTCTGTGCACACAGAGATCTGATCTCACCATCATCCAGTCCATCTGGAATGACATGAAGAAACAGAACAAACTGAGACAGACTAAATCCAGAACTGTGGCAATAGTCCTAATCGGACGGTAATTGTTTCTCATGTGGACGTCAGTAAAAATAAATTAGCATGGCACCTCAGTGATAAAGTTCATGCATTCAGATGGTGATTTATTCACAGTGGAGGAGCGAGTTTTGTGGGAACGCGTGCTGCTCATGTGGTCGGTTGCTTGATTGACTGCTGTGAATAAAAATGGCACATGCTTGGAATAATGAGAATAAATTCATATTTAATGTAACAATAATATCCTATGTATAATTAGATTTTTTTTTTTAAATCTGTTTACAAATAGAAACACACTCTATATAGATTAATGGTTTTGTCTTGCATTTTATCTCAAATGATGTCATTTTAAAAATTGGGAATTTAACGGAAATAAGTTAATGCAGCCTTCTGTTTACATGAGGTAAGCATGAAGCTGCTTGGTTTATATTTTAATTAGGGATGCACCGATACCGATACTGGTATCGGGCCCGATACTGAGCTCCTGTACTCGTACTCGTTAAAATGCCCCGATACCAAAAGCCGATACCACACAGCATGTGTTAAGTGCCATATTCAGACAATGAAACCCCGACAACAGAACAACAGACAGCAGAATGGAGTTATTAGAGATTAAGGATGTCTACGAAGTATATGTATGCAATGAATATAATGTTAAACATTCAGTATTGACTGTATAGCTGATGTGCGCGAGCTGATAAGCAAAGCACGCTGAGTGGATTGAGCGTGCGGCGGCACAGATGCGCGAGCTTGTCGAGTGAATATATCTTTCTCACAGACATCACTGGAAAGTTTGTAGTTCGGTCGGATATGTCAAAAACAAGTAA
>NW_015544173.1:431625-433659 GCF_001515605.1 Sinocyclocheilus anshuiensis
CAGTACAAATACGTGCACGCGTTGCGCGTGTTTTGCTTGCTTGAGTGTTTCTGCATTATATGAGTGACTTTGGAAAATAAATCGCAGCATTTCTTCTATTTCTGAAAAAATCACAATTAGGAGATTTATAACGAGTGGTTCCCTGCATTATTATAGCAAAGCGCATGATTACAGTTCTGAGCCGCTGCAGTGGAGCAGCTCTAATGCTATTAAATGAAAGATGATGTATCATAAAAATAAAGTAAACTGTGACAAATTATACCCAAAATGTCTGCATACAGTAGACTACCAGTAAAACTCATACAAATTTGGGACCAAAAATTATTCAGACTGAGTCTGGGGAAAAAAAACTGAAGTTGAGGTTTGCATGAACCTGGATGACAGCATGCCCAGGAGACTATATGCTATCATTAAGGCTAAGGGTTGCCCGACTAAGTATTCATAGCTGTGTAAATACTGTCATACTAACAGCTGTCTGAATAATTTTGGGTTGATTGTAATCCATTACATGCCTTTCTATCAAAGGTATCTAACATTATCAAGCTGAATTTGTTCTGACAGAGTTTAACGCTGAGTTCTTGTTATGCAATAAAATATTGGTATCGGTACTCGGTATCGGCAGTTTTGTTTAGGTGTTATACCACAAACAGCCACCAGGTGCCATCCAAACCCCATTTAATTTTTTTATGCATTTTTCTGTCACAAATGTATAAATTTCTCTCTCAGTAAAATATATCCACCAAATAATAACCACCAAATATGGAATCTTGAGACTCAGACCTTTCAGACTATGTGTATTTTGTCAAGATTATAAAAAGTTTTGATTCCAAAAGACCGTAATACATTTTGTAATATAACACCCCGCACTAAGGGGGAGGAGCCCGCAAAAAGATTTTAAGGTCCATTTCTATGGTAAAGCAATGTCCAATTTCAAAACGGTTTTCACAGAATGAATTTTGAGATTTTAAGCTTTCAAATTATATATAATATATGATTACTAAAACGTGATAGCAAAAAAAGGAAACATAGAATTTTTGTGACTAAGGTCAGAGCTCTGGTTATGGTGTATATGTTTTGAGGTGCACTCTTGTCATAAATTAATCTATTACTGCTCCTACATAATTTTTAAAAAATATCTATTTAGGAGCCTTAGACCTTTCCAACGATACATAATATGTAGGGCTGTCGCGATTCGTCGATTTTATTAGACTATTCAATTTTTAAAAATCCTCGACTTCATTTTGCTCGCGTCAAAATACCGGAAGTGGCGCAATTTCACGGACGAGAATCCATAAAACACGTTATTAGACTGTTTCCCAAGGCTGCATGATATATTAAACCCATTTAAAAATCATAATTAAGCATAATTGTGAATTCACAGACGCTACGATTTAATTAAATAATTATATGCGATGCAGTTGATTAAGTGGACATTTGAATTAAATGGTGCTTGGTCAAGTATTAGATCGCACAGCAATGTGTAAAATAATCATCAGGCAGTTGGCGCCCTCTGCAGGCCTTTGTTGTAATGCGTAATGTACATTAGCTCTATTGTTTATAATTGTATTTTAACAGTTTTGTTCAATAAAACCATACGTTTTCTTGCTTTTGATACTTTATTTGAACTAATTATTATTGCCTCATTGCTATTATATATATATATTTTAAGTAATTCTAAAGGCTATTGTTCACTTACATCTATTTTTATTACCACAAAAAATTTATTATAATTATAGGGACCTATGAAATCCGTTTTATTTCCAAATTCAGTTTTTTACATTTTCATTTTTCTATACTCTGTTTTAATGGTTAAATTAAATTTTATTAATCAAAAAGCCTGTCTAATTAATTGAGTTTCACAGTTTTATCTTTACCAAATTCTGTTTTCCATTATTTTCAAATAATCAAAAGCATCTCCAATTAATTGATTTTATTTTATTTTTTTTTTTAGTTTTTTTTTTTCAGAAATACTGCACATTTACATTTTTCTCCTAAATAAATTCTGGTAAATAACATTTCTGGTAAATACTCCTT
>NW_015544173.1:434406-437314 GCF_001515605.1 Sinocyclocheilus anshuiensis
GGGGGGGGCGCATGTCCTAAAAGGTTGAAAACCCCTGCTTTAGATGGCGAAGTATTTTTCACAAATAAATAAATATTTAATATAAATATATTTAAAAAGGAAGTAAACACTGTAACCAACAGAGCACTCAGTATTCTGGGAAGTTTGTGTGCATTGGGAATCATATTTTTTCAAATAAAGCCAAGGTAACACTCATAACACACATCATACATACAGCACACAGTGAAAATGACATGAATATGACAGTGGGCAAGTGCAGCATAATTTGAAAACACGAATTTATGTTTAAAGCATTACATTTTCATGGACCGAAAGTCACGCATAGAACACGCGATCATGCAGGTCACATGCACACCTCACAAGATCTCACAACTGGATTCGACTAAGTTTGTAAATTTTCATTAGCCATTCAAAGATTTGTTTAAATGATGTAAATGAGTATTTGCTGAATGCTGACAGCAAACGAGAAAGTATTATAATGTTTGCCTTTCTATTTGCCGATATTTGAAAAATGCCAAATATCGGCCGATATATCGGTCGACCACTAGATGCAACGTGCGGCTTGAGCAGCGGAGGAGATCATTTCTGATGAGTACATTTTTATTACCAACCCTCTACGGACACCTTGGCAATTGAATCGCCATTGGCTAGTACATTTTTTAGTTTACTCACCAGACTGATATACTATATATATATGGATATGTATATTATATATTTTATACTTTTTATATTTTATTTTACAAACTCACACACATATATATATGTTTGGATTTTGGATCAACGATTTTGATGACATCACCCTGCACTTCACCTTCTCATCAGATTTTCTGTCCAATCAAATACTGTCTAGAATCTGAAGAGTCCCCAGAATCCTTAGGTTTATTTTTTAGTGTTGTAGAGAGGTAAAAAAACAACAACAAAAAAAAACCGGGATAGTTTTCTGGCACTCAGTGCTGGGTGTCTCTCAGCCAGATGCTTAAAAGGTTTGAGTAGAAAATAAAATCAAGTCACCTTTATTTGTGTACCGCTTTATACAATACTGATTGTGTCAAAGCAGCTTTACAGTGTCAAACAGGAAAATAGTTGGTCAATAATGCAAGAGGACAATAACAAAGAGTCATTTTTCAGATAAAAAAGTCAGTTCATTGATGATTCAGTGATGTCATCATCCAGTTCAGCTCTCTTCCAATAGTGTCTGTGCAATAAGTCAAGCTTCCCCAACTGAGCAAGCCAAAGGTGACAGTGGCAAGGAACCAAAACTCCATCAATGACAGAAATGGAGAAAAAACCTTGGGAGAAACCAGGCTCAGTCGGGAGGGCCAGTTCTACTCTGGTCAGACGAAACCAGTATGGTGTGGTTTAATTCCAGGCTGCAACACAGGTCAGATTGTGCAGAGGATTGTCTGGTTCCCATTGTCTTGTGCCGATGGTCGTCAAGGTGACGAGGTGTTTGCAGGGGATCTGTCTCTGGGGCACATCTGGTTGACATGAGGGCCTTTCGCACCGCTTTAGTTCCAGAACTAAATGTACAGTACTAAAGTACTGGGACGATTTTGCGCCAACTATTTCCCAGTACCATTTAAAGGGTTGCGTTCGCACCGAGAGTGTGTACTAAGAAGTGACGTAAGCCGGTCGACAGCGTCGTCATTTGTGCGCGGCGTTCAACAACAGAAACAAAGAAGAACATTAACAACAGGAGGATAGAGGACGCTGTGATCGGAGCTGTGTTTTTGTTGTGGGCAGGTGAGGGCGTTTTCATACGCGTTTGGCCAATCAATGTCTACTTACGTCACGATTAGTACCAGTTGTGCTGGTTAGACCCTGCTCCGGAGTAGGAGCTAATTTGGTTCTCGAAAAAGGCAGTCCGGTACTAAAATCGCACCCAGTTCCGGCGGTGCAAAAACGCCAAAAAGTGGGTAGTTCCACAATTAGTTCTGGTACTATGAAAGGCCCTATGGTCTCCGCTGACATTCAGGGCTATAGAGGTCATCTCTAGGTGCTGATCCACCATCTGATCTGTATGCAGACTGGATCCGTATGTCTACGGTGACCTAAGGACGGAATAAGAATGAAAGAGACTAATATTAGCGTAGATGCCATTCTTATGGGAATGTTATGTTATGTTATGGGAAGTGTTCCCGGTTCCAGTTGACCTATTCAGCCTAACAATAATCCTTTAAAGGATTTGAATTGTAGTAATGTGACAGTGTATTATGTGTATGCTAGGTTAAAGAGATGCGTCTTTAATCTAGATTTAAACTGACGAGTATGTCTGCCTCCCGAACAATACTAGGTAGATTGTTCCAGAGTTTGGGTGCTAAATAGGAAAAGGATCTGCCACCCGCAGTTGATTTAGAAATTCTAGGTATTATCAAAGTTTAGGTATTACCTGAGTTTTGAGATTGCAGCGGACTATAATGCGATATGAGCTTGCTCAAGTATTGAGGAGCTAAACCATTCAGGGCTTTATAAAGTAATTGGCAAGATTTTCAAATGCTTTCTATGTTCAATAGGGAGTCAGTGCAGTGTTGACAGAACCGAGCTAATATGGTCGTCCTTCCTGGTTCTAGTAAGAACTCTAGCTGCTGCATTTGGACTAGCTGGAGTTTGTTTATTAAGCGCACAGAGCAACCATCCAATAAAGCATTACAATAATCTAACCTTGAGGTCATAAATGCATGAATTGTTTCTGCATTTGACATTGAGAGCATAGGTCGTAATTTAGATATATTTTTAAGATGGAAAAATGCGGTTTTACAAATGCTAGAAACATGATTTTCAAAGAAAAGATTACTATCAAATGGCACACCTAAGTTCCTAACTGATGACGAGGAATTAAAGGGGTCATATGATGCTATTTAAATTTTTCCTTTCTCTTTGGAGTGTTACAAGCTCTTGGTGCATAAAG
>NW_015544173.1:437328-437576 GCF_001515605.1 Sinocyclocheilus anshuiensis
TCGTTGTGAAAGCGAAACTACTTTGGTTGGCCTTCCAAAAGAGGACGATATCCGCTTCGTCATGCCTAGAGCTTATTCGTGCCGTGCAAATGATACATTTTCGTGACTACGCAGCACTGGCTTGGTCAGCTGTCCCGAGCCTCTTTCACGCTAGTCCCAGGTAGAGGTCTGCACGGGACTATTTTTTTAGTCCCGCTCCCGCAAGGTTATATTCCGCACCCACCCGCTCCCGCTATATATTCACTCTT
>NW_015544173.1:438248-442053 GCF_001515605.1 Sinocyclocheilus anshuiensis
GAATAATTTTCTTCCCGACCCGACCGTTCCCGCTAAATTTAGATCTCGTTTCCAGAATCTCACATTTAAATTTCCTCTACTGAAAGAGAGATAGGCTAACAAATAAAAGTGTAGTCTACACAAAATTGTATGTTATTGTATTTGTCTTGTCAAGAGTCTTGAATTTATTGACTTTGACTTGAATTTATATTGCAGAGAGAAAAAAATAATAAAAATGTAGGTTGTACAAAAATAGCCAAATAGCTAGGTTATTCGTCTTGTCAAAATACTAAATTCGTTTGACATTTTTCTGTTAACACAGTAGGAAAAGTGTCGCAGAGAAAAATAAATAAATACGACATCTTTCATTTAAAATTGCAAAATATAAACAAAACCGAGTTGAACGTCCTTCAAGGACAGCGCATCCACACTTGCCTGTTCTGTCTGAGGGCCGTATATTTACCACCGGTACAGCCTGCTCTGAGCATCGTTATGCCATGCTGCGCACAGAACCCGCAAATAAATGTGTTGTACTTTCACTCAAGTAATAGAGTTGAGTACTTTGTCCGCCTCTGTTACAGTGCATATATACTTGGGAAATGTTCCTATCCTTAACTCAGTGTTTAGGTGAAGCACCTTTGGTGGCGTTTTGAACTTGTATTTGCGCTCTTGGATTCTTCTCTGTACATCCTCTCAAGCTCTGTCAGGTTGGATGGGGACTGTCAAAGGATAACCATTATCAGTTTTTTCCAGAGATATTTGATTGGGTTCATGTCCAGGCTCTGACTGGGTTACTCAGACATTTTTCCCTAAGCCACTTTTGCATCCTCTTGGCTGTGTGCTTAGGATCATTGTCCTGTTGGAAGGTGAACCTTCGGCTCAGTCTAAGGTCCTGAGCGCTCTGGACCAAGTTTGTATTAAGGATATCTCTGTATTTTGCGGTGTGCAGCTTTCCAGGGTTTCCGCGGGGTCTTAAAAAGTCTTAAATTTAGTTGTATCAAATTTAAGGCCTTAAAAAGTCTTAAATTGTACAAGAAAGTCTTAATTATGATTTCAAAAAGTCTTAAATTTGGGGACGGAAAGACCAGAATTGTGATATGACTGAATGTGACGATTAAACTTCAAAAGGCTATGATTTCATTAAATAAACATGAGCGCTGCGCGTTCAATGTCCGGTGCTGCGCTGCTTTGTGTACAGCAGTTACCGGAGAAACGGTTATAATTCTACCAAACACTCCACCTACTGTCAGAATGAATGAGCATTTTCTATAAAACTGATGTTTTGTTCAGAGTTCAGACAAATGCAAAAATCGACCCATGTTTTTACCCTGCAAACACGCAGAGCTTTAAATGTGAACTGGTGGATCGATAAGAAGACAATGCATTATAAATATCTAAACAGAATAGGGGTGTGTGATTATGTATGGTCTGCGATAATATCGTAATTGTTTTTTAACGTTGTGTGATTTGATATTATCGAGTATATCGCGAAAAGCAAACAAAACACCTACAGAGTACGCGCATACATTAGATGATGAAGTCTAGCAGGTTAGACTAGTGCGTGTGCGCATTTATAGTGCGTTCTTTCACTGCATGAATCAGTCTATTAAAATGCATTTAGAATTATCACATAATTCAAGATATGGGGCAGAAAATGAATTTCATATAGTTACTAGTTACTATCACACGAAAAGTGCCGTTTTTTTCTCCAAAAGTCAGCATGATTACAAATGTGATCTTGTTTATTGAACTGTTGTATAAAATCAATAAGTTAATTTTAAGAGACTTACGTTTTAGACACCATGTTTCCTGTTTTTGCTCTATTTCTCCAACAAAAATAATTTCAAACACAGCCGCAGCACCATTTTGCGTCTCTGAGCAACATGACGGTGTTTCGTTCCTGAATGAATCAACCGTTTAAATGATTCGGCATTGCTAAGAACTTCATTTGGACAACTTTAAAGATGATTTTCTCAATATTTAGATTTTTTTGCACCCTCAGATTCCAGATTTTCAACTAGTGTGCTATCCTAACAAACCATACTCATTGTGACCTGGTCTTCTCTACTGTGGTCATTCTAGAGGACTGGAACCGGATTTACCTGCGCTGCAGGGTCCTGGGTGTTTTTTAGGGCCTAGGGCTGAATGTTTAGTCTAAACTAGTTGAGCTGACCCTAATGACCTCTATAAGAACACAATGTACGTGGATGGGTGGCTTGTAGAACTGCGTCTCAAAGCTAATATTTCTGCTCCGTTTCGGAGAATCACTGGTAAATAGAGCTTCAGAGTGAAATTGCATTCAGTCAGTTGGATAATTTAGTTTGGTGGTTTATGGAATTCTATATTCTGTATTCTATGTTCATACAATGGAAGTCAGTGGGGTCCAAAATATCTCCTTTTATGTTCCACAGAAGAAGCGAAGTCATCATGAGGAGCAAATGAGCGTAGATTTTATTCATAGACCCACTTTATGTTAAGTGTCTTATTCTTAATCTTGCGTACTAACGTTTAAATGAATCATTTGATGCAATGCACTTGCTGTGTACATACTGTTTTTATGTTGTACTTATATTTAACAATACCTTCCTGTAGTTATGCAATTCATATCAGTCGTTACATCTATAATTACAGCGTTGACCCTTAAACCTAATCTAAACCTCACCAAACCTTAACCGTATCCCAAACTCAGCAGCAGCAAAACAGCTTGCAATTCACTTCAACGCAACAGTTACGTTGTAGCCAAGGAGTATTTATTTATTTTGTAAGAACATAGACCCCTAATTTGAAGTGGGATTGAAGTATTAATTTGTACTATTCTTCAGAGTTGAAACTTATGGAAGTTTTGATGCTATTTCTGGTGATTGACGCTGACAGCAGCTATTGAAGAGCACAAAGTCAATCGAGTGAGCGGTGGAACCTGTTTGAGGTTAATATGCTCTGAACACGTTTGACTCGTATCTGTGACCGAAGCCGATGAGAGAGATCCGTCTCGGTGTGTTTCAGACTCGACTCTCAATGCATGAAACGAACGGCTCAGGTTTATAAAACTAATCTGTGCTGTTTAGAAAACCCTGAACTCCAAAGACGTGACTTGAGTTTAGCGTCTGAGACTCGTGAACATGTTGAGGTTTTTTATACAACAGTTCAATAAACAAGAAGTTAATATTAAGAGACTTACGTTTTAGACACCATATTTCCCGTTTTTTCTCTATTTCTCCAACAAAAATAATTCCAAACACAGCCACAGCGCTGTTTTGTGTCTCTGAGCAACAGGACGCTGTTTTGTTCCTGTGAATCACCCGTTTAAATGATTCGGTTCAAACGCAATGACTCACTTATTAACAGTGACTTGCTGCCACCTACTGGTGGTTCTAATTTCACATTTAAGATACCTTTTAATTTTTTAAATAATTTTAAACATCAGTTTTCAATGTTTTATGTTTAAAATATCAAAACATTATTTATGCATTTGTAACTGCAGGTTAAGTATTTAATGTCCCTCAGAGCTGCATTAAAAAGTGTGTAAATGCATCTAGATGACACTTCTAATGCAGCTTCTGTGTTTCCTCTGCATTGCAAAGATCAATTTTGTTGATACTGATTTCATTTGCTTGGTAACAACCCAAATGCAAGAATTTGAAGAAAAAATGGGTAAAAATGCCCATAAAACTTTTACTGCTGTGAACTGACCACACAGAATATGAAGAATAAAGAATATTTCAGGAGTCAGCTGTCCACAGTAGTCCTTATGATATCAGCACAATAACACACAGCAAAATATCGTCTAATTATCGTTATCGATAAAATCCCAGAATATTATCGAGAT
>NW_015544173.1:444944-447623 GCF_001515605.1 Sinocyclocheilus anshuiensis
AATTTCAAACATCAGTTTTCAATGTTTTATGTTTAAAATATCAAAACATTATTTATGCATTTGTAACTGCAGGTTAAAGTATTTAATGTCCCTCAGAGCTGCATTAAACAGTGTTTAAATTAATCTAAATGACAATTCTAATGCAGCTTCTGTGTTTCCTCTGCATTGCAAAGATCAATTTTGTTGATACTGATTTCATTTGCTTGGTAACAACCCAAATGCAAGAATTTGACTCAAAAGATGGTGCACACTTTTAGAAAAAATGCCCGCAAAACTTGTTGGAAATTATTAATTTCTATCACTGCTGTGAACTGACCACACAGAATATGAAGAATATCAAAAAATTCAGAAGTCAGCTGTCAGCACAATTAGAGATAAGGTATCAGCACAATAACACACTCAGTAAGATATTGTCTAATTATTGTTATCGATAAAATCCCAGAAAATTATCGAGATATCATTTTTTGTCAGTATCGCACACCCTTAATTGATATAATTTATTGATAATAATTGTTTAAATTAATATAATAATTAATACTTTTGACTCATCCATTTTCTTAAAAATGGTTTAAAGGCTGAAATGTAAAGTTTATCATTTTATAAAACTTTTTGTTTTTGTGAAAACTTGTATCTGAACTGTAAATTATGCTTTTTACATTATCTTACAGTTTAATATGGTACTATAGACATTGCCCTACCCTGCTCATATGGTATTAATATTATTTGTGCAGGTCTTAAAAAGGTCTTAAATTTGAGCTTAAAAATCTTGTTGAAACCCTGATGATGCTACTACCACCATGCTCCTCCTTTTGGATGGTATTGCACAGGCGTTGAGCAGTGCCTGTTTGCCTCCAGATATGGCAGAAACGACAAAAAAAGGAAAAGGAGTTGTATTTAATTTTGTATTTGTATTTAAGGATTTTTTAAATTGCTGTGATTCATTGGAGTCATTACAGTTAATGTTAATTAATTTGGTTATTTGGTAACTTGTTTTGTCTTCAAAAAATCAACTGAAAAAAAAAATGTTGCCGGGGTTGATGTCTTAAGAGTTTGTCTTGAGATGTCTTAAGAGTACCGAATGGCTTAAGAGCTGTGAACCATTACACAGCTGCTGTTGTGGCCATTAAAATAGTTAAGTTTTGTTTTAATGGCAAAGTGGTTATATTTATTTACGTTTCTTTATTACGTTAATTTAGAAATATGTTTGGAACATTTTTTGTTCAAGTTTTTGTTTTTTAAAGTTACGACCAAGCGGCCAGTGGCAGACAGTGAGTTAATCTTAGCCTATGTTTGATAAATTTAGCCTTCTCAAATCGTCACCACTTGACTAAAATAAAATGTATAGGCCTATACAAAATACTTAAAAAAAAGCATATCACAATGTTAGTTTAAATGTTTAACCTAGATAAATGTGTGCTATTAGGCGCGTATCCAATCGTTTGTGCAGAAAAGCTAAAGCGCGCTTTATTCTTTTTGGCATTTTTTATGATGCCAAAATGGCCATCCTGGACACACAGTTAAATAAATGATAATATTCAATGATGTGATATGTGAAATGTGGAGTAACGTCTGGCGCAGTTGCAGCTTGTACTTATTACTAAAACAAGAAAGCAAACAAGTAGCATTAATAGTCATTAATTTTAGTTAACATATGCTATGATAATTTGAACAGATTTTTATTCTTATTGTAAAATAATGGAACATTTAGGTCATGAATATTGTCTCAAAAGTCATGGAAAAGTCATGGAAATTTATTTGTAAAAATGTGTACGAACCCTGTATTCATTTCTATGGCCATCTTTCTTTTATATAAATAAAATCTATTGCCTGACAAAAAATCATGCATAAATAAAGCAGCCAAGTCACTGAACAACATTACTAACATATTCAAAATACCAAGCAAATAATAAAAATGTGCAACAGATAAATAAAATGTTTACTCCGATACAGCATGACTTTGTGTGAATTTAACAGAAAGGCCAACTAGAAATGTTACAGGATTGTTTGGCTTCTTCATCTGTGAATGTAAGAGTGGAATTTTTTATTTATTAATTTTTTTTTAATGAAGAGAAGCATTTTAGCTTTCTCACACAGAAGTCTGTTTCTCTTTTCATCAATTACATTTGATGCTGCAGAGAAGAGACGTTCCCTGTCAACACTTGTACAGGAAGCTGACAGATATTTGTGTGCAGCTTGGGCCAGGGCTGGAAAACGGGACATATTGCTTTTCCAAAACTGCAGTGGGCTCTCACTCCTGGAAATGGGTGGCTCACTTAGATATGCATTCACCTACAAAGAGCAATAAATAATGTATTACAATCCTTTCTTCAGTATAACACACATAAGCTTGTAAATTTAAACACTGTAAAAAACAACAACAAAAACCCATGCTGCACAGTCAGCTTGCATTCACAGCTAGCATTCGTTTCAGCTTAAATTATATTAAACAGACTTTTTAAAAAAATATTTATATAACTTATTATAAATGTTGAATACTGCTCAACTTATTTTGATGTTACAGTAATGTATATATGTCATATTGATCATATTTTTTAGAGTGAAGCTAAAACATTAAAGCATGTTTTGTACTCTATATTACAGATGTCAAATAAAATGTTATTTCTTATTTTGCTGTTTTTTTTTTTTTTTTTTTTTTTAATTTTGGGGGGGAAAAAAAAA
>NW_015544173.1:448347-454532 GCF_001515605.1 Sinocyclocheilus anshuiensis
AAAAAAAAATGTTGCCGGGGTTGATGTCTTAAGAGTTTGTCTTGAGATGTCTTAAGAGTACCGAATGGCTTAAGAGCTGTGAACCATTACACAGCTGCTGTTGTGGCCATTAAAATAGTTAAGTTTTGTTTTAATGGCAAAGTGGTTATATTTATTTACGTTTCTTTATTACGTTAATTTAGAAATATGTTTGGAACATTTTTTGTTCAAGTTTTTGTTTTTTAAAGTTACGACCAAGCGGCCAGTGGCAGACAGTGAGTTAATCTTAGCCTATGTTTGATAAATTTAGCCTTCTCAAATCGTCACCACTTGACTAAAATAAAATGTATAGGCCTATACAAAATACTTAAAAAAAAGCATATCACAATGTTAGTTTAAATGTTTAACCTAGATAAATGTGTGCTATTAGGCGCGTATCCAATCGTTTGTGCAGAAAAGCTAAAGCGCGCTTTATTCTTTTTGGCATTTTTTATGATGCCAAAATGGCCATCCTGGACACACAGTTAAATAAATGATAATATTCAATGATGTGATATGTGAAATGTGGAGTAACGTCTGGCGCAGTTGCAGCTTGTACTTATTACTAAAACAAGAAAGCAAACAAGTAGCATTAATAGTCATTAATTTTAGTTAACATATGCTATGATAATTTGAACAGATTTTTATTCTTATTGTAAAATAATGGAACATTTAGGTCATGAATATTGTCTCAAAAGTCATGGAAAAGTCATGGAAATTTATTTGTAAAAATGTGTACGAACCCTGTATTCATTTCTATGGCCATCTTTCTTTTATATAAATAAAATCTATTGCCTGACAAAAAATCATGCATAAATAAAGCAGCCAAGTCACTGAACAACATTACTAACATATTCAAAATACCAAGCAAATAATAAAAATGTGCAACAGATAAATAAAATGTTTACTCCGATACAGCATGACTTTGTGTGAATTTAACAGAAAGGCCAACTAGAAATGTTACAGGATTGTTTGGCTTCTTCATCTGTGAATGTAAGAGTGGAATTTTTTATTTATTAATTTTTTTTTAATGAAGAGAAGCATTTTAGCTTTCTCACACAGAAGTCTGTTTCTCTTTTCATCAATTACATTTGATGCTGCAGAGAAGAGACGTTCCCTGTCAACACTTGTACAGGAAGCTGACAGATATTTGTGTGCAGCTTGGGCCAGGGCTGGAAAACGGGACATATTGCTTTTCCAAAACTGCAGTGGGCTCTCACTCCTGGAAACGGGCGGCTCACTTAGGTATGCATTCACCTACAAAGAAGAGCAATACAAAATGTATTACAATCCTTCCTTCAATATAACACACATAAGCATGTCAATTTGAACAGTGTTGTATGCACTGTTAAAAAACTAAAAATACAACACTTAATGCACTGTCAGCTTGCATTCCTTTCAGCTTAAATTATATTTAAAAACTGACTTAAAATATTAAAATAGCTGAATCTTGTTTAACTTATAAAAAAATGAATATTGCTTAACTTATTTTGATGTTACAGTAATGTATAACCATGGCATGTCATATTGATCATATTTTTAAGGTGAATCTAAAAAAAAATATATATATATTTTGTGCTCTATATAACAGATGTCAAATAAAATGTTCTTTCTTTTGCTGTTTTTTATATATATATATATATATATATATATAAGGGGAAAAAATTATTTACCTCCTGTCCTACTGGAGGAGGTTGGTTGTCTGGTGTTCTTTGGTTATGTTTTCAAGAATTTCACCATACATGTCAAGCAGGGATGTTGCACCTCCGTCGCTCTCGGTGCATGTCTTTTTTAAAGGGGGCTCTGTCTCGTTTCTCTCTTTCTCCATGCTATTTTCAGGTGCTGTTCTTTTGTTCAGTTGTCTTCAGCAGCATTTCTGTTGCTCGTTGTTTGGTTGCTTGATCAAAAAAGCGATCTTTATACCTTGGGTCCAAGATCGTTGCCAAGAAGTACAAAGGCTTGGTGTATGTGCCGTTAAACTGCTGCTTCACAGCCTCCAGCAGAGTAGCTTTTGTTGTCTTCACCCCGCTATCTGTACTAAGACTCTTGTTCAGTAAATGTTTCAGAGCCTCAACAGAGGGAATCACGTCTGAAGCAGTTGCCGTGTGTGAACTTATTTCTCTTCGAAAGGTTCTTCGAAAAGTTATTTGAAAGGTGCAAGCAGTGTTACTGCATTTTCAACAAGGCCCCACTGGTACGCGCTGAAAAATGCGGGAAATCATTTCCATAACTTTGCATGTGATGGCTTTTGTTTTGGCACTGTCAAATTTCCTCGTATTGTCAAGTGTTTGTTGTACTGGCTTTTTTGATAATGGGTAACGCTGTTTGTTTGGCAGTGACTTTTGTCTGACAATCTTTATAAATTTCGGGATGGCGACACTTCAGATGGCTTATTAGATTAGTAGTATTGAAGTTTTTTGTTCTACTGCCCCCTCGCATTACCTCATATTTCAGCTGTTGCAAATTGAAAATCTGGTGTCCTCTTTTTTTCACAATGAAAAACTCCCCCACCGCTGACATCTTGTCTTCTCTCTAGTATTAACTCTTCTGAAGCGTGTGTCTTCTTCATGCGACGTCACAGAAAGCACCAATTAAAACCCTAGTGGCCAGCAGCGAGCATGTGAATTGGTTCAACCAGCGCAAATAATCCATAATTTATCGGCTTTAATATATGGACCTAATTTTATTATCGAACCGATACCGATAATATTAAAATATGCATTTATCGGCCAATACCGATATGTCCACCGATATATCGTGCATCCCTAATATTTTTATATTGCTTGCAGCTATATTTTATGCATATTTTTATATTGCATATATTTATTATATGATTGAACTATACAACTTATGCAAGTATACAACTGTAACCTTTATTCATCAGTATAATTAAGTATACATAATTCATTAGAGTCTTTTAGAAGTAGAACAGTAAAGATCTATAAATATATATTTTTTTATTGACTTCAGTATACATATATTAGAAGAATAATGGTTAATGTGCTTTAGAAGTAGTATGTAAAAGATCTATAAATAAGATCAGGTGCATAATCTATACGTAGACACTGATGATGGTGACATCACATTTTTTTTGTCTTTGCACTGTACTTTTTTGGTATGCACTTTTGTATTTTTTTTTTTTTACATGACCTGTGAATAAAGACTTGAAGTTTTTTTTTCTTGAAGGATATTGTGTGTGGTCTTTTTTTCTATCACTAAATGCCCCCTACTGATCTTTCCTGTGCCAAAGCATTCCTTTTGGTACTGTGTGTACTCAGAGAATCCTTTTCCCTTTAAAGGTGCATTCTTAGTGGCCACATCTGTAAAAATTTCCAGTTTAGTTTTTGCTACAGTAGGGGTGGGCGGAATGACCAAAATTCTGTTTCATGGTATGACTAATTTTATTTCACGTTAACGATATGTTTCACGATATAGTTATATGTATATATATATATATATATATATATGTATATATGTTGTTGTTCTGAAAATCGACAAAAAGGGCTTTATAAGGGCTAAATTTCTTTTGAAAGAAAAGTATTATTGGCCATTATTGAGTGCTATAAACACATGTAATGTTTGTTTCGTTTATACTGGAGGGCTGTTTTGTTGGACAGCAGGTTTAGAAATTCTTCTCATTGCAAGTCATTACAGTGGAAGATGTTTGGCATGTGTTGCTTTTTCAAATGCATGTTATAAGCAGGGAGGTGTTTCCTCATCTCAGCGGCATCGCATAAACTCATGGGCACACACAGAGCCAGTTCGGAGAGAAAAAAAAATGCATGGAAATTATTTAAACCCATAACCGAGAAGGGGAAAAAAAAAAAAAAAAAATTCACAAGTGGGTATTGACCCCACTTGGGTTCAATATTATATTGATAATTGTGACAACCCTAATATGAACTGTTGTAGTCAAGTAAGCTTAATTCATATTGCTTCCTCTGTTGTGAGCCTATGCACTCCTCTAAACTGTCCGGGTGCTGCACTGCTCTCGTGTTTGACTGCTGCACCTTTGTTCCAACGATATCACATTATTAACAACCCTTTAGAAAATTTCATCCTTTGTGGATCCTCCTGATCTGTTCGTTCGTCTTTCTCCATGTTTCTTTGACAAATGGCAGCTATGCTACAGTATTGAAAGTTAAAGAGTTAGTTCACCCAAAAATGAAAATTCTGTCATTAATTACTCACCCTCATGTCGTTTCCAAACCCGTAAGACCTTCGTTCATCTTCGGAACACAAATTAAGATATTTTTGATGGAATCTGAGAGCTGTCTGACCCTGCATAGACAGCAATACAACAGAAATGTTCACAAGTCCAGAGACGTAGCAAGGAGATTGGTAAAATAATCCATGTGACATCAGGGGTTCAACCGTAATTATATGAAGCTACGAGAATACTTTTTGTGCGCAAAAGAAAAAAAAAAAGAAGACTTTATTCAACAATTCGTCTCCTCCGCATCACCCTGTAGCGTCATTTTGGAGAATATCCGCTGGACGTAAACAACGTATGCTGTTCTGTGTCAGCTGCGTCACACGGATATGCGGTTTTCGTTCAGATCAAATCACAACAACGTAGGAAACAGATCCGGCGTGACGCAGCTAACACAGAACAGCATACATTGTTTACGCAGTCGTGGCCTAATGGTTAGAGAGTCGGACTTGTAACCTGCAGGTTCGAGTCTCAGGTCTGGCAGGAATTGTCGTGGGGGGAGTGAATGTACAGCTCTCTCTTCCACCCTCAATACCACTGACTGAGGTGAGACCCTTGAGCAAGGCAGTGAACCCCCAACTGCTCCCCGGGCGCCACAGCAATATGGCAGCCCACTGAACAAATAAGTACAAGTGTGTGTTCATTACTGTGTGTGCACTTGGATGGGCTAAATGCAGAGCACAAATTCCGAGTATTGGTCACCATACTTGTCATTTCACTTCACTTTTTATTATTGGTATTATTGGTATGTATGAATGAATGGTATGGCATGAATTGTACGTCTCTACCCCACAGTTTTTACCCAAAAACAATATTGATTTTGATTTGAATATTTCTAGTTTTTAATATTGTTTTTTTTTTTTTTCCACAGCAAATGTTGATCTATGATCCTAACAAGAGGATATCAGCAAAGAACGCCCTTGTTCATCGGTTCTTCCGTGATGTCACCATGCCAGTGCCCCCCTTACGCCTCTAAAGTGATCCGTGATGGGTACTTCAGCAGCACTGGAGTTTGGGTCCACTTTGTCGGAGAGTTATTTCCCATTTGTTGGAAATTTATCAGTTTTATACTATGATTTTTTTTCAGGTTTTTATTTTTGTGTTTATCATTATTCTAAGATAATATTGTTCTAATGAATGATTTTAAACCTAATTTTTGATGGTTTCATAAAATAGTTGTCTCTGCAACTTAATAAACTTGTTACATTGTGTAACATTGTTTCCACATTCTGTTTTTTTTTACTAACTTACCCAACAGACAAATTATAAAGGTGAAATATAAGTTTTAGATTTTAGAAATACAGATTAAAAGCTCCGTATAAAAGCACCAATTACACAGCAATAAACATAACGGAATGAAATGACAGTAAGTTGAATGAAATTACAATAAGTTCCAAAAATAAGTACAAGGAGTATGGTATATATTTCTTATTTAGTGTAGCTATATTTTGTTTTAAATTATTTTAAGCTTAAATTGTATTGCATGTAAATTAATGTAATTAGCACTGGTTTATCAGTGCTGCATTTGCAGGGAAGTACAGGCAAAATTACGGTGGCCGAGAAGTGCAAAGCAAATCACAATTCTGAAAACAAAATAACAAATTACAAACATTACAAACAGTCTAAAAAACAAAATAACAATTCAGAAAGCACAACAACAATTCAGAAAACATTATAACAAGTCAGAAAACACAATGACAAATTCGAAAACAAAATAAGTCAGAAAACACAACGACAAATCCGAAAACAAATTTAGAAGTCAGAAAACACAACGACAAATCAGACAAACCGGAAAAGGTAGGTATAGTTTGAGACAGCGCCATTGATTTGGGATTACTCACCGCTGACTGGACGAGACATCTGTCAATCAACGTATACAGGGAAGAACCAGCCGAAGAACAGCAGAGTCGTGGTAGAAAGTTCGGAGATGGTATTAAAGTAGCTCAGTTTAAAT
>NW_015544173.1:454745-455073 GCF_001515605.1 Sinocyclocheilus anshuiensis
CTCAGTTTAAATGTATTGTATGAATTGCCCTTACTATGGAATAAAAAATACGGGGTGTCTATTTACATTTAGTTAAAAGTAGCTATAAATTATCAGCTCCAGTGGCGCAGATCGATAAGTGCGTGGCCTTGGCTTTTTGACGCGTTCGATCCCACCTTTTGCCGAACTTTTTTTTCCTCCCTTTTCCAAATCTCGTATTAGCAATGGATTCTATTTACACTAAGTGAAAATAGCAGTATTTTTAGCAATATGCTATTTACACTAAGTGCAAATACCTATTTACACTATGTTAAAATAGCAGGATTTCTACTATCAAGTATACTACTTG
>NW_015544173.1:455152-461055 GCF_001515605.1 Sinocyclocheilus anshuiensis
GATTTGTCGTTGTGTTTTCTGACTTGTAAATTTGTTTTCGGATTTGTCGTTGTGTTTTCTGACTTGTTATTTTGTTTTCGAATTTGTCATTGTGTTTTCTGACTTGTTATAATGTTTTCTGAATTGTTGTTGTGCTTTCTGAATTGTTTTGTTTTTTAGACTTGCATTTGCGTTTGTAATTTGTTATTTTGTTTTCAGAATTGTGATTTGCTTTGCACTTCTCGGCCACCGTACAAAAGCCCTTAACAAAATACATTTGAGAAGAGGCCTTTCGCAATCCTACTCTACCTTGAGACACCTGGAGCCTATACAACGAAGCTGGATTAACTGGCTGCCCAAATACGTTTTAGATCATGGTACCATGAAGGTGGGTTGACTTTTAACATTGTTCACTTTATAGTAACATGGCTAATTTGCTGTGTAGGTTTTGTTCTTAAAGGGACAGTTCACCTTCAGTTCTTGGTCCCCATTGACTTGCATAGGTTTTTTTTTTTCATACTATGGAAGTCAATGGGGACCAGGTGAACTATCCCTTTAATTCATCACACATAAGCAATTATGGTTTAATGGTGCAAATTAAGTTTTTACTTTTAAAGGAATAGTTCACCCAAACATGACAATTTGCTGAAAATGTCTTCACTCTCAGGCCATCCAAGATGTGGTTGACTTTGTTTCTTCATTGGAACAGATTTGGAGAAATGTAGCATGCATCACTTGCTCAGCAATGGATCCTCTGCAGTGAATGGGTGCCGTCAGAGGGAGAGTCCAAACAGCTGATACAAACATCACGATAATCCACACAACTTATTTGGTGTTTACGGCAGCAGGAGGCATCTAGTGAGGGGGCATTTATTGTTTGAGTTTATAGTCCCTGTTTTTAGTTTCTGCTTCCAGAGATTCCCATTTGTTTCTGTAGTTACTCATTATGTTCACCTGTGCCTAGTTTAGAATCAGAAAGAGCTTACTTATATTTTTACACACACAAGGAATTTATCTTGGTGACAGGAGCTTTTAGCGCAGAACAAAGTACAGACATAGTGCAGACATACATAGAAATTAAGGCAATAAAATATAACACAATAATAAAGAAAACGGGCAATAACATGTAAATATAATACACAACACCAATAAAAATATAGAAGAAAGTTTTTTGGGGATCAGAATGAACCAGGAACTTCACACTGCTCCAGATCGGTTGAAGAATGAAGATATGGGCTAGTTTGGCCAGCACGGCCTTTTAAACAGGCAGGTGAAATGCAATCTAGGCCTGAAGGTTTTCTAGTCTTCTGTTTGTTTTTTTGAAGACTTGGCAAACGTTCTCCACACAGACCATAAACGTGGATTGAATAGCAGGATTGGGGTTGTTAGTTTGGGGTTAGTGGGGTGTGCATCTCAAGGGGCCTATCCTAAAGAAAAAAATGTGGATACTGTTGACATGAAGGGTGTAGCTGGTCTGCAATGAGGATTAGGTAGGTGGCATGAGTCAAATTGACAAATTGAATGCGAGATTGAAACAGGGTTTCCCAGCAGAACATTGCACAGAGCATCACAGTCCTTTGAAAAGACTGTCATCTTCTTGCAGTGTATCCTGGTGCCATTATATCCCCAAGTAAATGTGAAATAAAAGAAAACAGGACTCATCAGACCAGACAACCTTCTTCCACTTCTCCAAGGTCCAGTCCCATTACTCATGTGCTCATTCTAAGGGCTTTCGGCTGTGGACGGGTCATCATGGGCGCTATGACCAGTCTGCACCGACAGGCCCATCATAACATTGTCACCGCATAGACCGTCTTCTTAAAAGAAGAATGATTTTCATATTGAGATATTATGAGCCACATTGCACAAATGCCTATTTTCTCCATGCTCCTTTTTTGTTTAAGAAATTAAAAACGATAATGTACTGAAAAAAACTAAACTAAAGCTTGCAAAGATCTAACAAAAAACTAAAACTAACAAAGAACAATCTAAAACAGTAAAACTACAACTGGAGTGATACATTGAAAATTAATTTTTTTTTATTTAAAGCTTGATTGTGAACCACTGATTTAGAAACATGATAATGATTATGATCAAAGATGATGATTATGATAATGAAGACAGTGTCATTGATATATTACGGACATTTTTATATATGGTACTTGGCTAAATATATTTACTATATATTTGCTAAATATATTTATTGTAGTTATTTACAATTTTGTGACTGCATCTTGAAACTGGTAGAATTAAATCAAACATTAAACTTGTTTAATGTAAGCTGCTCTCAGTGATGTAGCATTTTTAGCACTGGTTAAACAAGACCGGTTTTACATGGACACCAAAGATTTGACACAGAATATTGAAAAATGCTGCCTAAAAATGAACCTTCTCATGAATCTTCACATTTGAATGATGCTTGTCTAGTCAGTTAAAGTTATTGAAACTCATTCGTCCCTGTCAATGTCACAATTGTACATTATAAATGAAAAATTGAACACAAAAACTAACCCCCTTTTTTCTCTATTGATACTATACAAGAAAGGAACACACCTGTAACACTATTACACTTGTTATAGTCATTCTTTCAAAATCTCATTCTTTCTGACCTCATGTTTTCATTCCAGTTGAACATATTTTCTTTCCACATAATCATTGTTTCAAAACTCTTTTGAACACAACATGAGACCATTTGGTTTAATCATCAGAACACAATAGTATCTTCATACAATTGAGTACTTGTAACAGTTCACTTGTTGGCAAACAATGCAAAATCCATGTTTCAAATACACTTACATTACACAACAGACATACAATCCATAATGTTTGAAATGATGTCTCACTTGTGCGTTTTCAAAAGGTGTGATTTTGAAATCTGTTTTGGTGTACATTTTCAAAACTCTTAGTACAGAAGTTATCACACCACTAGTCAGATCCTGGTCTGAGTTGTACATTTTAGAAAATATGTACAACTCAAATAAAAGCAGAAGATCATTATAACATGCAATGAAAACATTTAGTTTAATTAATGATTTTGTGAAAAGAATTTCACAAAATCATTGTTAATTAAACTAAATGTTTTCATTGCATGTTATAATGATCTTCTGTTTTTGAAACAAAGAACAACAGTATGATCTTCTTTCCACTTGAGTACTTTTAACAGTCAGTTTGTTCAAGAGCAAGATACATGTCAAAGCCTTGATGCTGAATTAAAGACATTACAGTAATGCAGACTACACTACATCTGACACATTATACACTTATCTCATACAAAATAAACTTACATAACTTAAGTCATTGACAGTAATTGAAGTAGAGGGAGTCATGGAGGCTAAATATCAAAGCTAATTCATTCTTGACTTTTTTCCCCTCAAATATGCTCTGTTTCTCATCAATGTGGCTCCTGTGGCTCAGTGGTAGAGCATTGCATTAGCAATACAAAAGGTTGTGGGTTTGATTCCCAGGGAACACGCATACTGGTAAAAAATGTGTATACTGAATGCACTGTAAGTTGCTTTGGATAAAAGTGTCTGCTAAATGCATAAATTATTATTACTATTATATGCCATGTGATACTGTAAACAGAGTCCTTACCGTGGTAGAGATTGCCACATTACCGTAATTCACCCTTCAAATGAAAAGGTCAACCACAGTACATTCATATGGTACAGTGAGAACATTCACTGCATTGGCAGCAAACTCTGTTCTAGGTTCCAGCACAAAACCTCATGGCCATGTCATATTTTCATCACACCTTTTGAAAATGCACCAATGAGACATAATTTCAAACATTATGGATTGTATGTCTGTTGTGTAATGTAAGTGTATTTGAAACAGGGATTTTGCATTGTTTGCCAACAAGTGAACTGTTACAAGTACTCAATTGTATGAAGATACTATTGTGTTCTGATGATTAAACCAAATGGTCTCATGTTGTGTTCAAAAGAGTTTTGAAACAATGATTATGTGGAAAGAAAATATGTTCAACTGGAATGAATGACTATAACAAGTGTAATAGTGTTACAAGTGTGTTCATAGTTTTAAAAATGGGCACCTGTTTTGTGAAAGTAGTACTAAAGCAAATGGGGGTGTCTCTAGTAGATGATGTGTGAACAGTTCAGACTGAACGGAGTCTAGGCTCTTGAAGTATCCAGGGCTTTTTTCTCTGTGAGCACAGTCTGCTTCAGACGTTGACAACTCGGTGCGAAGAAACAGCCCACAAAGCTGTGTGTGTGCATCAAATATTAATATAAAGTAATTCGAGAAAGGAATGAGTTCCACATGTGTCAGATAATAAATCATTTTTTAAAATGTAATTTTCATAAAACACAAATAAACAAGTGAGTCAGAGTTACTTTATTATAACAATTTCACAAACACAGGGATATCATAGGACTCAAGGAACCACTGAAATATTTGTCTATAAGCTGTCAGCTGTGGTGTGATTCAGGACACGTGTAGAAGGTATGCAAGTGCTCCAGCAATTCTTAAAGAGAGGTGAACACAGGACTAACAATATACAACTGACATATGTTATCTGAATAGTGCTTAATAACTACAGTGAGTGCGTTTGAATGGATGATGACTTTGTAATAAATTATTTCCTGCAGTTTTTATGAAGCGTTTTATTATATAAATAATATATACAATGCAATTGTAATGCAATTTATAGAGTGCACCAGTCCAGCAAATATACACTGATCAGCCAAAACATAAAAACTACCTGCTTAATTTCATGTAGTGCTGCCAAAACAGCTCTGATGCGTCGAGCCACGGACTTCACAAGATCTCTAAATGTGTCCTGTGGTCTCTGGCACCAAGACATTAGCAGCAGATCCAGCAAGTTGTGAGGTGGGGCCTCTATGGTTTGGATTCGTTGGTCCAGCACATCCCTTAATCAGATCTGGGGAATTGAAGGACAAGGGAACACCTTGATCTCTTTGTCATGTTCCTCAAACTATTCCTGAATAATTTTTGTAGTGCAGCAGCAAAGAAGCCACAGCCATCAGGGAACACAACTACCATAAAGTCTGCAACAACCTTTATTTCTAATTAAGTGATATGTGTCTAATTAACATCCACATGAATGCCAGGACCCAAGGTTTTTCTGGCAGAACATTGTCCAAAGCATAACATTTCTCCGTTGGCCTGCCTTCTTCCCATAGTGCACCCTACTGACATTTCTTCCCCAGGTACACAACACACATGCACCCGTCCATCCACCTGATCTAAAAGAAAATGTTATTCATCAGACCAGGCAACCTTCCTTCATTCCTCCGTGGTCCAGTTCTGACACTCGTGTGCCCATTTTAGGTGCTTTCAGTGATGGACAGGAGTCATCACTTTGACTGATCTGCGGCTACACAGCCGCATACACAAACTGCAATGCACTGCAAAGGTGTTCTGACACGTTTCTATCATGGCCAGAAGTAAGCAATTTGAGCTACAGTAACTCTTCTGAAATGACTGCCCAGTCAACAATTTGATCTCACAATGATGTCACCATGAGCTCACACGATTCTCATGGTGTGGTCACAATGTGTGTGTCACAGTGAGCTAAAAGTGTAACCACACAGCGCACTCACTGTGTGCTCATACTATGCTCCCAATGTGAGGTCACTGCACACTCACTGTGCGCTCATACTGTGGTCACAATGTGAGGTCACTGCACACTCACTGTGTGCTCATACTATGGTCAGTGTGAGGTCACAGCGCACTCACTGTGCGCTCATACTATGGTCAATGTGAGGTCTCTGCACACTCACTGTGCACTCATACTGTGGTCACAATGTGAGGTCACTGCACACTCACTTTGTGCTCATACTGTGGCCACAATGTGAGGTCACTGCACACTCACTGTGCGCTCATACTGTGGTCACAATGTGAGGTCACTGCACACTCACTGTGCACTCATACTGTGGTCA
>NW_015544173.1:461245-461430 GCF_001515605.1 Sinocyclocheilus anshuiensis
ATGAGCTCACCTATTACTCACACCGTGAGGATCACAGTGTGAGGATCGTTTGAGTTCATAATGAGACTACTCACACCGTGAAGATCACAGTATGAGGATAGATTGAACTCACAATGAGCTCATATACTACTCACACTGTGAGGATCACAGTATGAGGATAGTTTGAGTTCACAATGAGCTCACTT
>NW_015544173.1:461603-462390 GCF_001515605.1 Sinocyclocheilus anshuiensis
AGGATCGTTTGAACTCACAATGATTTCATATTTCATATACTACGTGAGGATCACAGTATGAGGATCGTGTGAACTCACAATGATTTCACCTATTACTCACACCTCACACCTCACAGTATGAGGATCGTGTGAACTCACAATGATTTCATATACTACTCACACCGTGAGGATCACAATATGAGGATAGTTTGAACTCACAATGATTTCATATACTACTCACGGTGAGGATCACAGTATGAGGATCATGTGATGTCACTGTGATCATCGCATGATCTCACACCTATTACTCACACCGTGAGGATCACAGTATGAGCAGTATGAGGTGTCACTGTGATCATCGCATGATCTCACATGTTGACTGGGGAGGGTATCAGTGAAAAATCTGAAAAATCCCTACACTGGTTCTATTCATTTGGCGATCACAAGACATCACGAGGTATCTATAGGTTATAGTCCTGATACAAAAGATATCTGTGTTATCTCCTGATTGGATTAGTTTTTCATCACTCCTCGGAGTAGATGACGACAAGACTGACAGGAAGTCGACCCAGAATATTGGAGTTATGTGATGGGGTGATTAGTTTAGACCTCATGATGGTTGGTTCCATGGCATATCAGTGTATGTTATAGATAGGAATCCCTACATATATCCCCCTTTTGCTCGGTGAGGTTCCAATTGCGAACGTCAGCGGGCACTGGAACAAGAGGCAGAGAGAACAGACACACACAAGACACAAACAACATCTCCATCACTGACTGAATCCTGGTGCAGGACATGGGTAATTTG
>NW_015544173.1:462867-481050 GCF_001515605.1 Sinocyclocheilus anshuiensis
TTCACAATGAGCTCACCTATTACTCACACTGTGAGGATCACAGTATGAGGATCGTTTGAGTTCATAATGAGCTCATATACTACTCACACCGTGAAGATCACAGTATGAGGATCGATTGAACTCACAATGAGCTCATATACTACTCACACAGTATGAGGATCGTGTGATGTCACTGTGATCATCGCATGATCTCACGTGTTGACTGGGTGTTCACTTGCTGCCTAATATATCCCACCCTTGTCAGGTGTCATTGTAATGCTATAATCAACGTTATTCACTCATCGCTCTAGTTTTAATGTTGTGGCTGATCAATGTAAAGAAGGTACCCAAAATTAAACAAATATTAAATCTTTAATTTCCCCTTATAAAATGTATGGAAAAGGAAAACTCAAGTGTGTTGGGCTTTACTTGAGCTCAGAGAGAGATACAATGAGGGCCGTCGCTAATGGGAAGAATGGTAGGGGCTACAGCTGTACGGCTGTTTATGTAAATTAACCCAACACATTATGATGAATTATTTTTAGCCAGTAATACAAGATTCATTGCATTGATCAGAATTTATCATAACAAATCATAAGCAACTTGGGATTGTTGAGTAACTATCCATCCAAGTTGAGTTGCCTGCTTGTATTGCAGTCTGGTACATTTTATTTCAGCAGACATGTAACAAAATAAAACTGGGCCCTTGTGTTGTTTCTTTAACAATCACAATCTTTTAAAGAATACTACCAAATCTTATTTACACAATATACTGGACTTTTGTAATGTTAAAATGAGAAGGTACAATATAAAAATACTTACTTCAAGCAACTGACAACCATAACAAATTGTTGTGTTGTATTAAATTTCAAAATGAAACTACAACTATACAAATAAAACAGAATACATTTACAAGAAAAATAAATGAATACATGAACAAACTTAAAATCATTATTTAAACATACTGTAAGAGCCACAACATGTCTTTATAAAGCATATCTCCCAACAGTTTGGTTTATATATATATATATATATATATATATATACAGTGCACTGTGTAAGTATTGTTTTTTTTTTTTTTTACATTTTGTTGCAACCCTATGCTAAACTACTTTTTAACACTCCATACCCCATAATGACAAGTCAAAAAACTGATTTGTGATAACTTTGTAAATTTATCAGTAATAGATTATTGAAAAAATTACATTGCATAAGTATTCATACCTCATACCATACTCAGTACTTACTGTAGTTGAAGCACCATTGGTGGCAATTTTTTTTGTTTTTTTTAGTATTATGCGACAAGCTTTGCAGAATATGCGACAGAATATAGACAGGTGTGTATCTTTCTAAATCAAGTCTATAATCAATTGAATTTGCTACAGGTTAACTCAAGTTGACTCAAGTGTAGAAACATCTTTGCGATGGTCCAGAGAAACGGGAATGCTTCTGAGCTAAAGAGTCTCAATACATATGCAATGTAATTATTTCAGTTTTTTAAATTGTTAATAAACTTGCAAAGTTATCACAAATCAGTTTTTGCTTTGACATTATGGGGTATGTAGAGTGTAGACTAATGTGAAAGAAAAGCAATTTAAAGCAGTTTAGCATAAGGCTGAAAAAACGAAATGCAGTTGGATGTAAATGGTTAGATGCAACCCTGTTTATTTTAGTGAAATGTAGGCACTTCTTTTGGACATACAGTACAATTTTTAGTGAGTACAACTGATTAGCTAATTTGTTAGTTTCAATATTCATACCAATATCTATACAGCAGAATGCTTTTGAAATGCATGAGTATGCAATTATGGCATATACTCACATTTTTTGGAGTACAACAGAATTCACACACACACACACACACATATGTATATATATACCTACAATAATGATATGTACTTTAGAGGTGCCGGGATTGAATTTACTGGAAATTGCATATACATGCCATTCACCCATGCGTGTTACAGAGATAAGTAGCTTTGGCTGTGGATAGTGTGAAGCTGAGGGCAAAAAGTTACATAGTGTAGCGTAAAATGTTCACTGAGTTTAAAGGGAAACGTTGCAAATTAGTTGCACCTCATCCAGCGGACACGCTTGCTGAGTGGGTATCCAGAATCAACAATTAATTGCTCATTTAAGCGCCAGTACTTGTCACCTTTGAAGAAATACATCTTCCCATTGGTCCATGTGAAAGCTGCATCAGGATTTGATGGGATGCCAATAAACAGACGGGAAATGGGTTTGGGCAGAATTCACACACACACACACACACACACACACACATATGTATATATATACCTACAATAATGATATGTATTTTAGAGGTGCCGGGATTGAATTTACTGGAAATTGCATATACATGCCATTCACCCATGCGTGTTACAGAGATAAGTAGCTTTGGCTGTGGATAGTGTGAAGCTGAGGGCAAAAAGTTACATAGTGTAGCGTAAAATGTTCACTGAGTTTAAAGGGAAACGTTGCAAATTAGTTGCACCTCATCCAGCGGACACGCTTGCTGAGTGGGTATCCAGAATCAACAATTAATTGCTCATTTAAGCGCCAGTACTTGTCACCTTTGAAGAAATACATCTTCCCATTGGTCCATGTGAAAGCTGCATCAGGATTTGATGGGATGCCAATAAACAGACGGGAAATGGGTTTGGGATAAATGCTGAGGTCATTATAAACCATTTCATCCCACTGCCAATAGCCTGAGCCCTGAAAAAAATTAAATCAATGATTTAAAGTGGTCATGAATTAGAAAATAAAACTTTCCTTGATCTTTTGATCAAGGAAAGTTTGATCAAAAGTTTTATCAAGTTCATTGTACTATAAAAATACACTGTAGGTTTTAGAAAATCAACACTTTCTTGTTAATCCAAAACAGCTTTTATTGAAACCAAGCTACCAAAATGACTCATTTTGGACTTCCTTGTCTTTATGATGAGCACATCAGCGCAAGACTTCCTGCACAAAACCTACTTCTTCATCATCATCCCTTTGGCCCGCCCACTGGCGCATGTTAGTTAGGAGATAAGAAGAAAAGAAAAGGAAGAGATACTAAAACAGGATCACTTGGAATAAAAATAAATGTAGATACCTGCTAAGTATGTTGTGCAGTTCTTATTGCGCAGAATATTGTCTCTGCAAACATTATGAAGGATTCTGGAGAGTGAAAAGTGTTTATTCAAAGTGCCTGATCGAGTCATTAGGGCATAATTTTTTTGTTCAGGACATTTTATTGTGGATTCTTATGTAAACTAGTCACAAATGGAAACAAGCTCCAAATGAACACACTTTTACTGAAAAATTAAAAAAAAGGTCAAAATACTTGACCAACTTGTTAATGTTCATTCTAAAGCCTGATCTGTGATAAATTAATAATATAAGGACTCTGTTTTGTGTAATTTGTGTAACTTCACATTGTTCCGCTTCATTAAAAACTATATATTTTTAATTAAATTAAAATTATATAATGACTGTCAATCAATTCACTTCAGTTTAAAGGGGTCACGAAATGGAGAATCAAAATATTCTTTATATTTATGCATGTAAGAGGTTTCTCTAAAATAAAAACATACAGCAAGTTTTAAAACTCAGAACTATCCCCCCAGTTTTAAAATATGAATTATTATTTTCTACCCTTCTGAAATGCCCAGATTTAAAATTGGGAGAACTGTGACATCACAATTCTCATCGACACGCCCTTTAAAATACGTCACTGTCATGTAATCAAGGAGGTATGTTCTCAACAACTCATGTCTTTCCATCAATCACAATACTGCTGTTAGGTAAATAAAGACCTTTTTGGTGCAAAACTTTATAAACTAACCTTGAGAATGTAATCATAATATAAAAAACTGAAATTCCATTTCATGACCATCATAACCTGTGATCTGTGTAAGGGCTCATGTACAGATGTTCTTTTCTCGCAAATTTGGTTTTGTGGTTTGGTTTGCTATTTATGCATTAGTGAATCAAACCAGTGATTAAACCATCAACTTCACGCTGTTAGTAGCATCTGTTATCTATACTGTGGTAATTTTATATACAGAAACCAAGCTCATACATAAAGAGCATTCTCTTTATAATCGATAAAGCAGTCAGTTCAAGATCAGCGAGAGTCTATCAGTCACTTGATTTCTGCATTTTCATCAAAACTCATAATATTATTAAACTATTACAATAAATTACACAGTTTACACTGCCTTTGACAAAGAGACTCTCATTTACATTGTGTTTTCACTGTGTTAGTTATGATGAAAGTTTTTGTGAGACAGCAGAAATCACATTGCAATAAGGAAATTACTGCATCATGTACATGACTGCATTCGGCTACAGTGCAGTGCTACAACCTTTGAGCAACGGGAGTAGTTCTAAATCTAATGCTACAATCAACACTTCACCATTAGTATTAACTAATCAGTGGACGTTCTAATAAAAATGCAGTAAGTTTTCGAGAGCAATCCACATGTGATGCTTATTTCATATCCATTGATGTTAGCCAGTCATAGCAGTGGGTGTTTACAGTAAAGTCTCACAGCATACACACCAGGAAACATTATAATTGAAAAAAAAAAAGCATTTCATGACCCCTTTAATACAGTGGTTCTCAACTTCTGTCCTGGTGGCCCAAAGCAACCATGCATTTTGTATGTCTCCCTTATCTGACAAATCAAAGCTGTGTCTGAAATCTCTTTCTATATAGTGCATTACTGTATATCAAATGTTGGGCATTTTGTAGTTGATCAAAATCTGATTAAGGATTTAGAGCGTACATCTGATGTACAATCGCCAAAGAACTATTTACGATAATTCAGTGGTTCTCAATTTTGGTCCTGGTACCCCACTGCTCTGCATATTTTGTATGTCTCTCTTACCTAGCACAGCTGATTCAGATCATCAGTTTATTAGGATAGAGTTCCATGAACTAGCTGAGGGTACATTTAAACATCATTTTCAACTACACATACCATGAAAAATTTGTATGCATTTTGGCTGTTCATTTACATGACAGTGGTGTTTTGGGGGCCTGAAAACTTTAGAAAACTGGTTTCAAAGTGCAAGATTTTGAAAACAGTACCATTATCATCTCCATGTAAACTACAGAAATGCAAATTTGTGAAAACGGTGATGTCATGCTCAGACATATTATGCATCAGTTTATAACCATAAATGTGCAGGTGCGTAGTGTTTCACTGATGTTTTACTCCTTTAATCCTGAAACATCTTGAGGTGGTGGAGCAGCGGCAGGGACGTCTCTCTACTGTGCCCTGCAAAAAGGCCCTAAGATCAATTTTTGCCCACATCTTGTCTTTCATCTGGAGCTAGAGCCAAAAGCTCCCCTGTTCTGCCTCCTCTGCCAGATCTTTGAGGGCCTTCTTCAGTTTGGACAAGGCATTTCATGAAACAGGATGGATGCTCCAGTGAAGTCCCTGCACCAAACTTCTTCCGGAAATGTTAATGCCATCTACCCAGCTTGTGAGCATGCAGCTGATAGTGCTACATACCTTTCATATTCCTCTCAAAGGCAGCCTCCATTCCTTACTCCCATAGCACAGTCAGTTCTGCTAAGATGACGAGCATAGTAGAAGTGGACCAGAGCACAATGTCTGGCCGAAGGGAGGTTATGGTGATCTCATGAGGGAACATCAGCTGGCATTCAAGGTCAACACTCATGCTCCACTTACCTCGGGGTGAGAGGAGGGACCATGACCTTGTTTTGCTACTGTGGGCCATACCTCCTTGCCTGACAAACTGGACCAGCTGCTGTGGTGTTGCCAGACTAGCCCTGTTTGCCTCCAGTCTGCGTACCTCCAAGATTTTGGCCAGCTTGCACAAAAAAAAAGCTGGTTTTGGTGCCATTGGCCTTGAGTCAATGATGCTTTGCAGGCAGATAATATGTGCTGCAAACTTGGGTTCTTGGAGTTACAAATTTGGCTGGACTCCTCCAAACCATACCACAAATGTTTGTCCTGTCTACGACTGCCGCCCAGGTTGTCCAACTGCCCTGGCATTCCTGACTCACTGCTTTGATCTTGTAGGTCTCCTCCATCTTAAAGACTTCTGAAATCACCAAGTTTCACCTTTTTTGTGTATTTGGAGCACAGCCGATCCCCACCCAAGGCTGGCCCTGCCTGTCTGCAGCCACCCAACGATCTCCTGAGGTTTTAGCTGGTTGATGGCCTGATCTACTACCTATTCCACTTTTGTCCAGAGCAGACGTGAACCTTGAAGTTAGAGTCTCTTAAGAGAACCTTGAGTCTCTTAGCTTAAACAAGTGCCTTACCTTCTCCTGCTTGTAGCCCAGGCAGATGGATTTCAGGGGCAGCTGTAAACAGCGTTGGGAAGGCCATTTACTGATGTAGCTGTTGGCTTTGCAGTCCATCTTCTCAACTGCTGTCAAGGTGATATCACAATTTCAAGGGCGAACTGGTAACACCAAACCTTAAACTTTCCTGGGAGAAAGCTTTGGTCGATTTTGCTCAACTCACCTGTCAGATGAGACATCACAGAGATGGCCATGTGCTTGTCAGATAGCTCAGCAGTATAGAACTTCCCAAGACTTTATACAGGTTGTTCTGCCAACAGTGGGATTCTCTGACCATTGACTGAGAAGATGTTGTCATTTCTCACTCCTTTCCGGATTGATAGGCTGCGAGACTTGGCAGGTTTTATCTTCATCCTCATCGAGCCTCCACAGTAGCCTGTTGTTTCATGCTGCCTATAAAAAAGTGTGCTGACTACATCCATGTAGCTCTGTATGGCTGGAAGCCGCTGGCCTGACTGCAATATAACTCTGCAAACCATCTGTCTTCCTCCTATTAGGATGATCTCAAAGGCTAGAGTGAAAAGGATGGGAGAGCTCAAACAACCCATCGCTATGCCTTTTTGTAGCTGATGCCAACGAGGTATCCTGGGTTGTGTAGCAGACATAAAAGTTGTTGAAGTAGTTTGCTACTAAATTCTGGATACTTGACGGTATGTGGAAGAAGTTCAGCGTGAAGAAAATTAGATGGTGGGGAACAGACTCGTAGGCATTTGCAAGATCCAGCCAAATTATGTGGAGGTCTGATTTGTTGCGTTTGGCTGTCTGTATTTGTTTCCAGATCATGGCAGAGTGTTCCACACCGCAAGAAAACCCAGTCACGCCTGCCTTTTGACAGCTGCTATCAGTGTAGTTGTTAACTAAGACGTAGGTGGTGATGCATTTTGCCACCATAGAGAAGAAGTTCTTCCCTTCAACATTTATGATGCATCTGAATTGGCTGATGCTGCAGGAGTCTTTTTCCTTTGGAATAAAGGTGGTGACGCAATGCTTCATGTGGGTGGGATGGATTGGGTTTTCCAGGAGCCTGGGGAAGTTCTTGAAAACCCTGTAGGGTTTGCCATTTTGCCCAGGTGCTGATGCAGCTCTATAGTTCTTTGCAGTATTCTTCCAACTCCAGCTCAGTTGCCTGCAGTGTCCCAGACCTTTTTTCCTCCAGCAATCCAAGAACACACTTAAAGGGATCCTGGAGGAAGCTAGCACTTGCTTTCTTCCTCTGCTGTATGCATTTCCTGATTCGTTCTGCTTGTCTCAGGTGTTTGAGACGTGTATTTATCTGGTTCCACAGGCTTCTGTGTGTGCTTGACTGGTGATTATCTTGAAGGGTTCCTACTTGATGTTTTGTGGGGATGCTCTTGCTGTGGGCTGACTTGCTGCTGGTGCAGATTCTGATGGGAAGACTACTGACCTTCCTCCTCCTGTCCTGCTGCAGAGATGGGGACAGTAGCACTGTGGTGCTCAACTTGGCTATGATTCCCCCTTGTCTGAACTGCCTGTCGCAGTGCAAGCATGCATTTGGTTACCACCACACTTTGTCTTCCCTTGGTGGATTCGAAGACCCAGATAGTTTGCAACTATAGACCACCCACAGCTGTGTTCTTTTAGGATCCTTTTAATTAGACTCAGAATTAAAAGTAACATTCTACTGTTGAATGGTGTTGTAATATAAACTACAGCAGTGCTCAGTGCATTAAACCATTAACCAGATTAACAAATCAATCAATAAATTCTCGTGCTGCCAAAAATTACTAATACATCATTCAAATTTGACAAATAATACATTTTCTTGTTCCTAATAATCAACATTATGCATGTAAAACTGTAATATGAACTGCAGCAGTGCTAAACTGCTCACTGCATCATATAATTAACAACACAAATTATCAATGTATAAATCAAACTCACTAAGACTGCCGACAGTTTCTTTTCCACACATCATTTTATTATATTGATGTATGTGATTACAGTAAAATCTTATAAAACAGTGAAATCACTCTGAACTCTGTCCTGTCATGCTTGAACTTGAGACAGTAACATATGAGCACCACTGACATAGTCTTCACTCCTATTGGTTGTTGCTCACAAAAATTGTGGCTCAGTTGCATAAACTTTGTCGTGTGACTCGTATCCCATGACATGCCTACATTCTGTTGCCTACTGTTGCTTGTGTCACTGGAAGTCACCAGCTCTCCAATGAAAATGAATGGGATCATGTTGCTTTGTTGCAGTGTGTCGCTGGCAGTGTGAACGGGGGTTTAGTGTGTCAGATAAGAGATGTATACAAAATGTGCAAAGCGGTAGGGTAACAGGACCGGGATTGAGAACCACTACCATAATTTATGAGCTAGAAAGAGAGATTGTGAGTGAGAGCGAGTTTGAATGAGAGATGCAGTTTTTAGCTTTGCTAAAATTAATTCTCAGTGGCTCTAGATTTTGTTTTGTTTTTATTTATTTGTTTTTATTTTTATTTTTTTAACAAATCATTACTTGGTTAAAAACATCCTAAAATATAATTATAAAGGTAAATTTTAAAACAAAATAAATGAAATTCTATGAAAAGTTTATTTTTAGGCATCAGCCAAAATTCCAAGCATTTTCTAATTCACTGAATTTACTTTTGTTTTGTTTTTTACTCCCAATACTTGTATGCAGAACAAATTTTAATTTGGTATATGATTTAAAAATATTTGCCAATCATCTGTAGGTAATTTAGTCATTCTATTAACAGTCATCTGAGGGTGCTGTGGGCACATTGTTATATCTGAGCGCATATACATCTGAATGAAAATACAGCTCCAGCTCTTTAACACATTTGCTCACTTCATTTACTTCAACATAGGGATTAGTGAAGGAGTACACAGTATAAGGAGTAGTGAAGTAGTACACGTTTTCTGACACAGTATAAGTTTGGTTCATGCAGCTCTTTAGTAAGAAGCTGATGATTTTAATCAGATGTGTAAATAAGAGAGGCAAAAGTTGTGTAGTGCTGTGGGTCCCCACAACTGTAGCTGAGAACCACTTACTTAACTAGAAAATGGTAAATATGTATCAACAGAAATGTTTGTTTATATAGACAGAACTTTCTACAGACATGAGGGCTCAAGAATTTTTCATGATTTTTTTCTTGATTTTATTTCTCTTAAGCATATGTTGCGTACAGTAATATTAAATCTCACTATACCTTAAAGAAGAAAATGTTCTTGTTCTTCTCATAATACAAAGCAGCGTCAGTATTGGCAGGGATTCTTTTTAGTGGTTTGGGATATCGATAGTCAAGGCGGTAATTTGTAAACCTCCAGACTTTTTCACCTGAGAAAGAGGAGCAGGTGGGTAGAAGAGAAGAGATTTTTTTAGATTTCAGTTAAGTACATTTGTAAATCTGCATTTTTCCATCTTAAAAATATCTCCAAATGACGACATATGCTCAGTATCCAATGCATAAAACTTAACCTCCCATAACATCCGATGTACTTGTTAAGAATGGCACCTGCACTTATATTACTCTCTGTTTCATCCTTATCCCGAGGATACCATAGCCAGCCAGATCGGGTCCATATCAGTATCCAGACCATATGGTGGACCTGCACCCAGAAACAGCCTCAACACAGCCCTTCGCGGTCAGTGGAGACCTCACAAACAAGCCCTTGGCACAGATCCATACCAAGAACCATGCCAGGTCCAGCTGGGACCGTTTTTTCCAGAAGGATGTTCATTTCGCTTAAGGCCACTGATAAGCCAGTCATTGACTACTGGCTAAAGTGGCAGCTCTACCTTCATATTTCAATGTGTTTAACAGACTACAACTCATATTACCATGTTTGTTTGCTTATGCCAAAGGAGAACTAATCCCCCAACTGAGCCTGGTTTCTCCCAAGGTTTCTTTCTCCATTCTGTTACACAATGGAGTTTGGGTTCCTTGCCACTGTTGCCTTCTGGTTTCCTTAGTTGGGGTCTGAAAGTCACATTAGATTAGAAAATCTATCAATATGACCACACTGACACCATTGGATAGGAACAATAACTTGGAATTGAATCAAACTTAACTATTGTCGTCTGTGGAGCTGCAATGCAGCTGAATCACATCTTGCAACATTGAATCAACTGAATCAACAGTAAGCTAACTACAGCTGACTAATGACATTGCTGCCTTTTGTAGAACCGAACTGGGGTGCGTTTCCCATACAACGAGGTAACTCACTGATTAACCACCATAGTACGATGCATTGTTGTGGAAACTAACTAGCCAATCACGACTGTTTCCCGAACACGGTCGCATATCCGTCGTTTGAACCACATTAGTTCAACAATTTAGCGCCGTTTTTAATGACATCACACATGTGGTGGAGTAATAACTTCTGCTAATTAATTATTTTTAGATTTCTGAGATGCTGCTGTATTGAACATGGCACCTGATGACTAATTTACTATGTATTGTTGCCTGTCATTTTGCTTTATTTGATGTTTGATTCATCGTGGGTTTCCTCTTACGCCATACTCTGGGGTTCCCTTAGGCATTTATGCACATGCGCACTCTTCAAAAACGGCGCTTATTGAGGACGCGCAAAAATACATAGATTAAAATGTATAATGTATAAAAAATATATTTAAATTGAATGGAAGATATAGACTGTACTGCATGTTAGCTTGCTTATTGTGCCCAAAAGCATAATTTATTTAAGTCCATATGTCTTACTAACAAGAAACTATGCTTCTAACCACAGGTCGAGAGCTGTAGTTCCTAACACGTAAGTTTGTGACGCTGTTTGCGAATGTTCGTTTGAACTATGGTTTCGGAAAACACCGAATCGTTGAACTATGTTGGTAACGACGGAACTTGCGAACATAGTTGGCTAACAATGCTTTTGGGAAACGCACCCCTGAGCTATGAGTGTGATGAAATTCACACTGTTATTGATTTTAACTGAACACACACTAGAGGGATCCCAGCTACCCTTCCAAGTCATCATGACCAATGCAATCTGGAGTAACTCCACTCTACCAAGTGTCTACATTCCCACCAGGAACGGAGGGCACTCTTTTTCACTTGATTTCACTACACTGTGACATGTAGACATAGTTTCCAAAAACACCAAAGCTGATGCCCTCTTCCAACTGCATGCTGCTAATCTTCCCAAAGTTGACCTCATCATATTCATTCTCCCATCCTCCATTTTCAACAGCCCCATCCAATGGGATATTGACCTCATGATTCCACTCTTCCTGCTTGTCCTTTGGGCCGCACTTATATCCCTGAATCCATTTGGAGCTGGTTAGGAGAAACTACTGCTGGCAAAATCTGACTGCTGAAGTGAACATGTGAACATGTGTGGCATCCAAAGATTCTCCCATCTTGAAAATTCCAGTCTCTCCTTGTCCCACATTGGCATGGACTTTGTAACCAATCTCCGCTCGATCTAAACCACAACACCTGCATTCTGGTGGCAGTGGATGAGATTTATATGGCCTGCCATTTGATTCACCTCAAGAGGCTTCCCACGGGACTGGAGATGGCAGAGGCCCTGTTCTATCATCTGTTCAGCACCTCTGGCCTGCCAGAAGACAATGTGACAAATCACAGTTTATTTCTTGAGTCGTGTGCTCCTTCTTCCCCCTCCTGGGGATTTCCATCAGCCTCTCCTCTGGTTATTATCCCCAGACCAATGAACAAACAGAGCACACAGAGCACACAATCCAAGAAATCTCCAGCTTCTTGAGAACCTACTGTCACAGAAGTGAGAGTGAGATCCATGCAGATGCCTGGCATTCAGAAACCCCTCAATACCATCCAGGAGGTCAGGTCTTCCCCCGCAGTACACGATCAATCCCACATTTCATGTCTTATGACTTAAGCCATTCACTCCTCCTTCGGTTTCCCCAGGGACTGGTGAAGAAAATGCCCCTCCTCCTCCAATGTTGCTTTTAGAGGATGGTCTGGCATGCACTGTTTGGTCCTTTCTGGACTCTAGCCATCGCCAAGGGCATCTCCAGTATCTTGTGAAGGGGAAAAGTGAAGGGAGTCTATGCTTATATTAGTGTCTTTCTGTTTCACTGTCTCATCACCAGGTTACCAGAGTGAGCCTGATCCAGTCTGTTCCCAGGCCACATGTTTGACTTAGTACCAGCTCTGACCACAACATAGCCCTTTTCAACTTTATCATAGATTACAACAAACTGACTTCTACTGCCTGTCAAACATGCTTTTTTATCTAATAGTATTTAATCATCAAAAATACCATCAATATCAATGTATTGATTGCACCGTAGCTTGGAATCAACTATCAGTATTTTGATAGTCCACACCCCCTGCTACATCCTAGTCGACTCTCTCTCAAGTTTTAAACTTTTGTGAGTAAACAGCTTCTCTTGTATTACATTAATTATTGGCTAAAATGCAGTTTAAAATGCATAAAAACACTTTTATGTGCAGAGAACAATAATCTACCTTTAAAGAAGTATGTCTTGTTGGTTCTTGGGGAATATACAGCTGCATTCAGGTTTCCTGGTAGCCCCTTCCATAGCAAACTTATTTTTACTGGAGACTTATGGCCCATATCTGTAATTGTCCACACATAATCCCCACTAAAAGCATACGTCTTACGTGATGGACCTAACACAAAATTAAATAAATAAATAAATAACATTTTATAATATTTTCTAGAACATGTTACATGATATTATTAGTCACTGAACAAGCAAATCTACTGTATTTGTTTAAATTGAATGAGTCATGTGCACTGCTATACATGGTTTTCTCACCCAGCATTATAGCATCAAGTTTAGCAGTGCATGGATCTAGCATATCACCCCTGGGGAATGGGGCCATGGTAGTGGGATATGTCATGGCATAGATATCATCAGCAGTGGTTGTACTAGAGATCCTTTTACCTGAATTCATAAGAGTAATTAACATAGGCAGTTATTTACAAATATTAAAATATATGGCAAATATTCAGTTATTTGTTTGGATTATCTTACCATATATGGCTTGGATTCCTCTGATATCATCAATGTGCAGTCTAAAATTGGCTTGGTAACCAGTGTAGTGTGCTGCCATAAGAGCACTGCTGTACTGAGAATGCCCCAAGCCAAGAGCATGCCCGATCTCATGACCCGCAACAATACGCAGATTGGAACCATAATACTTCCCTTCGGTCCAGAATTCATCTTCATCAAAGTGAACTATTCCTGATGGAGGGGCTTCAGCGTGTGCAAGAACATGGCCTAAGAAAATATTATTGTTCTGCATTGTAAAGCAACAGTACATAAAGCTGGTGTGTCCCTGAGTTTACAGTTTGCCAGGTCTTGGTTTACGAGAATAATAACGTACCATATAACATTCGATCTTATTAATGTGTAAAATGACAGGAGTAAAATAAATACATGCGTTCTGTATTGTATAACTTTTAATATTATAATAAATAATATAATTAATTTGGAGAGATTTACTTACCAGGACCATCAAAAGGTGAAGGACAGCCATCTCTCTTGTGAAATGAGATTTGAATATCAGCAGGTCCATAGTTAATCTCTTTAAAGCTGAGTGGGGTGACATCACTCCAGTATTTAAATGCTGAGCGTATGGCTGTCTGTGTTGCAGTTTTCCCCATGTCTGGTGTGTAGTTGTAAATGTAATATGTTAAGTTTTTCTTTCGCCAAAATCCTACGAAATAAGAAAGACAAACTAAAAATCCAAACAGCTGTTTTCTCCATATAAAGAGCAAACTTATTTACTTGGTTACTTGTTTATGTCCAATGTGTGTACCTCACACATATTGACAATTATGGTTCTTATCTTATACCAGTTTGTCATAGCTAATTGAAAGAAAATGAAAGTAAGTATTCTGGATGTACAGTCAAGAACTTGTAAATATTATTTTTTTTTTTTTGAGCTAATACAGAGAAGGTCATAGCCCATAACAGTTCTTTAAGGGTTAAAACTCAACATGCATTTGAATTAAACTGCTTTTCACAGTATTTTAAATACATTTTAGTGAGACTTTCTATGAAACCTGTATTTATAATAAATCATAAGGGTATTCTTAAGGCATTATAATGCACACATAATTCCTTTCATCAAATAATTGTAACAACAGCTACATTTTATAATGTATTAATGAACTAACTGTTGTATATAAGTGAAAGTGACGTGTAGCCAAGTATGGTGTCCCATTTGTGCTCTGCATTTAACCCTTCCAAGTGCACACACACAGCAGTGAGTAGTGAACACACACACATACACCGTGAACACACAGTGGGCAGCCATTTTTGCTGCGGCACCCGGGGAGCAGTTGGGGGTTCAGAGCCTTGCTCAAGAGACTTGCCTCAGTTGTGGCATTGAGGGTGGAAGAGAACGCAGTACCCACCTACAATACCTGCTGGTACGGAGACTCGAATCCGCGACCTTTGGGTTACAAGTTCGACTCTCTAACCATTAGGCCATGACTGCCCCGCAATATATAATATATTATATACAACAGTTAGTTCAGGTCCTCAAATCTGACTAGCTGAGAGGCCTTCCAGGAGTGCTGATATTTCATTAGTATCAGTAGTTGGACTATTCACAGTTTGTATTACTCCGCTTCCAGAGAGGCAGCATTTCTCCCAGTGAGGAGAAAATCCACTATAATTTTCAAAATACTGTTGTTGTGTTAAACTATCAATGGCAGATTTGAATCCTTGGTTTTTAAATAAAGTATTTTCACACACAAGAGAGTTTTTTGAGATACTTCTTGGTTTTTCCTTATTGTATAAAAGCAATATCAAATTATATAAAAACTGAATCAGAGCTGTGCTGGTATAGAGTTATATCACACTCCTGTGATATTGATAATTTATCAGCATGATCTTTTGCAATAACGACATTCAAGATTTACACATTTCAATGTCAAATTTCTATCAAACTAAAGTGGGGTTTGTGGCAGTGGGGGACAGAGGTTGGGGGGCTTTATGCCCTTTTTCTTAGTTTGGGTCACACTCAATGCCTGTGAACGGCCTGGATTTCAATGTTAGCTTTTTCAAGTTCACTGGCAACCTTTTTACATAAGAAACAATGGTTTTGTTGATATTCCAATAAATACAGTAAATGTGTCACATAGCCCATTCATGATACTATAGTGTTGTTCAAAATAAGACTTTCTTCTAAAAAAGAAGATTTTACTTTATCTATTCTGTTTTGGTTTTTGTTCCTGTGTTCAATTCCTGTTTCCTCAGTTTCTTCCATAGTTACTCACCGTTTACGCTCACCTGTCCGTTGTTTATTTCTTCACCTTCTCTGTGTATTTAAGCCTGTGTTTTCAGTTCACTTATGTTGGTCCTTGTCTATGCATTGTGGATTATAGCTGTTTCAGTTTGTGTTTGTCGTTCAGTGTATTTTTGGCAATGATTCTAAATTTTATTTTTTATTTTTTTGCTGCAAATAGATCCTCAGCTCTCTCCTTAGCTTGCCATGACAATACTACATATTATTAGGTTTTTCTTTTTTATAAGGCATTGCACATGAATGGCAATACATTAAGAACAATCTTCATTATAATAGACATCAGAGAAAATGTTACCAAATCTGTTTGAGAAGGTTGACTGTATTATTATTAAACAATCAGGAAGTAGATGCTCACCACCAAATCGCCTGTATTTTAAAGACTTTTGGTTGAAGGGGTCCTCAACACCACACCGCGGCTGCCTCATTTTAAGAAGAGTAGCTCTGTCAAGATTTCCAGTGACTGGCAGCCCTGACACCCTCTGAAAGAGACTTTTACGAATATGACAGTTCAGAAGCTCACAATAGTAGAAACAACAGAGTTTACAATGTATATTCCTCAAGAACTTTGATTAAAAGTCACAAAAATATTAACTTAAGAAACTGTAGCATTATCAAGTATTAATATGGGGGGAAGATGATGCAGGAGCCAATGTGTTATTAAAGGAAATAAACAGAAATGTCTATACATAGACTACATTCACTGTGACTGTTTTACCTGAGAGCCACTTTCATAGCCCGCTCACTGGAATCTCTTTGAGCTTCTGGGTTCAGTGGAGTATTTAGATATCCAAACCGCCTCAGGTACATCTATTAAATGTGAAGTGGGTATACATACAGTGTAATTAATTATCCCAATAATCCTGTTGTTAAATATTAAATTCTAAAATGTAAAAAAAAATGACATGACAAATGCAATATCAGTGTTATGATAACTACCTAAAGGTTGAGTCAAAAGTCCAATTAAAGAAATATTTGTTTTCTTTAGGCTTTTTTTCTTTTACATTTTCCTCCTGAATTCTGCCCTCCAAACTAAACTTCCAATATTATATTTTTGTAATAGTAGTTGGTTAAGCAAGTTTCCAAAAAGTTTTCCAAAAATATAACGAATTAAGTTAATTAAGACATGTCTATTATAAAATGATCATCATATATTGTGCAATGCAATGTAATTCATACATAATCAACAAAGCATTGTATGCATTACATTTTTAATGTATTAATAAATAGGACTAATACATTCATAGAACAAAAACTCCGACGCTTGACCCTTATTATTATAAAATATATATATAAGGCACTGACCAGTAACCACAGCATGTCGACATAATTCTGATGTTTGCTCCAAGATCGCTGGTCAGACTAACATAACATTATTATGACTGTCTCGATATTCTTTTAACTTCCCGTAATCTTAAAATTAATTCAGAATTCTTGGGTTTGGTATTCTTGAGCCTATTATTTTTAGCGTTGTCTTCTGGCTGTTTGATGGATCGGGCTTCATGTAACCTAACATTAAAACTCTCAGGTTAGTTTATTGATACTTTTAAGTATTTCATGGCAAAACCTAAAAAGTAACATAAAAAGTACGTTTACAGTAAATCACGTTTTTGTTACCTGTGCCTCTGTGAACTCTCGTCTTCTGCTCGTCTCAGCAGATGACCACACACGCAAAACAGCAGTCAGAAATATTGTATATTGCATCCATTGAGCCATAATCCCAGTCTGCACAGAGCTTCAGTGGGTTGATGTCTAAAGAAGAAATAGATGAATGAACGTGAGTAAAGAGCGCAGTGGTGTCTTTTGGTTTTAAATCGAGCGCAGAGAGCGAGTCAAAAGAGATGATGCATTTCCTCCTGCACGTCACAAGAAAGAGGCGCTGATCCAAGAAAGTAACAAGCACACGCCACCTTTAGACACTGCTTCTCTTCTTTATACTTATTTTAGGCGTTCGGTGTTATTTTAATGACAAATGTCGAAAGCGCATTATTGTAACGCGATTGGCATCCATGTAATGCGCGAGCAAGAAGCTCTCCACTCCTAGCCGGATTTCCTTCGCTCTCGCACAAAACTGGACGTGCGCTCTCAAATATGTTCGCTTTGTGAATTGGAGCTGCTCCCTCAGGCGTGAACGCTCAAACTTTGTCCTCGCATCAATTAACCAATCAACCAATAGTTATTTCTTTAATTTAAAGGGGTCATATGATGCAATTTCTATTTGTCCTTTTCTTTAGTGTGTTATGTAGCTATTTGTGCATGCATAATATCTACAGAGTTACAAAGCTCAAAGTCTCCCACAAAATGATTTATTCTATCTAAAAGAGATGGCTTATCCAGACCAAGCTAAAACGCCTCTTTCAAACATGCCCCCACATCTCAACGTCACGATGTGGAAATATTTGCATAATGCCGCCCAAATGCTCATGCAAAGAAAGAAGGCGTGGTTTCAGGAACCGCAATAGTGTTGATGCAGCCATGTCAGGGAGACGCTGTGTGTTTCTGTGCAAAAGCAAAAGCACTTTATTTGGCCTTCCGAAAGTAGATGCAATGAGAAATCATTGGTTAAGATTTATTTACAACAGAACAGCACAACCCAGATGTTTGAATTTGTGCAACGCAA
>NW_015544173.1:481069-481996 GCF_001515605.1 Sinocyclocheilus anshuiensis
GGACCTACAATAATGTACAGTATTTGAAAAATAATGTGTTTTTTGAACATTAAAACATGTCAACATATTCTGTTACACCAAATACACAAAATAATTATCTTTAAAATAGCATCATATGACCCCTTTAATAGTTAGAAGGATCCGGCTCATCCCCGTCTTTCAGCGCGTTCTTCAATCCACAGATCGCGGCGGCGCAGAGCGAGAAACAGAGGACAAGGTGTGTGTTTATCGATAGATTGTTATAATATCTGCATCTGTGCAGTTCTTTGTCATAAATACAAAATGTCAACAAGCAAAAAGTTTACAAAATGTCATGGGAAGCAAATTCGGTTTCCCATCTACTGTAAAATTTTCGCTCCGTTCACCCCTCATCACACCACACCTCAGCTGTTTCCTCCACCGAAAATGTACGCAGCCCTTAACTCATATGAATGCATACTTTATAAAAAGATCATGTTGCCATTTTCATTTGAATATAAAAATTTCATTTACTTTCAATATAAAACATATTACAATGCATGTGGCATTAACTCCCATACAGTCATGCACAGAAATGATTAAAGACAGTGAAAGACAGTACTTGAGCATAGAAAGAGGTTACCACCCTACCCTATTAGTCAAACTTTTTAAAAATGGTATTTATGTATTATTTATTATTATTATTATTATTATTATTATACACTCATTGAAAATCCTAGAATCGCCCCTGCACAACAAAAATGGAGAGAACAGCAAGCATTTTTTATACAAAATAAGCATCTGTTCATAGCATCATGTAATGTGGGGTTTTGTGTTTGGGTTTTGTTTCATGTTCATGTTTTCATGTCTTTTATTTTGTAATTGTTTCATGCTATTTGTGTCATGCTTCCCTTGCCCTCATGTATTCATGCCATTGGTTCTCTTGTTCATTGTGTCATGTTCTGATTG
>NW_015544173.1:483026-493743 GCF_001515605.1 Sinocyclocheilus anshuiensis
CCACTCTGCCTGTTCCTCTTCATGGGCCTGGCCCTCCGTCCCTCCCCCAGTTCCGCCTCCACTCCACCACCCTCCTGGACATTTTGGGTTTTTGATTGGGCGTCTGGAGCCACCCTTAGAGGGGGGGATATGTAATGTGGGGTTTTGTGTTTGGGTTTTATTTCATGTTCATGTTTTCATGTCTTATTTTGTAATTGTTTCATGCTGTTAGTGTCATGCTTCCCTTGCCCTCATGTATCATTAAATAAACTGCACTTGGGTTCTTCACTACACTCGCCTTCAGTGGACTGAACTCGTTACACATCATGGGTATGCTTGCGCAAGCTCTTCAAATGAGCACTCCTGTGAAGTCACGTCACGTATTTACATGGTACTTTATTCAATATATTGCTTAAAAGCAAGTAGCAGTATTAAACATGAAAAACAGTATCAGTCTGTAATTTCAACAAAAGCAAAACTTAATTTGCTACTATAAAGCGGCTCTTCACTTCGCAGGCATCTCACCTCCAAGGACTCGACAAATGAAATGAACCCAGATAAGAGTTCCGTGTGAAAGAAGGCGGAGCCTCAGTGCACACCTCCTATGACGTAATCGTCACAGACCAATGGTAGTACGAAGGTGTTTTGCAGCCAGAATGAACTTTTCCGAAAAGTTCGCTTTGGCAAGCCGTTTCGAAATCAGAAAACGAACTTAGTTTGGGCCGGATTTTGTTCAAAATGACGTCACATTAGTTCGTTTTTCGATTTTGCTTGAAGAATGTCGGGGCCTTAAAGCAGTGGTCGGGAACCTATGGTTCGCGAACCACTCGTGGCTCTTTGACAAAAATGACTTGCCAGCTGTCTCCTTTCACTAGCATATTACAGTTATGAAATATAACGTCACTAAAAATCAGTTCCCTGCAGAACATACAATTACAATTCTTTGTTGTATAGCGAATCAAAATGAATGAAAATCAGTTTACAATAATATTACATGTTCCGACCGAAGTGCGTATGCGGTGCTGTGTTCAAGGCCATGTGTCCACCAAAGGCGTTCTGCTGAAAATGCCCAGCGCTTGAGAGTGCGTTTTTTTCAGTTGAGATGCTGTGCTTGCTATGATACGGAATATCCGCAGAATTAATATGGCAGACGCATCGCTAATGAAATGTTTCTCCAAGCCTTATTTTTCATAACAATAATATGGTAGTCCGGCAATTCCATGTGGTAAAAACATAAACACTCGGAGACAAGCAATATTAACTTCTCCATTGTTGTTCAGTTAATTCGTAGTACAAGCAGGGCGTGACGGTTTATCGGTATTAGTCCCGCCCCTCCTCCACTGTGATTGGTCAGCTGACTAAAAAGTGATAAGCGTTGCATTTTACCCAAAGTTGAATATTCTTCAACTCTCTGCGCGGAGAAAAAGCTTAGCGTGAAAAAGATGCTCAGTGCTCAGCACGCTCCTGGCGTTTTAAAAGAAGTGGTGCTCCCATTGAAAACAATTGAAAAAATACGCTCTGGAAAAAAGCGCTTTTTAATATGGCAGACGCATCGCTAATGAAATGTTTCTCCAAGCCTTATTTTTCATAACAATAATATGGTAGTCCGCAATTCCATCTGGTAAAGACATAAATACTCTGAGACAAGCAATATTAACTTCTCCATTGTTGTTCAGTTAATTCGTAGTACAAGCAGGGCGTGACGGTTTATCGGTATTAGTCCCGCCCCTCCTCCACTGTGATTGGTCAGCTGACTAAAAAGTGATAAGCGTTGCATTTTACCCAAAGTTGAATATTCTTCAACTCTCTGCGCGGAGAAAAAGCTTAGCGTGAAAAAGATGCTCAGTGCTCAGCACGCTCCTGGCGTTTTAAAAGAAGTGGTGCTCCCATTGAAAACAATTGAAAAAATACGCTCTGGAAAAAAGCGCTTTGGTGGACACCCGGCCTAAAGAAGTAAATGTTATTTTTTTTATAATAGTAAAATATTAGTTTCTTTTAAATTGCATTTTTGAAAAAAAAAAAAACTGTATTAACCAGAATTTAAAAATGTGCTTTGTTCTTTATTCATGCACTTACTCAACATGTGATGCTTCATATTTGCTTATTTTTGAGTTGTACATGGACAAAATTGAAAGTTTTGGTATTGGAATGTTATTGAAAACCTGTTTTTTTTAATAGTACTAATATGTTGTTTTTTCAATGGCTCTTTTGAAAAAATGCATTCGCCAAAAAAAAAAAAATGGCTCTTTGGTGAAAAAAGGTTCCCGACTCCTGGTGTAGAGGGAGAAGAGCAGTGGGGAGAGCACACACCCCTGAGAAGCTCCAGTGCTGATGGTGCGGTTGTTGGATGTGAGTTTTCCCAGCCTCACTAGCTGCTTGTCTGTCAGGAAGCTAATAATCCACTGACAGATGGAGGTGGGTACAGAGAGCTGTGTCAGTTTAATCAGGAGGGTATCTGGGATGCTGGTGTTAAAAGCAGAGCTGAAGTCCACAAACAGGATCCTTGCATAAATCCCTGGATTGTCCAGATGACACACAGCTCCAGTGATCTGTGGAAGATGGTTGACAACTGGACAGCACAGGTTTTGAGGCAGGCTGGAGAGACACCATCTGGGCCTTTGGCTTTTCTTATCTTCTGTTTCCTGAAGACTTTGCATACATCATCTTCACAGATCTTAAGTGCAGGCTGAGAGGCAGCAGGGAGGAGGGATGGGGAGGGTGTTGATGGCTGTGTTGTGAGACGGTCAGAGAGGTGTGGGGTGTGAGACCAGGCTTTTCAAACCTGCAGTAAAACTCATTCAAATTGTCGGCTAAAAGTTGATACTCCACAGTCCCCACTCCTGTAGGTGTCCTCTCTGGCCTGGCGAAGCTGTTTTGCACTGAACAACTGACACTACATCTTCAAACAATTATTTTGGTAGTGACGATGTTTTGATGAGAAAATGGAGTGATCCAAAATGGTCAAGTCAGGATGACTGGAGTAGTGTGTTTCAAGTAGTGGTACCAGAAGTTTATCGATCTGATATTTTGTATCTTGCTCATGATCTTTGTTTGTCTGGCCACTTGGGTATTAGGAAAACCCTGGGCCTGGGGTGAGGTCAGATGTGGCTCAATATTGCAGATCATGTCATGTTTGTCAGGTGACAGGAAAACCTAACCAGTCTATTCCTGCAGCTCCACTACATTCTATTCCTGCCATTGCAGAGCCATTTGCAGAGTCCATTGCAGGACAACATCTCCAGGACGCTACGCTCCATATGACTAGTAAGTCAATTCTCAAATAACTGCTATGATGGCTTTTGTTCTACCCGCTTAAATAATAGATGTACTTGCGCTGTCCAATCTATAAAGACTGTCTGTTCCCCGAATAGTGAGGTCAAAATATAAATTTAATGCAGGACCTAGAAAATATCTGATTGTGATTAAACCAGAAAAATGTAAAATAAATTAACAAAAATTTTTTTTTAAAATTTGGGCTCCTAAACATTAGATCACTCGCACCCAAAGCAGTTATTGTAAATGAAATGATCCAGATAAACCAGAAAAATGTAAAATAAATGAACAAAAACAATTTTTAAAGTTTGGGCTCCTAAACATTAGATCCCTCTCACCCAAAGCAGTTATTGTAAATTAAATTATTACAGATAATCATTTTGATGTACTCTGCTTGACTGAAACCTGCCTAAAACCTAATGATTATATTGGTCTAAATGAGTCTACTCCACCAAGCTAAGCATGAGCATAAGCATGAGCCCCGTCAGACTGGTCGTGGTGGCGGTTTTGCAACAATATATAGTGATATTCTCAATGTTACTCAGAAGACAGGATACAGGTTTAACTCATTCGAAATACTAATGCTTAATGTTACACTGTCAGATATGTTTTTGCCATGGGATGTCAGGATTTACACAAGCTTCAGTCTGGATCCAGAACACTTGAGAAGAGATGCTGCAAACCCCTCAGAGGACCTCAGATGATGCCAACCCTGAAACAACATACAGAACTACCAAATTTTGCTATAAGTTTGATTGCATCATATAATAATTGCTGTTAATAGTGTTCAACGTCCGTTTGATTAAGTCTTTAATTGATTTTTCCGAACATTTCTGCCATATGTACATAAACTGACAGTCACCACTGATAAGCTACTACTAAATATTGTAGAAACTTAATTTTCTGTAAAGTTGCTTTGCAACGATTTGTATCGTAAAAAGCACTATACAAATAAACTTGAATTGAATTGAATTGAATTTGAACATGTTTTGATTGACTGTGTTGGACCTCTCCCACATACCAAGTCAGGCAACCAATATCTTCTCACAATTGTGTGCCACAACACGGTTTCCTGAAGCCGTCCCTTTGTGCAAGGTCACAGCCCCTGCCATTTCTTATTTCTTATTAAGTTCTTCACAATGTTTGGCTTACCAAAAGTTGTTCAGTCAGATCAAGGGACTAACTTTATTTCTCGTCTTTTCTCCCAGGTCTTAAAGCAGTTGTCTATTCAGCATAGCATCTCGTCTGCATATCATCCAGAGTCTCAAGGTGCACTTGAGAGATTCCATCAAACTCTAAAGTTTGAGCCATGCCAGGTGGCCTTGGACAATCTGAAGGCGTTGCTGAACAGTTCTCCTGTTCTGGCTACTCCTGATTTTGACAGACCATTCAAGTTAGCTGTGGATGCTAGTGATTTTGGGGTAGGTGCTGTTCTTCTCCAGGATGATTCATTGGGAACTGAACATCCTGTGTGCTATTTTTCAAATAAATTTTATATCAATCAGAAGCACTATTCTACAATTGAGAAGGAAGCTTTGGCCCTTATTCTTGCTTTTAAACATTTTGAGGTGTATGTCTCATGCAATGTCCCACTTATTGTTTACACTGATCATAATCCTCTAGGGTGGCTACAGTGACCATCTGATCTGGATACAGACTGGATCTGTATGGCTATGGTGACCTCAGAATAAGAATGAAAGAGACAAAGATTAGCGTAGATGCCATTTTTCTTATGATGTAGCGAGTGTTATGGGAAGTGTTCCCTGTTCCGGTTGACCTAATTAATGCAGCCTAACAATCTTTTAATGGATTTGAATTATAGAAATGTGATAGTGTATTATGTGTATGCCAGGTTAAAGAGATGGGTCTTTAATCTAGACTAGAGATTTAGTTACATTCATAGCAGGGGTGATTAATAGTACTGCAGAAGTTAAATCAAAAAATGAAAAAATTCAGTTGATAGTTAAAGCTGCAGTTAACCACTTAGGACTAGTAGGACTGACATGGGAAGAAGTGAGAGAGAACCTCACTATTCAGTCAAGCCAAGAAGCACCATGGGTTGGTTAATAATTTTAATGGTAATTATTTTACAATGGAATGCTAGAAGCTTAATGGCCAATGGTCAAGAATTTAAGCATTTCATAAATGAATTAGAAGAGAAACCAGATGTGTTATGTATTCAGGAAACATGGCTGAAACCAAATCTTGATTTTGTAATACATGGGTACACAGTGTTAAGGAAAGATAGAACTGATGGAGAAGGAGGAGGGTGTGCTACATTTATCAAAACTGGATTGCCATATAGGTTACTAGAAATGGGGGTAAATCAGGAATTCATAGCGGTGGAGGTGTGGGAAAGAGGGGAGGGGATAAGTGTTATCAACTACTATAATCCATGTAAAAGGTTGATGCTTGATAACTTACTAAGTATTCAAGGTCAGGACAGACAAAAAGTAATCTGGTGTGCAGATTTCAATGCTCATAGCTCTATGTGGGGGGGTGTACAAACAGATGCAAATGGTAAGACTATAGAAGAACTGATGGATGAAAGAGGATTGGTCAGTTTGAATGATGGAAGTGGAACTAGGATAAAATTAGTAACAGGAATGGAATCTGCATTAGACTTAACTTTAGTGTCCAACACTTTGGCTGGAAGGAGTAAATGGGAGGTCTGGACAACAACTACGCTGGGTAGTGATCACTACCCAGTCCTATGCAGAGTTGGTGGGAGACAAGAAGTAAGGGTAGAAGAAAGGATCCCAAAGTGGATATTTGAAAAAGCAGACTGGGATAAATTCAAGAAGATGAGTGAAGAAACAACGACAAGGATTGATATAGCTGGAAATATATAGAGGATGTAAATAAGCAAGTTACTGCAGCAATTATTATGGCAGCGGAGAAAGCTATTCCTAAGGGGAAAAACAGAGGTAATCGAAAACTGGTGCCCTGGTGGAATGAGGAGTGTCACAAGGCGGTAAGAAAAAGAAATAAAGCATTTAGACTAGTAAAAAGGAATCATAACATGCAGAGTCTTATTCAGTACAAGAAGGCGCAAGCAGAAGTGAGAAGAACTATACGACAGGCAAAGAGGGTAAGTTGGAGGAATTTTTGTAATGAAATTGGAAGATCAACACCTGTGGGCGAGGTATGGTCAATGATAAAGAAGATGGGTGGAGATAGGAGGCAGTGGGAATATCCAGTGTTGATATTAGAGGAGGAAATGGGTGTCACTAATCTGGAAAAGGCAGAGATTATGGCAAAATCATTTACAAAGATACACAGTTCAGAAAATTTGTCCGAAGAAGAGAGAAGGAGAAGGTCAGTAACTTTGAGTCAACATGTACATGCTTTAAATAGGAAGGAAGAGACTGGTGGTATTATTGACGAGCCTTTTTCTCTGGCGGAAATGGTAAGAGCGATTAAAAGAGCAAAGCCTACTTCTCCAGGGAAGGATCAGGTGTGTTATGTAATGTTAAAACACTTTGGGGAAGGATCACTGTTAAAGTTGCTTGAGTTATATAATAAAGTGTGGAATGAGGGGAAACTGCCAATTGCATGGAAAGAAGCAGTAGTGATTCCGATAAGGAAACCTGGCAAAGATCCAACTAAACCCACAAGTTACAGACCAATTGCCCTTACATCTAATTTGTGTAAGATAATGGAGGTCACAAGGCGGTAAGAAAAAGAAATAAAGCATTCAGACTGGTAAAAAGGAATCATAACATGCAGAGTCTAATTTAGTACAAGAAGGCGCAGGCAGAAGTGAGAAGAACTATACGATAGGCAAAGAGGGTAAGGTGGAAGAATTTTTGTAATGAAATTGGAAGATCAACACCTGTGGGCGAGGTATGGTCAATGATAAAGAAGATGGGTGGGGATAGGAGGCAGTGGGAATATCCAGTGTTGATATTAGAGGAGGAAATGGGTGTCACTAATCTGGAAAAGGCAGAGATTATGGCAAAATCATTTACAAAGATACACAGTTCAGAAAATTTGTCCGAAGAAGAGAGAAGGAGAAGGTCAGTAACTTTGAGTCAACATGTACATGCTTTAAATAGGAAGGAAGAGACTGGTGGTATTATTGACGAGCCTTTTTCTCTGGCGGAAATGGTAAGAGCGATTAAAAGAGCAAAGCCTACTTCTCCAGGGAAGGATCAGGTGTGTTATGTAATGTTAAAACACTTTGGGGAAGGATCACTGTTAAAGTTGCTTGAGTTATATAATAAAGTGTGGAATGAGGGGAAACTGCCAATTGCATGGAAAGAAGCAGTAGTGATTCCGATAAGGAAACCTGGCAAAGATCCAACTAAACCCACAAGTTACAGACCAATTGCCCTTACATCTAATTTGTGTAAGATAATGGAGGGAATGATAACAGATAGATTGTCATATGTAATGGAAAAAAGAAATTTATTGGTAAGCTGTCAGAGTGGTTTTAGGAAGGGAAGGAATACAATGGATTCAGTAGTAAGATTAGAGACTGAAATAAGGAAGGCACAAACAAATAAAGAGACCGTAGTTGCAGTATTCTTTGATATTGAAAAAGCCTATGATATGATGTGGAAGGAGGGGTTATTAATCAAGCTGGATAAAATAGGGATAGGTGGGAAATTGTTTAACTGGATAAAAGACTTTCTGTTTGGTAGGAAAATTCAAGTGAGAATTGGGGCAGAAATATCAAGCCAATATGAGGTTGGGAATGGAACACCCCAAGGAAGTGTGATAAGTCCGCTGTTATTTATTATTATGATAAATGATGTCTTTGTAAATGTTCCTGAAGACATTGGAACATCTTTGTTTGCAGATGATGGGGCAGTGTGGAACAGAGGAAGGAATACAGATTACATAACTAGGAAGGTTCAGAAAGCAATTGATAAAGCGGTAGATTGGGGATATGAATGGGGGTTTAGGTTCTCAATAGAAAAGACTCAAACAGTCTTTTTTACCAGGAAAAGAATTCAGGAAGATAGGAGGTTAAGGATGTATGGCAGAGAGATAGAGAGGGTAGGATCCTTTAAATTCTTAGGCGTGACATTTGCCTCGAGGTTGACATTTGCAGAGCAAATAAAGAAAATTGAGGACAAGTGTAAAAAGGTAATTAATGTGATGAGATGTTTGACAGGAAGAGAGTGGGGAGCCAGTCGTTCATCTCTTAAAAGGATATATGTGGCCTTGATAAGATCGGTGTTGGATTATGGTAGTATAGTGGTTGGGTCTGCAGCTAAGTCTCTTTTAAAGAGGTTAGAGGTTATTCAGACTCAAGCACTAAGAATTTGCTGTGGTGCTTTTAAGACTTCTTCAGTACCTGCTATACAAGTGGAAATGGGCGAAATGCCACTGGAATTAAGAAGGATTCAACTGATGGCTAATTATTGGGCAGGACTGCAGGGATATGATGACTCTCATCCCACAAAAGCAGTACTGCAGGATTGCTGGGAAAATGGAAGAAATTTAAAGGAAAACTTTGGTCGGATTGAAAACAACATAGCAAAAGAGTTAGAAGTGTTTAACTTGCGAATAAGCCCTACGGTAGTTTTTCCAGAGATTGCCCCTTGGAAGATTGCTTGGCCTGAGGTAGACTGGTTTGTGCTTAAGGAGAAAAAGAAAGCAAAGGAAGAAATTAATTTGAAAAATGAATTTAATAACCGAGTAGGAGGTAATTATAGTGAATTCATACAAATTTATACAGATGGTGCAAAAAAACTAGACACAGGAAAAACAGGGTTTGGGGTGGCAATTCCGGGAAAAGAAATATAAATTAGTAAAAGAACATCTAATAAATTAGGAGTATATACAGTAGAGATTATGGCCATTTTAATTGCTTTGCAATGGGTGGAAAGGGAAGGGCAGGGAAAGGTTTTGATATGCTCTGACTCTTTATCAGTTTTAGCGAGTTTAAGGTCATTCCATTCAAAAGCTCGGCAAGATATCCTGTATGAAGTGCTTCAACTAAACACAAGAATAGTTAATAAGGTATATCAGGTAAGATTTATGTGGGTCCCAGCACATGTTGGGATTAGGGGTAATGAGATGGCGGACAGGCTGGCTAAAAGGGCACTAACAAAAGAGAACATAGAAATGGAGGTTAATGTAAGTAAAGCAGAAGTTAAATGCATAATATGGGAGAAAGTCAATATAAGGTGGCAAGAGAGGTGGGAAAGAGAGGAAAAAGGGAGGCATTTATATAAAATTCAGAGAAATGTTAAAGAGGAAAGGATGGAAATTGGAAATAGGAGAGAAGATGCGGTGATGACTAGGTTAAGGTTGGGACATAAAACACTAAAGATGAATAGGGAAGCACGAATAAAACACTAAAGATGATAGGGAAGCACGAGACAGGGTTGTGTGAGGGATGTCGAGAAGAGGAGTCAGTGGAGCACATAATAATGACTTGTAAGAGATATGAAACACAGAGGCAGGTAATGAAGAATAAACTAAGGGAGATTGGGGTGCAGGAGATCACATTACAAGGGTTACTAAGCACAGTAAATAGGGCACAGAGTAGAATATTGATTACGTTTTTAATGGAAGCAGAGGTTTTAAGCAGGATTTGATGTATGATGTGTGGTGTGTGTCTGGATATTAATGTGAGGGGACAATGTGAGTGATGTGTAAGTTTTAGTGGGAAAAGGAATAGATAACCTATTATCTGATCCAGACTCCGGAGCAGAAGGGGGCGGTAATGCACCAATAAGCGGGATGCCAACCGCCGTTAAACTGGAAAGAAGAAGATATTTGATGTCTGTTAAATGCTATGAGGTGTTTATCTGGATCTGATTGGGGAGCGAGCAGAGCTGCAATGAAAAGTGTATATATAGCATTGATTAGATCAGTATTGGATTATGGGAGTTTTGTATAAGACATTGTTTTGTGAGGGATGTCGAGAAGAGTAGTCAGTGGAGCACATAATCATGACTTGTAAGAGATATGAAACACAGAGGCAGGTAATGAAGAATAAACTAAGGGAGATTGGGGTGCAGGAGATCACATTACAAGGGTTACTAAGCACAGTAAATAGGGCACAGAGTAGAATATTGATTACGTTTTTAAGGGAAGCAGAGGTTTTAAGCAGGATTTGATGTATGATGTGTGTGTGGATATTAATGTGAGTGGACAATGTGAGTGATGTGAAAGTTTTAGTGGGAAAAGGGAATAGATAACCTATTATCTGATCCACACTCTGGAGCAGAAGGGGGCGGTAATGCACCAATAAGCTGGATGCCAACCGCCGTTAAACTGGAAAGAAGAAGAAGAAGATGAGACAGACCATCAGTTGGCTGTTTGTTGCTGCCGTGTGTTTTGAGTTTGAGCTCTGTCAAGTTAATTCTTTATCGTCTATTTTTTATCTTAAAATCAGGAAGGAATAGCCTTCCTGATAACGTTCGGGTTTCAGACACACTCTCTCTGTTTAAATCTAGATTAAAGACACATCTCTTTGGCCAAGCATTCAAATAATGCATCTCAT
>NW_015544173.1:494013-516530 GCF_001515605.1 Sinocyclocheilus anshuiensis
GCTAATCTCGCTTACATTGCTAATACTCTATTCACACACATTACCATTGTTTTACTCACTGTTACTTGCTTAAATGGCGGATGTGTGTCTACCTTTGAGTGCAGGTGAGGACACGTGCACCGAATGCAGCTCGAGCTTGAGACCGAGGAGAAGCAGATCCGCGACCTGGTGGAGAGGCAGACCCAGCTGAGAGAGCGGAGAGCCGCGCTGATTGTAGAAACTTAATTTGCTGTAAAGTTGCTTTGCAACGATTTGTATCATGAAAAGCGCTATACAAATAAACTTGAATTGAATTGAATTGCAATTACTTAATGATATTTAGACAGACTTAAAGAAGTTCCAGATCTATACTTGTGCTCTTATTATTTCAGTTATTTTGCCTTTAATGTAAATAAACATGTGCAAACAATATACTTGCTCTTGTGAATTTATTTTTGATGTTAATTACATTGTGCGAGCTGTCTCTTTAATACCACGTGGTTTATATACATGTTGCTGCTGATTGGGCAGACATTTTTGACACACCCACCAAACAAGAGAAAACGTATCTCAAAACCTGATGCACACCATTTCCAGGAAACATGTCGTTCAAACCAGAAACCATAGCAAAATGTTGCGCACCGGTTTGAGCTTGAACTTGCCCCTTGTTTCTGTGTTTTCCTGTCTTCTGTTTTGTTTTAGTTCTTGTGTGCCCTTATTTGGTTATGTTCCTGGTCTCGTTTAACCTTATTAGTTTACCTTGATAATCTGTGTTTAGTTAATTATCCTAATCTGTCTATGTATTTAAGTTGCTCCCTTTCTGTCACTTGTTGTTCGGTCACTGTTACACTAAGTATCTGCCTAAGTTTGAGTCCACTATTAAATTGAGTTTTAGACTTTCTCTGCTGTGTCCTTTGCCTGGCTTCGCAACACAACCCATGACAGATGACCGAACCACGCAAAATGAACTGGGCTGAGGGCATGCTGTTTAACATCCAGCAGGGTGGATGGCCTTTGGAGCGATATGTGGAGGAGTTCCTGAGTGTTTTCCATCTGGTGAGCTGGAGCGATCATATGGTTAACGCTTTATTTATTACCTGGAGAATATGTAAAAAAACACGCATTGTCGCAATCGTTTATTGTCTTCACGTTTCATCAGTTGTGATTTATGCTTGTTATTCAGTTTAGCTACAGCGATAGCTGGACGAATTTGTCCATATTAGGTAATTCCTGACATGTCAATTACTACTATGTCTTGGACTTTCTGCAGCTTCGAGTATAAATGAAACCGACACTGGAGGAGTGAGTTTAGCAATTTAGTAATGTTCACATCGTTTTGGATGTGAATAAAACGTATCCAAAATGATGTGACTATCTTGTCTCTAAATTTAAATCTAGATTTATTCACACTGGCCCTTGAAAAAGTCTACGTGCGCACGCTTGCCCGAAAAAAGTGCAGGGGAAGAGTTTAGGTTTTATTAAAAGTTGGGGGAACACGTCCCCTGCGTATTCTGTGTCCATACTACAGGGAGCCACTGCGGAGGGATGAAAGAGTCGCATGTGGCTCTGGAGCTGCGGGTTGCCAACCCCTGCTCCACACTGACTTTTTCTTATGTCAGACAGGATACGTGGATGTGGCTGTGTGCACACAACTCCTGGTGGATAGTTAATTCATCTTAGGAAATGCCCTTGGCTGGTGGTGAAGCATTTTCCTAGCCTACTGTGGTAGGAAACCCAGAGGGGGATAGTAGTGATGTCCCTCACAAATTTAAGGTTTTCCCTTCTTGTGTAATTAATTGGGCTGCACCCGATGTGAATGTGGACGTGAGCAGCCGGCCACTGTGCAAAATGGCGATCTAACATTAGCAGGATACATTGCTGCTGCAATGGATAAAAAGCAAAATTGTGACTTTCAACTTCCTTCAGTGCGTAATGTGCTTTGTGCTTTGAAAAAGATCTACAAAGATACAAAGTCCACTCCAAAGGGAAATATATCAGTCAGCACTGTTTCTTAACTAGGGTTGGGTATCGTTTGGGGTTTTTTCGATACCGGTGCCAAATCGATACTTTTAAAATGGTTCCGGTGCCTGAACAGATACTTATTTTAAAAAAAAAATCCCCAAAAAATGATGGATTGGCCATTAGCACAATAAACACATGATGTCGGTTTCATTCATACTTGATGCCAGATTGCCCTTGCACAGAAAATCCACATATCCAGTCAGAGAATGACCTTCCAGGAAATCGCTTGTATGGACAAAGACATCGCTATTATAGCTGTAACCGAGTAAATGGAACATATAAGCGTTTTGAATGATAAAACAAAGACAATTAGACAATTAAAAGACCATAAAAACAAAGACTCTACTGCGACAATATAGTTTGTCTGTGTTATTCAAGCCATCTCTGGTATTTTCATAATTGCGTATATTTATAATCCATTGATAATCGATGTATTCTTTTTAAAGTAGCCTAAGGAACATATTTTCTGCCTCATTCTGTTACAAGAAGCCACATCAGATCACAAAAGGAAGCATTTGACTGGTGTTGTGGAGTAAAAAGATTATAATGTTCTCTTTTGTTGGACAACAAGTTTAGAAATGTGGGGCCTCATTTATAAAACATGCATACGCACAGATTTGATCTTAGAGTGTGCGTACACTAAAATCCACGGCAACGTTCACATTTATAAAAACGGTCTTTGACGTGGAAAAGTACTTACCGTCACGTCAGGGTCTGAGCAGACGCACGCACTTTTCCTTGTGGCAAAGTCGGAGTACTGCAGCTATTTGAACATCTAAGCTGCAATAATAAAAGCCGTGTACGTGCAAGCACCGAATTCATCATAAACAACAAAGATGCAGTGTAAGAGATTAATTGTGCAGTGTAGTCAGATTTTTTATTAACGGGAGTTTTTGCAAGATTAAACTGACCTTTTTAGTAGCCTAATGTTGAGAGTTCTTGCTTTCTGTACACAGTTTATTCCATGTTGTTGTTTTTTTTATTTATTATTATTATTATTATTATTTTATACAAGAGAACTTGCGAAGTCTTGATTTACTAGTAATGCGTAAAATAGAAAAAAAAAATGCATAAACGCATCTCCGACTGTTTTGTCTGTGTAGCCTTTAAGTATAGGCCTATGTCGTGCAATAACGGTTTTAATATATTCTATTCAATAACATTGTTAACTGTTTTTATTTATAACATCTGCTGCTTTGCTTCTGTGAAACCTCAATTTCAGACTCAGTAAAGTTTTTTAAATTTTCTTTGTGCTCATCATTCTAGAGCATAGAAATTCGGATATTGGCGTGTGCTCTTTTATATGGTAATGTTATTAATTAGGGGGCGGAGATCTGACACCAGTCAGCTGCGCACAATTTCAAGATCATTTGCGATTTATAAATGTCACATCTGGAAGAGAGGCGTAAGCACGCGTTTTTGAGCGCAGGTTCGTTACACATTTCTCCTTGTGGCAAAGTTGGAGTACTGCAGCTATTTGAACATCTAAGCTGCAATAATAATTAAAGCGGTGTACGTGCAAGCACCGAATTCATCATAAGCAACAAAGATGCAGTGTAAGAGATTAATTATGCAGTGTAGTCAGATTTTTTATTAACGGGAGTTTTTGCAAGATTAAACTGACCTTTAGCCTAATCTTATGTTGAGAGTTCTTGCTTTCTGTACACAGTTTATTCCATGTTGTTGTTTTTTTTATTTATTATTATTATTATTATTATTTTATACAAGAGAACTTGCGAAGTCTTGATTTACTAGTAATGCGTAAAATAGAAAAAAAATGCAGAAACGCATCTCGACTGCCTATTAGAATAGGCCTATGTCGTGCAATAACAGTTTTAATATATTCTATTCAATAACATTGTTAACTGTTTTTATTTATAACATCTGCTGCTTTGCTTCTGTGAAAATGAATAGACATCAGCCTTAAACTTTGTTTTTGTCATTTACAGCAGTTATATTTGTCATGGACACTCGCGTTACTACAAAGATGTGTTGGATTTGTATTATTAGCGCTTTGCGACTTGAGTTCACGTGCATTTTCTCAGTCTGGAAATTATGTGCTGTGCCGGTGATGATGCTTCTTACGTCTGTTTCGGAGAACCAGAGGACAAATATTTCAATCGATCGCTCCGGCATGGCACCGAAATGATGCACCGAAATCTGCGTTCGGATTCGGTTCTAGTACATACCGGTTACATAGGTACCGGTGCCATATTGGTAACGGGTTTCGGTACACAACCCTATTCTTAACTCCATCAAACACCTCAATTATAGTCCTGAGTTTTCTTCCAGGAATGTATGTCACAATATCCCTCCTTTAAATAATTCCTGCCCAAGTCAACACACCTTGTGTATCTGACAGTTGACTTTCTGTGGATGCACTTAGTGTCTGTGCCCTCAGAAAGCCATATATCAGAAGTTTAAAATAACAAGTTTTTAAGTCCACACACACACACACACACAATTTTATAATAAAGATCAACAATGTCACGTGAGCATGATAGAGATGATAATCAAAAATGTATTTGTTGCTGCTGTAGTAACTGAGGCACGAGCTGTAAAGGCACAGCCGGGGCCTAAAGTTAACACTCGCCAAGCGCCAATGTTTGAAACCGATGGCCAGTAACTTTAAGTCTAATAATGCTTGAGAATGTGATCCGGTTTAGCGCAATTATTAAATTGCAGAGATTATGCTGTAATTGTATAAATGTTGAATCTGTTGTGCTTTTTGTTTCAGAGTGAAGTGCTGTGATCATGTGAGCCATTCATGATAACGGTGTTTTCATTGTCTTGGAGCAATTTGCAGTAAATGCTGCTCCACACAAACTCCATCTCTGCAAGTGCTGTGAGTTTGAGTCAATTACAACGTACATTTAAAAAAGCACTCCAAATAGCTTCCCAAGTGTCAGGGATTCAGCCACGTTCCCAATCACCAGCCTTTTAATCACCCACACCTGTTGCTGCTAATCAACACCTATAAAGCACTCCCACTCCTCCATATTAGTGTCTGGTCTCAAGGTTGCAACAAGGGATTCCTACCTGTTTCTCCTTACCTGCATGTGATCACGTCTGTGTTCTCCTCGGATTCCCGCAGCTCGTTCGCCATCTGTCAATACAAGAGAGACTCTGGTTACTCCATTTAAGTTCCATTACCAGCATATCTGTACTGTTTATGCTTGCTTTCTCCTGCCGTCTTCATCTTCTGCTCTTCTACATAATAAAGCCCATTGTCACTGCAACTTACCTGATTGTTCCATGTGTCTGTGTATGTGACTGACACCAAGTTTGTAATGAGAATTTATATAAATGTTGTCAACAAAAGAGATACCTTTTGAAAAGAGAAGTATGTCATGTTGTGCCAAAATAAGAGCTCTATGGTTTGTTTGAAAGCAAAGAAACAACCATGAATTTCTTTCATTTTCATATTATATCTTTCAATAATATGTTACAATTTTGTAACTTTACAATGTTACTATTTTGAGTTGAAACTCCAACATACATATTCTGGGGACACCTGAGACAGTTACATCTTGTAAAAGTGCAAAATAGAACCCCCTAAGGGGATAGTTCACCCACAAATGTTGTTAATTTACTCATCCTTGGACCATTCAAGATGTAGGTGACTTTTTATCTTTAGTAGAACCGTAAAGAAGATTTTTTTTTAGCTAAAACCATGGTCTTTGGTGATTCATAAAATGTAAGTCAATGGCTACTACCACTTTGAGAGTCAAAAAAGCAATACAAAATTAATACCTGTGGCTTCTGACAATATATTGAGGTCTTATGAACTGAAACGTTCTGTCAACATTCTGTGCAAGAAACTGAAAATTATAACTTGAATCACAAGGACCGTGATTTTCCTAAAACTCATCTTAATCTCATTCTTCTAATATTTAGCACAGGGATGTCCTGGCAAGGCAGGAAATTTCAGCAAATGCTGCTGAATGCCAATGCAAGGAGTATTTTGTTAAAGTCTGTCCACATGTTATGACTATGTGGACCATGGAAAGCTTTGTGCTCTGCCAATGTAAAAGGTCCACACATTTATTTTGTTTCAGTCAGGCAAAGAGAGACTGACCATTAACCCTCAAGTCATTTGTTTGACTTAAAGCTTTAAGGCAGTTATTTCAATGAAAACCATCAGAGACTTTCGGTCCTGGGTAGGGAGTTGTAATATCAGGAACCATGTATTCACAAAACCGGTTTAAATCAAAACAGTAATTAAACAAACTAAATCTTCTGAATATATCATTGGTAAATTACTTCCATATGTTGGATGTGCGGGTTTTTGAGCCACAGTTTATGTTATCATGGCAAAAGCGTGGTATGGCATAATCCAGCTTTACAGAATTGGATCAGCCTGACAAGGTCGAGGTTTTATGCTGAGATAGCACAATAAAAACTCCAGGTTTGCATTTAAAGAAGACAGAGTGTTCCTATGAGAGCAACGTCATTACTTGTTTACCTTGACTTCGACACTTGCATCATTGCAGGTTGGCATATGTTTGAAGTTTATTTTTTGAAGGAAAATTGAAAGGCTGCATTCCACAGCTGCCATGTCATCAAACACCACTGAAGGCTGTCTTATAGGATGTAGCCTTCCGTTTTAGAAGCACCCTAACTGTAATCTGAAAAAAAGAGAATAAAATATGTGCTTAAACAGATGACAGAATAATTTTTGGGTGAACTATCCCTTTAATAGCTTTGGCTAGACAATACATAAGTTATTACGTTATACTTAATGTTAACAATGTTAGTTATATTAATTGTTAATATTAACACATGTTCCAGGTTAAATAAACATTACTGACACTTAAAAATAAAAAAAAATGTAATTTGTATTTTTACATTATCAATGTAATGAATTAATTATTTATTAAAATCAGAATGAGCTTTATTCACCAAGAGTGCACAAACACACAAGGAATTTGTTGTGGTTTCCAGGAGCACTGGGTACTTAGTCTGTACATACATATATGTATGGGGGCAGCTGTGGCCTAAAGATTAGAAAGTCAGACTTGTAACCCGAAGGTTGAGGGTTTGAGTCTCAGAACTGGCAGGAGTTGTAGGTGGGGGGAGTGAGAGTCCACCTTCATTACCCATGACTGACGTGCCCTTCAGCAAGGCACCGAACCCCCTATTGCGAAAGTCAAAAATGGCTGCTCCGTGGGTGTGTGCATGTTCACTACTCACTGCTGTCTGTGTGCACTTGGATGGGTTAAATGCATAGCACAAATTATGAGTATGGGTCGGGACACCATACTTGGCCACATGTCGTTTCACTTTATATAACACAAGAAAAAGAAGAAAATACAACATTTACCATAAGTAAAAATTAATAAAAAATAAAATAAAATAAAAAACAATGAAGTAACTTGCATTAGATCTGACCATTTAGGTACAGATGTGTGTATTATGTGCTGTATAGCTGTATAAATAAAAATATGTATTTACATATCACGCCACAAGAGCACTGATTTATGAATTGTTACAAAAAGCAGGCCATACATTGGTGTGTTAGTTATTTAAGGTGGAGATGGCCTGAAAATTTCACTGTTTTTATGCCTAGATGTTCTAGTACACAGAGATCTGTAGCATCTGCCTGAGGGTAGAATTGGATTCTACTTTTATCAATAAATTCTAATTTATCAATAAGATAATTGATAAAACTTGATAATCCATCACCTCTAAGTCTAACTAACAGTATAACATACACAATGATGTTTTAATTTCCACAAGATCATTTAAACTTTTATAAAAGTTGTAGTGGTGCTATGCTTTTTTCAGATTCCTGATTGGCTGATAGACGGAACTTTATGAGTATTTACTGTATCAATTGTTCACTAATAAGACTTTCCAAAAGTTTTGACAAAATACAAAGCTTGTAAATAGGACAGGTCTATAATTATCTAATAAAGAAGAGCTGCCCCATTTTAGCAAAGGAACTACAAATGCAGACTATCAGATCTGTGGAATTTCCTCAGTTGAAAAATAAAATATTAAACATATGCCAATAGCAAGTTCCTAGCATGTTACTAGGCGGCTCTAGTTAGACATTAGAGATTACTAGGATGTTGTAGCACGTTGTTAGGTGTTATAGTTGTTAGGCATATCTACAGTCAGATACTGTTAGACACACACAGACAGTCTAAGTTGCTAAAGTATTTTGGGTGGTTGCTTGGGTGTTGTCATATCTTTGTTCATTTCTGTTCAAGGACTCTTATTTTGATTTTCATTTCATTCTATGGCTCATGTGTTCTAGTTTCCTGTGTTTAGTTCCTGTTTCCTGTGTTACCTGCAGGTTTCTATTGTGTCACCATAGTTATTGAATATGTTCCACACAAGAGAGGCAGACTAAGTAAAAGGGGAAAAACAAAAAGAGGAAAAACAAAAATAAACACAGAGCAGAGAAGACAGCGATAAAACCTGAGTCCTGTCACAAGTTCACAAGTCACAGTAAAAACCCAAAAATATAACTTATTTGAGATTTTAGCTTCATCTCATGAGTTTGTCACTGTGATTACTTCAAGCAAGATTGTTTTTAATAGAACCAGACAAAAAGTTGAGAAGAGTCAGGAAATGTTTTTATTTAGGGGTAATAAGACATTAGTGTGGCTAGTATTATTTATAAATAAAACATCAGACCTTTTGGGTTGATATCAAACTAACACAGGGTTTGTTGAAAATGCAAATTATGTTTAGGCTCTAAATTAGTTCTTCTCACACCTGTCCTGAAGATCCCCACCACTGCACATTTTGCATGTTTCTCAAATCAGACAAACCCATTTGGGGGTTGGCAATCTCTACTAATGAGATGAGTTCAATGAGGTGTGTTAGATGAGGAAGACAGGTAGTTCTACAAAGGTAATTGGGGAAAATACATAATATTTGTTAATTATTAATGGTTAAACGTTAATATAAATTTACATCATAGTTAAATGTTTATATAAATTTACTTCATAAAGCTTCTTAATGTTGCATAAATGTTGAACAGGGGTAAGGCTTTTCTTTAAACTTTTGCTTTTAGTTGAACAGATTATGTGAAGAACAGCTGACAATGTCTTTGTGGTCTGTAATAACCTGAATATTATCAGATTATTTTAAATAAGACAATATTCCTATCAAGCAGTTTACTTAGGTTGCTTATAGAATGATTACATTTACATTTTAATAACTGAAGATGCTCCCAGCCACAATCCCTATTATCCATATAACTGTTAAGGGTGAGTGCTGTAAATAATGTAAGTAAACTACTTGGTTTTTCACCATTTTGCATTGCGCTATATTTTTTATTGATAAAATTACAACCCTATATCTCTTGACTGACACTTAGGAATGTAACAAATACTGAAGGGGAATAAGTCAGATTATTGCAACTCAAGAAAAGCTAACCATTAACAGGAAATATGTGCAATTTTTTATGACGACACACAATACACTGTAATTATTCAGCAACTGCCACATACAATAAAACATCATTTAGATAACGTGAGGCATATTACATATAAAATTTTTGTTATTACAGTACAATGAGGCCCTCGTTCTCTTATTGAGAGATTGTATAGACTTTGCAATATGCCTTAAAGCAGAAGTGGACAGCTTTTCACACCACTCGCCCAAGTAGGAGCGGGCGGCTCTCTGCAGTGTATCTCCGGCTCAGAAGGTTCCACAGCATTAAAGGCACTGAGCTTCTTCCAGAGCTGCTGCTTGTATTATCTTCTCTCAGTGGATGGTACTCCTTAAACCGCCTGGATAAAAAAAATACATATAGAGGGTTACTTTAATGTACATAAATTTTGTTTACATTTAACTAGGCAGCATACAATAACATATTCTTAATATTTATTTTGATGAAACCCATATGTGTATTGGTGCCTTACTTGTATGAAAAAGCAATGGCCCCCAATGCACAAATAAAAACAAGGACTCCCAGTGTTGCTCCAGCTGTGTTCCTTGATGAATTTGTGTCTAGTTTTAACAAGAGAAGTTGTGAAGTAGTGAGGTTATAGGGTATGTTCAGGAAAATACATTTTATTATTTTAGATATGCGTTGAACTTATGACACTTGCCTATAGCCACACTGAGCTTTGCACTGGTTACAGCCAAGTTGACATCATTGGTCAGAGACACGTTGATACAGAAGGTGCCCGAGTTGTTGAAAAATTGTCGCAGCACCATCTGACACTCAGAGGTTGGAGTCACAGCATTACACTGTAGGTCCTGAACAGGGCTTGTGCAGTCTGCATCGGATACCACGGTGCACACTTGATTGGGCAGGCTGGCATGCAAATATAAAAAAATAATCAATAATAATAACTTGCATATTCTTGTTCAACCACAGTCATCATTATTACCAGTGTAAGACTATTATAACCAGTAACAGCTAAGAACAGGAAAGACTATATACAGTCTATAAAATAAATCATATCGAAGGAATATTTACCTTCCCTGACATGTGACTGTAAGATCTACAGCATTCTGCTCCAGCTCTGTGGCCAGAATCACCACATTATTCACCTCCACAATCTCAACACTCTCTATTCCCTCTGATGTGGGAAAACATATATGTAGAGAATATTAAACACGTGTAGACAGTCACGATGCCATTTTTTCAGAACTGATCCGATCCGATACCAAAAATTCTGAGTATCGGCTGATACCGATACCAATCCGATACTAGCAGTTTAAACAAAAAATCAGTGTAGATATCTATACCTCTGTGTGTTGACCAGATCATCACTGTTTTGTGTGTTAAACACAATCTACTACATATAGAAAACTTCATTATACATAAAAATAACAAATAAAAAAATATATAATCATAATCTATGACAAAATACTGTTATTATAAACCAGGTTAGTGGATAATTCAGCAGCAAAAGTTACTACTGTAGAATAATGATGAGTGCACAATCATTTAATAAAATCTAAACATTTAGTGAAAAAACATTATTTAGTGGGGAACAAATAAAAGTGAATAAGTGTAGGACTAAATCTAGTAAAATGTTACACACTGCTCTTTGTATTGTAAATATATAAATATATTAAGTAAATATATTTGCATATAAATATATACTATAAAATTAAAAGACATGTATAGCACTGTAATGAGGCACGAACATATGATAGATAGGACAGAACATGAAAGGCTATCAATCTTTCATTGCACAAAAGTATTATAAAATGAAAGGCTCCATTACAGTGCGGATCAAAGTGCTTATGCGCATCCCGTGCGCAGAATGACACGTTTGAAGCAACATGGAGTCACAGCGCGCAGCGCTCCGCATAGAAAAGTTCAAAGGAAATAGATATTTATGCGTAGTGTATTAAATCTGTGTGATAGAGTCTTTTCTTTTAACAGTTTTAAATTTCAGTTACTGTGCGAGTGGAGAACAATTGGTGCTCTCTACTCCAGTGTTGTGATCTAACAGACACCTGGTAGAAAGTAACATGATTTAGAAACAGCACTAAACTCCAGCAAGATAAAGTCCTTTTATGCAAAACCATTGCTCTTTATCTACAGATCAAGTATAGTGATAGAAACACTGAATCATCTTTGAGAGAGTTTCATCGTCTTGACTGTCGTAACCAAACAAGATATTATAAACCTAGATTTAAATGCAAAGAGACAAGATAGTCTATATTTGTATTCAAAAAGAAGCTACAAACAATACGAAGCTCCACAAATACTCTCCTGCAATGTCTGTTTCATTCATACTCGAAGATGGATGGCGCTCTCGCGCAGAAAGTCCAAAACGGACTCATAGAATTAATAACTTATGACATGCCAGGCAGGAAATCCCTAATATGGACAAAGGCATCCAGCTATGCTGTAGCTAAGCTGAATAACAAGCAGAAACATTTTGACTGATGAAATGTGAATACAATAAACACACAATGGTTTATGTGTGGTTTTCAAGTCATCTCCATGTAATAAATAAAGTAAATGAATAATGCAGTGCTATTTGACATAGCATTTATTACAGTATAGAACTATTCTGCCTTATTCCCTGATAAAAATGGGGGAAAATGTTTGTAGAATATAAATCATTTCCATGAAGGTTCTTAAAGTTATTATCATATGGCAATTATTACTAATGAAAACTATTAATAGTAGTATTAATAGTAATTACAATAATAAATATTGTTGCATGAATAATAAACAAATGATAAAATTATCCACCCCTAACCTATAGTAAAGTATTAAAATGTTTTGATGCAATAAATATGGTCTGATTTAACAATGTCCATTCCCCCAAACAGAGAATTCTTCCACAAGAATCTACATGTCTGCCTCTTTTAAACTTCGTAGTGTATATAATGAGTTGTATTTGTAGGTGTCATAATAGCACAATTCTTAACCCCACCCCAAACCTCACTAATTTTCAAACCTTCGTTACGGCCATGTGCATCCTTAACAATTGTGTGCTTATCAATAACTATTAAGTGTTTATATTAAAAATATGTTATTTATTATTTATTAAAAAATATGTTAAGACAACACAATATGTGTGAAAGCAGTAGTGGCTACTGACCATAAATTTAGGTGGGTCAGATTCTGGGATGTATCGTAGACTTAACTACTAACCTTTTTGAAAAAAAAAAAAGAGCTGTTTTCTAATTTTTCTACTTTTAATATTAAATCATAAAATGATTGAACGAATGATACATGGATTCTCTTAATTAGGGTGTGCTGTATTTCTATTTTTCACCACATAGCCAACCTGTCTGCTGAAGCCATGCACTAAATTTCACTCTAACCATCTTACTTTACAACTTTAAATAATCTAGAAACTCCAAAAAATAATTGTTGAATAATGCTGTGCACATTTACAAGTTAACAATTTAGGATTGGTTTCAGTTTATAATATAGAGTTCTATGTTTTCAAGTGGATGTATATTTTTGTGGCTGTTTGAAAGCCTGTTTAGCGTTAATACAGTGGTTGTCAATTCCAGCCATGAGGTTATAAATGAAAAATTTTTGACAGTTAAGCCAGCCAGGCCAGTAATGCTGAAGTGAAGCCATGTTCGTGTTGGTTGGAATATAAGGATCAAATATAGCTGCAAGCAGCAATTAAGGGGTCAAGCACAACAGAGGCAGAATGAGGAGCAAGCATGGCTGGGAGGATCAGACCTAAAGCAACAATGAGTAATTAAAGACATTTTAAGGTGGATTTACTCAAACTGGCTAAAAAAAAAAATTTCAGTCATTAGTAATATGACTTATTTAACTTGGTTTAAATTTTGTAAAACTTGCATTTGAATCATCTTGAATCGTCAAGGAATCAGAGGAAAAAAATAATTTTGTTTCTAGCCCTTACGGCTCAAAGGTCATTAGCACTAGCGTGAGTGCAAGTTTGGACAAGCGGTGGCGCTAGCGGGTTTGAGTTAAGAGACTTAAAATTTGGTGTGGTTAATGTTCAGACTGTCCTCTATCTGTGTGTCAAATTTCACAACTTTTTACTATATGGTTGGACTGCCATAGAAGAAGAAGAAGAAGAAGAAGAAGATGAAGAAGAAGAAGAATAATAATAATAATAAGAAGAAGAAGAAGAAGAACAACAACAACAACAACAACAACAACAACAACAACTTGTTGAATTTTTTTCAGTCATACAATATAAAAATGTAAAGCATTTCTTTCTTTCTTTCTTTTTTATTTTTCCTCTTTGAGAACAATGATGCCCAAAAGATCAATATTCAGGTCTAGTATTATTGTTTAAATACATTTAAAAAGTAAAGAAATAAATTTAAAAAATACTCACGGACTACTGTAAGAGTTGTAGAGAAGGAGCCATAACGATAAATCATACAGTTTTTTTCTGCCGGCAGTTCTGGTGCTTGCCGCTTTGCAATGATTAGAGCAGCCTGGGTTGCTTCAGTTCCTGCCACCAGTTCAGCTTCTAATTCACTCACTGTTGCCTCAGGTATACTAGTTACGCCTGCAATTAAAGCACCAATGCAAATATATTAAATATATGATTAATTGGTTATGGATTTTTTTTAAAGTTATGGCTGTCTATATAAATGTTTTTCACCACTGATGGCTTCGGTTGCCTCGTTGACTCCAGCACCAGCTTCATTAACTGCTTCTATGTCTTCTGCTACAGGTATAACAGATGCTATGACACCTGTGACCACTGCCTCAGGGGTGTTAATGATTATTGCATCACCAGTCGGTGCCACACTTTCTATAAGTGTCTGAACAGAGGTTGTTTCAACTACAGCAGCAGGGGGTTCTGGGAGAACTGTGGCCGCCAGATTGATTATAATCTCGCCTCCTTCTGGGGCCGTGTCAGCTGCAGGAACTTCTGTCGCAGGTTCAGCCTCAACAGCTGTAGGTGTGGCTAACATGACTGCAGCAGTATTGTCAGCTTCTGCAACAGCAGTGTCTCCAGCAGCAGTGGGCACCTCCTGAGCAGTATTATCTAATTCTGCCTCTGCGTCAGTTGCTGACACTGCCAAGTCATTGGCAACTACAGTGACATCAGGTGCAACTTCTTCCTCTGCCAAGGGAACAACATAAACCGATTGAGGAGAAACAGTCAGCACAATGTTTCCCACTGCTGTTGCTTCATCTGTCAAAAAGGAGAAGGCACCGACTGATAAATCTTTTGGAAATCTCTTCAAAACACTTATTGAACTGAGAATTATCTTTTAAATGCCATGAAATATGAGCTTTGAATACAATATGAAATTCTACCTGTTACGGGAACAGGGGGTACACCAGTGGCTGCTGGAGTTGGATTGAGCTGACAACCAGTTGAGATAGCTGCCATCAAAACCACCTGTGGCCTGAAGGAACCAGTTGTAAGGTATGTGTGGGTAACAGTGGTTTCCCGAGAAATGAGAGTTCCACTATTGTCACCAAAATCCCAGTTGAAGGTGATGTCTGACCCACTGAGATATTGGCTAGGGTCATGCAAGTTAATGCTGAAGGACACAGCTCTGTTCTGGATAAAGCTTTGGTCACCCTGATTGATGTCACCAACCTGAGATAATATGACTGTAAAAGGAATCTGGTCTAGAGAAGAAGAGGAAGTTTCATTAGGTTCTTGTGGGAATATACAGTACACAGTAAATTACAACATTGGTTTACTCTCCAGTTACACTGATTACTCTCCAGTTCAGTTCAAGGCAGTGGTTTAATGGCATGAATTCTTACTACAACGTAAGGTAAACAAAATAGGCTTAATGTTTTTTTTTCTAAAGAATAGAGATGATAAGGGATCTCTAGATATATGTGCAGTTATCAAACTACTCACCAGTGATGGAGAACTGGGTAGATGCATAACCAAGGGGAACAAACTTGTCTTTGCCACGGCAGTGATAAATCACCAAATCCATGGTGTAAAAACCAAGAGGCATATTGTCTGTTTCAATTGTCAGTAGAGAGGAGGGACCATCGGCCACCTGCCAATATTTTCCTGAAAGAGAGAAACAATGCAAGAGTAACTAAAATTCAGCCACCACAGTTGCCTTAACCCTGTCCCTAAGCTACACCTAAAATCAAAATGATTTTAAATTAAATGGTTAATAAGAATGTTGAACAAGCCTGCCCAAGTCTAACCCTAAAGTCCTCATAGGTTGTTAAGTCCTCAAAGCGTGTGTCCTACTTGCATATGTTATTCTGTAACGTCTGGACAAATCAGACACATTATTATTTGCTATATTTAACAAATAATCCAACAGACCCCTCACTCAATATTCTGACTGGGTACCTGGATGCCTGTGAACAACCCTCCAGACCACTGGAGCCAGGATACCTCAGCCAGATAAGATAGCTTTTATGGCCCAATGGAACTCAGAGTTTTACTCTCACTTAATTCACTTTGAAACAGACACATACTGCCCACATAAAAGAATGACTTCTCTTTAATTCGTAGGCAAACCTTTCTATGAATGAACATGCATATCCCCAGGACATTGTGCATATTATTACTGTTTTTGTATATTGTCTTTTGTATTGTATACTGGTTTATGCATGCCTTATGATAGAATTATTAGATAATGTAACCCTATTGGTACCGTGTTTGATATCAAAATATCCCTTGTTTAGTCCACCATCCACTGGTGCATACCACCTCCTCATAACATGCATTGTATGCTTGTTATATTAGTATAATTAGTATAAAGGTACATAAATCTGCCTTATGTACCTTTACCCACTCTGATCAAATGAGCCGTACATTTAACTAAACAAAAGGTTTAGAGGTTTAGTTTAAGCTGCAGACCCCATTGTAAAACGGCGCTGATGGTTTTGTGCAGATGGTTAAACGACTCTTTTCATAGCTTCATTACCTGTTTCTGGTTTCATTCACTTGTACTTCCCGTTTTTCCCCACGTATGCATGTGTGAGTGTGTGTATATGTTTGTTAAACTAGTTTATGTGTTAGTGTTTAATTAATAAAACTTTTGTGCACGAATTCCATGAGTTTCTGATTCTGTCAGCTCAATTTAACGAGCCGATCTTGCTAATGCATTAGTACTGTAAGAAAGTTATTTTCTGTGAGTTGATATGAAATTACACTGAATGTTCGTCGGACGAACAGATTCGTTGATGGCAATATTGATTTTGCTACAGTTACGACTGGCAGCTGATATAAATAATTGTAATATATGATGTGATGGAGATGAGGCCAATGGGATGATTGGTAACTACATTTAAGTTTAAAAAAACAGCTTTTTGCTGTTCAAGCGATTTTTTAAAAGCCAGTGGCTTACCCCTTCTTTTGATTATAAAGTATTATTTTACTGTATTTCTACATTGTATTTCATACATTTTAGGCCAAACATTTTTGATTTTGTTATTTCTTTTGAACTTGATTTTAAATAATAAATGTTAAATAGTTTGTGAAAATAGACTGAAATTTTTATGAAACTGTATTTACCTGCAACATTTATAAGTGGGATGTTGAGTACTATTAGCCCAGTTCTGTACTTGCAGTCCATTCATTCATTCATTATTTTTTAATTATTCAATTTGATTTTATTTTGTTCTGAAAAATTTAAATAATTAAAAAAATGCCTTCAAAGTTGTGAACTGTATCTTTAAATAAAACTTTAAAGAAGTCATCCATCCATTCTATTATCCAGATCTCTTTGTCCTTATTAGGGTCGCAGAGAGCTGGAGCCTAACCCAGCATCTTGGTCATCACAAGGCTCCAGTCCATCACAAGGCTCACCCATAGGTTTTAAGAAGTCATTTTTATTGAATTTCTCTTCCTTTGATATAGCACGAGGTGAAAATGTTCAGTTTTACTCCATGTGGCTCGACTTACCCTCTCCCTAGGCTCAATTTGCCCATCACTGGGAGCAAGTTGCACCAAGAGACCACTTTTTTTTTTCTTTTTTTTTTGGAAAGCCAAATTTTGAAAGCAGTTTATTTTAGATTAAAAGTGATTATTCCCAAATATGCACTACATTACCATATTAAATATGTACACATTTAAGTTGGACCCATTACTGTCATGTTCACACTTTAAACACAGAGTAAGTAAAAACCGACTCAACTCACCCCGCTCTCCCCTATATATTAGACTAGTCTACAGGTTTAAACTTGCTCTTACCCCATGTTTTCCATACATAGACAAACCGAGGCTTTTTGTTGGAGATCTTAGTGAAGGGTGTCCTGTCAGGAAAGACACCCCATTCTTGAGGTATATTGGACTCAGGGTATACAGTCTGGCCCATAGTATATGATGTTCCTAAAAGACACACACACACACACACACACACACAAATTATTTTTTCTTTTATGTGCAGATAACATTCAAATTCATAACATATTTAAAAAACGCTTATTTCAAGCAATAACAAGTGATGTATACATACAAAATATTTAAACAAAATAGAAATAATATATAAATATACTCAATATTGGTTGGTAAATACATTACAAAATTTTGATTGATGGTAGTGCAAGAATAAAATCATATATAATGTAAATGTATTGTATTATGGAATTTTATATAACTAACCATTAATTGTACAGTTTCTTGCCCACACCACCTGTCCATCAGGAAGGACTGTCTGGTTCTGAGGGAAGCGAACATTAATGTTGAAAGTGGCTTTGGCTCCTGTCAGTGTAGGAGAATCACTTCTGACTTCAAATGTCACCTCTCCACCTATGGCAAAAAAGGATTTCCACATAAAAAATAAAAAAAAAAGGTCAAGGTATGCACATCCAGGTGCAAGATCAAAAAATACATCAAATAATACAAAAAAGATCTGCACACTGTTATTCTCCCTTTATTTAGAAAAAGTTACAATGGGCAACATTTCAGTCAAAGACCTTCGTCAGGCACACACACACAAAAAATATTTCCAGACATAGTTTAAAAGAGAATAAACAATTATCTCAATAAATTATTTCCACTTGTATCATATATAATAATTTATTCATATGCAAACCAAATAGTTTCTCATTCCTTCTTAATTTTTTCCCTTGGAAATTGAAAAAAAAAAAATCCATGGAGCTCATTGTCTTGTGCTTTAACATTTTTAGAATTCAATTAAATTTGTATGTGTGTATGTCCTCAAATACCTTTCCAGCAGTCTCTGTATCTAGGATCTCCATCCCTCCAAACTGGATACATCTGTGAGTTCCATGAACGATAATGTGCAAAGCGTGTTCTGGATTCTAGTAGAATGATGAAAATAAATAGTAAAGGTCTCCTTTGTGAAAAAGCATTAAAATAAGTTTTCAGTAATGAGTAATTCATTAATAAAGTCAATTTATTTCTTCAAATCACACAGGTCTTCTTTAAAACCCATCTACGGGGAAACTCTCGATTTCATGATTTTTCAGTCTCCCAACAGGCCCAGTTATTAGAAATCATTAGATGTGTAAAGTGCATATTTATCTGGATTTAATTCCCTTGCTTCAACACTATAATCAACCCTACAAACACTAAAATGATGCATATTAGAAAAATATATGACTACATGAGATGACAGATTAGATTAATGGTATAATAGATATTTAGACTCTAAATTATATAGAGTATAATATTAAATGTAATTTCATAAGGTAGTTGAAGTAAGTAATAGGGTAGGTTGGCTTAAGTTCATAAGTGAACAAAGAGAAAAGGTCTACAATGAAAAAAGCAAGAGAATGTGAGGGTTGGCAAATAGAGTCACACGACCTCCACAATCCCACTCAATCCTTTTCATGTGACTTTCAGCTGAGGGTACCACTGTAATCCCCACTGCTGGAATGAGTTAAGATCCCACAGAGTTCTGACATATAGTCAAACTTTCATTTATCTGAATGTTTGTCTATCTGATTGCAATTGATAAGCAATTATATGTGGTTTATTATGTGTGTTTTAAGATGTATTACATTCACATTTTATTCATTGGCAAATATTTTTTATCCAAAGCAATACATTTCCAGGAAATCAAAGTCGTGACCGGGTGATGCCAGCACCATTCTTTAACATTTGACATCATGCCCCAACACCAAAAATAAAATCAAAGACTGGCCAATTATCCTTAAATAGTTAGCCGTAAGCCTCTTTAAAGCATTAATCATACTGGTCGTACAACTACTAGTACTGATGTCAAAGTTTGCCAAGATTGCTCAATTATGAAAAGGCTACATTGGAGGGCTGCAGTATAGTTTTAAAGCTTGTTCAACTGCTTTTCTACATCTGTTTTCGTGTTGGACTGCCTTGTGGCTATTCATTGGAATAACATTTGTGATAAATTGAACTGTTTAAAGTATTGGTATTTAAAATAATGCAACTCTTTTTCAGCTGTGGATTTAATCCAAAGATTCTAAAAGAAGATAAATAAAGTTTTACAAATCTTGATTAATTATTTACTGTGAGGTATTTCTTTAATGTATCGATTTTATTCTTTCAAATTTTGTACAATCAGCGATTCCTATTAATGTTTTTCTGTATATAAAGTACAGATATACTCACGTGAAAGCGATCCTGATGAGAATGTAAGAATTAGAAAGACAAGAGCCGTCCACATCTTCATGGTATGCATTGATGACTACAACACCACAGTCACTGATCCAGCTTTTCGTTGAGACCCATGAGGCGTCTTGCTTCAATATCAGCACTCCAAACCAAACCCCTAATGTATGACATCATTGATGTGCATAACAGGTTCCTCCCAGTCCCACACCCTGAAGTAATCCTATAGAGGGCTGTAGTTTAGGAATGTTTTACGAATAAATTGTTACAATGCATCACTGTTACGCAGCCTCTCTTCCTTGGGATCTTGCAAATTTTCTGATTACATAATGATGAATACAGGACTTAGAATGTTAACAAAAAAAACAAAAAAAAGACTGCAGACAAAAACGTCACTGATCTTGTTGCATGGAGATTAATGAAATGATTATTCTTTTAGAACATTATTGATTTAATTAATGTTATTATGACTGTTACATGATTTTGCTTTAGCCATTTTACCGGTTTTCTTTCACAATTAATTATCATTATCTGTGTGCTTTTGCAACAGGTTATACACAAACTCGTACATGCATAATCATTCACTGAATATAGGAAAAAAATGGAACACATATACTGTTAAGTTTTAGTAACAGAAAAAATACACATAATAATAAAGATGGTTAAGCTTAGGCGTACCACTTTACCAGTTCCCATTTTACCAGTTTTTCACTCTAAATGCTAACACACAGTGGTTATAAAACTACACACTGCCATAGACACACCCCTGTTTAAAATCTGTATAAAAATAAATCCAAGTAAAATCATGTCAGATATTTTTCCACCAACAAAATGCATATAACAAATAAATAGAAACTTTTAGGGGAAAAAACCTAATATTACCTGGTAACACACCTTTTTATTATGGGGGATGATACACAAAAAAATTAACTAATCAAATTCAAAATCTTGAAAATACTCAGGATTACGTGATGCTAATTAACCCTGAATAACAAAAAAATCTGATTGTTTTGTAGTATTATTTTAGCATTATTTTGGTCGCAATTAGAGATTACAAATGATGGGTTGGGTTGGGATCACATTGTGAAAAGGTCCCAATCAGAAAAATACAAAAGCTTTCCCAAAACATTATATGTGCCACTGAATATCATACAAGCCATCATAAACAAGGGGAGACAATGTGACACCAATGACATTCAAAAAAGAAAAAGAAAGAAAAAGATAAACAGATCATCTGTCAAAAATTGATGGAAAATAACGATAATGAAAACTTATAATGAAAGTCCTCCATTAAAAATTTGAAGATGAAGAGGGTTTTAATTTTTCAGCATGATAATAATCTCAAACACAAATCAAAATCAACAAAGGAATGACTTCATAAGAAGAACATTTTAGAAAAGCCCAGTCAGAGCCAAGACCCAAATCCAATAAAAAAAAATAAAAAATAAAACTTTTGGATTGACTTGAAGAGGGCTATACTCAGAAGATCCCCTGATAATTTGACCAATCTGAAGCTCTTTAAAAAGGAAGAGCCATAAAAACTGACAAATCAAGATGTGCTAAGGTGATAGACTCTAATGAAAAAATGCTGTCTGCTTCATTAAGCAAAAGGTTTTTCTACTAAGAAGGGGTATGCTTGTGCAACCACATTATTTTATGTCTTTTATTTTTCTTTTGTTTTCCTTGGATTCTTTTTGTATTGAGATTATCTTCAGTCAACATCATTGCCAAGTTTTACATTAAATTCACAACTGTAGAAAAATATTATTCATAATGATGGATTTGTACATTTGTATCCTGTCTCTGCAGTTCCTCATCTTGTGATCACATGTGGATCCTGTGAGAATAAATGTCTATTCATTATCTACAAATTAGGACAAGCAAGAGGGGGATATTCTTTGAGCATGGCTGTTGGAGAATCGTGCTTGTTGGGTCATATCTGTTAAAATGACCCAGAGCTGCAGTGATGGAGAGTCACAAGATGAGAGTATACGCACAGTCCAGTCAATGATGTTCTTTCATTATTGTTCTTTCTCCTCATGTCTTTACCTTCATGTAGTTTTCTTTTTCATTCTTAGCATTCTTGGGTTTGTATTAGTGTTACAGTAACAATCTATGCATTGTTATTCTTAGAGGTGTCTTATCAAGGGAATCTCTGATTTTTAATTTTATTTAAAATTAAGTTAGATTCATTTTTTTTTTAAAGTTAGAAATTTGATTGCAGTTAAATGTAATAACTTTGCAGTAGAAATATAAAAGATAATAAGAAGTGATCATGTCTGGTTTGATATCAGATGGTGGGTTTTGATATTCTGTAATTCCCAGCATGAGGGCTTCTTTACCAGCAGTACTGTATAGTCATGCTACAATAAGTCAAGTCTTTTAGGCAATTAATTAGTTTTATGACTAATTCCTGGGAACTGCATATTTGCCGACAAGGTTAGAGGATAACATTACCTGTGTAAATAATTACAACATGTTAAAAAGTCAGTGATGGAAAACTACTTGCCTTTTGTCTTAATTGGCCAGTTTGAATAAAAAAGACATCACTATTTCTGTTTTATTTGGTGGAAATATATATATATA
>NW_015544173.1:516558-527328 GCF_001515605.1 Sinocyclocheilus anshuiensis
AAAATTTTGGCAATAGCTGGTCATATTCCAAACAATACAAACAGTTTGGAGTGTACATACTGTCATCTTGATTTCCATCATCTCAGACATTTCACACAGTACCCGTGTTAATTTTGGCAGGAAATTTAGTTTTAATTTTAGTCTTTTGACTAAAATGCCATATAGTTTTAGACATACTGTATATTCAAGTTTCATCCCATATATTCAAGTTTCATCCCATATATTCAGACTTTCATTCCATATATTCAAGTTTCATTATATATATATATATATATATATATATGGAAGTTTGAATATATAGAATGAAACTTGAATATATATGAAATGAAAGTCTGAATATATGGAAAGAAAGTTTGAATATATTAAATGAAAGTCAGAATATCTGGAATGAAACTTGAATATATTGAATGAAAGTCAGAATATCTGGAATGAAACTTGAATATATGGAATGGAAGTCTGAATATATGGGATAAAACATGAATATATGGAATGAAAGTCTGAATATATGGGATGAAACAAATTTCAGGTTTGTTACTTTAAAAACTATTTCTACTTTTCTAAGAAGTGTACCCTCACAAATCAACACAATCTAATCTACTTTCACTAAGAAGACATTCAGCAAAATCAAAGCCACTCAACCTAAACTGCTCTGCTCCGCAAAGAACTAAATAAAACTTGACTTATACAACGTCTACAATTTCATCCACATCCGGGAAGGGGACAAAAATTGAGTTCTCTACCAGAACTATCAGTATTAGCTTTTGATAATGAGGCCTTCACAGACATGCTAAACAAGAGGGTCATAATCTACATTGATGACATTTTGATTTATTCCTCAACATTAGAAAAAACACATTAAGCATGTTAAGTTGGTACAGCAGCACCTGAAGACGTGTGAGTTCCACACAATAACCATTGCTTTCCTTGGATATATACTCAGTCCAGATGGGGTAGCAAGCTGCCCACTACTGACTACAGTAAAATAACTTCAAATGTTTCTAGGATTCTCTAACTTCTACAGATGCTTTATCAGAAACTTCAGCATGACCTCTCACATTGATTCTCTGGGGAGCCACTAAGAAGCTAAAGTGGAATGTCACTTGTTATACCGTCTCTACCTTTTGTTTAAGAAATAGATGCCTCTGATACAGACAAAAGAGTGATACTCTCGCAGCACCATGGCTCTCCAGCGAAGTTGCCTTTACCCCAACAGCTTTTGTCTCATATAGCCCTAGACTTTATTACAGATCTACCCATTTCTCAAGGAAACACGGTCATACTTATAGTTGTTGATCACTTTTCCAAAGCCTGCCACCTCATTCCAGTATCCAAGTTACCAGAAGACATTGTTTCTGACCCAGGTGCACAGTTCACTTCCTGCCTATGGAAGGCATTCTTCAAATAACTAAATGTCAATGTGAGCCAAACCTCTAGATATCACCCTCAGTCAAACAGGAACTCAAGCAGGAACTGGAACAATATCTAAACTCCTACTGTCATCTAATCAGTCCGATTAAAGCTGTTTTTTGCTTTGGGAAATGTATGCCCAGAATTCCCTCCACAAACTCTCTACTGGCACAACTTCCTTTAACTCTGGCCCTCTTCGTTTAGGAGTCACACTTGCCTTCTTCGCGGTCAAAAGTGACCGAAGCCTTGAAATTTAACTTCTTTTTTTTTTTTCAGGAAAATCAATGTAATCTATTTTTGTTCAATAATATTTTTTTATTATTATTTATGATTTTGAGGGAATTTTATGATACTATGCAATATTTATAACATTTTAATGAGCTGTTTTCTCCATTAGAATTAATATACTGTATATTTTTTATCTCTTTATTTATTTACTATTTTTTAATAAATGCAATATTTCACATTAAAATAGAGTGAAGGCATTTAAAATCCATTTTTTTAAGTGAGAATTGGGCCATCTGGAGGCATTAAAAAAATTAAAACTTGTGTAATGTTGCGTAACCTTGTATTAGCACCCTATATAGATATACAGGTGCATCTCAATAAATTAGAATGTCGTGGAAAAGTTAATTTATTTCAGTAATTCAACTCAAATTGTGAAACTCGTGTATTAAATCAATTCAATGCACACAGACTGAAGTAGTTTAAGTCTTTGGTTCTTTTAATTGTGATGATTTTGGCTCACATTTAACAAAAACCCACCAATTCACTATCTCAACAAATTAGAATATGGTGACATGCCAATCAGCTAATCAACATACAGAGGCCTTTGGATTCCCATTGTTTTAGACATAATTTCCTCATTTTATTAGGTTTTACTTTTATATATATATATTTAGACATTCTAAAAGACTACTTTTTGTCAAGGTTTAGATATTTTTGGTTAGATAAGTATCAGGTTTTACATTATGATTACAGGCGAACATTAAAATCTTGTTAGAGAGGGAACACATAGAAAGCATTTTTGCTACTCAGTATTTGATCATTAAAAATCTAACAAAATAAGGAATGAATAGTGATCATTCAAAAAACTTTACACAAACATTTTGTAATTAATTAATATTTTATTCAATGTAATTCAATAAATGTTAATAAAACTTCAGAAGGGAACAGCAATTATGATGAAACACATAATAAACTGGGCAGAAGGACACTATGGTGTGTGTCTCGATGAACGCAAACAAAGATGAAAAACGAGTCCTGGGGAGAGTATTTGATCCTTTGATTTTATAGTAGCCGTGGCAGCAGGCAGGGGGAAAGGTGATTGTTTTATAAACAAATATTGTGTTTGTGTGTGTGTGTGTCTGTCTGTCTGTGTGTGTGTGTGTGTGTGTGTGAAAGTAAGAGAGAGAGAATGAGAATATCTTTTGGATTTTTTGATTTATGATTTATTGATTTTATTTCAATAAAAGCTGTCTTACTCTGATGCAGTCTTACCAGTTCATTTGTGTGTGTGTGTTTGTGTGTGTGTGAGAGTGAGAGAGAGAAAGCGAGCCTTTTGTTGTTTGTTTTCATTTATTGATTTTATTTTTAACATATTCTCACAATGTGCTCTGTTGCAGTCTTACCAGTTCATTTCTGTGTGTGTGTAAGCGGAGGGACCAGCCGCAGAGGCACCAGCCGCTGAGGCCAAGCCGTGGAGGGACCAGCTGCGGAGGGAGCAGCCACTGAGGCACGAGCCGCGGAGGGACCAGCCGCGGAGGCACCAGCCGCTGAGGCACGCGCCCTGGAGAGAGTGTGTGTGTTTGTGTGTGTAAGAGAGAGAGAATGAGAATATCTTTTGGATTTTTTGATTTATGATTTATTGATTTTATTTCAATAAAAGCTGTCTTACTCTGATGCAGTCTTACCAGTTCATTTGTGTGTGTGTGTTTGTGTGTGTGTGAGAGTGAGAGAGAGAAAGCGAGCCTTTTGTTGTTTGTTTTCATTTATTGATTTTATTTTTAACATATTCTCACAATGTGCTCTGTTGCAGTCTTACCAGTTCATTTCTGTGTGTGTTGTACGTGTGAGAGAGAGAGCCCCTTTTGTATTTTTTCCATTTATTGATTGGTAAATCAATTTTGCACTCCTGATATTCTAGAGTCACCCCTTGATTGCTGCGCACTTTTTTTCTGACTAGTGGATGATTTGTAGTTTGTACCACCAAAAGATTCACTGAGTTTTTTACATTTTTTCGTATTTCCCATTCATTTCCTATGTCGGTCATTTTTGACCGCGAAGAAGTCAAGTGTGACTATTTTTTTTTTTTTACCCTTTAACATATCCGAATCATGTCCATGATTTGTTTGTGTGTTCATATTGCTAATGTGACAAAAGTCACCAAGTGTCATCTCATTCCGATGAAGCTACGATTTTTAAAAATTCAAAATATAAATTTTTTAAAAATGACCAAAGAGGGCCAGAGGGTTAAATGCATTCTGGGCTTCCAATCTCCATTATTCCCATGGTCTGATGAACCATGAGATGAACCAGCTGTGGATGACTAGATGCGTCACAGGAAGACTGTATGGGGTCAAGCACAAGCCTCTCCAAATAGCCAAACGTCGCCAAAAGGTCCAAACCCTGATTACCAACCTGAACAATGGGTCTGGCTATCTACCCGAAATTTTCATCTCCACCTGCCATGCAAAAAGTTAAGTCCAAGGTATGTTGGTCCAATCAAAATTGTGAGACACATTACTCCAGTTTCCTATAGATTTCAGATAGATAGAATAATTTAGTATGTTTCCTTGCTCAAACCTGGTGGTAGCTCGAGGAGGGGTGATGAGACCAAAGATCACTTTTCATTGTGGTGGAGATTCACAGAACGGCAGGTATTTGGAAATCTAAGCAATTCTTTCCGCTCGCCATTCCCAAGTAAAGGATTTCAATGTTGACTGGTGTTCTAGTGGTACCCAATCCTGGTCCTGGAGAACCCCCAACACTGCACTGTACACAGCTGAATGTTTCAGATCTCCACCTTGTAAATGCCACCTAATTAATGTCATTAACATATAATAGAGCAGTGTTTCCCAATCCTGGTATTGGAATACACCCAACACTGCACATTTTTTGATGGCTGTCTTATCTAACACACACATTTGAGATCTTGGTGTCTTTATTAATGAGCTGATGAGTTGAATCAGGTGTGTTTGTTTACACAGTACAGTGTTGAGGGTACTCCAGGACGAGGACTGGGAATCACTGCTCTATTATACAACCCCAAACCACAAAAAGTTGATATCTTTTGTAAAATGCAATGAAATAAAGAACAAATTTTGATTTTGATGGCTGCAACACACTCCAAAAAAGTTGGGACAGAGAGACAATAAAAGTGAAAAGGTTACGGAATATCCAAATTAAACTGTTTTAAAACAGTCCACAATAAGCAGGTGAACTGGAAATAGGTTAGAGTATCGTGATTGAGTATAAAAAAAAACATCTCAGTCTTTGCAAGTAAAGCTGGATCATGGCTCATCACTTTGTGCCAAATTTCATGAGAAGTGTCAAACAAATCAAAAATCACATTTCTCAAGGCAAAATCACAAAGACTTTAGGTCTTTCACCAATTACCATACATAATATTGTGAAAAGATTCAGGGAATCCAGAGAAATCACAGTCTGTGTAGGGCAAGGCAGGAAACCTCAGGTGAATGTGTGTGACCTTTGAGCCCTCAGATGGCATTGCATAAGAAACCGTCATGCTGCGGTGTTAAATATAGCCACATCGGCTCAGGAGCACTTCAGAAAACCGCTGTCACTTAACATAGTCTGCCGCTGCATCAATAAATGTAACTTGAATCTGTGTTACTCAAGGAAAAAGCTATTCGTCAATTCTATGCAGTGATGCCATGGGGCTCTCTGGGCCAGAGCTCATCTCAGACAATCAAAAAGAGTGGAAATGTGTGCTGTGGTCAGATGAGTCCACATTTTCATTTGTTTCTGGGAAAAAGGAACATCGAGTTCTCAGTCACAAAGACCAAAGGGACCATCCAGACTTTCATCAGTGACAGATGCAAAAGCAAACGTCATGGTACTGGGGTGCAGCAGAGCAAACGGCATGGGTGACTGGCATATGTGCAAAGGTACCACTGACATGGAGGCATATATTGAAATTGTACAGAGACATATACTACCATCAAGATGATGTCTTTCATGGGAAGTCCATGGTTATTAGATCAAGACAGTGGGTGTGGATCAAAATGGATGCAGGGATTAATTCAGGAGATCACAGGATTTGTGTTCTACAAAGTAGTGCATCGCCATGTTGATCTGTTGACAGCAAAAGGAGGTGCTGCATTCTGAAACTGTCTCTCAAGCACTACCTCAATCTAGCATGGGTGCTCAACCTCAGGATACTGATGTGGGGTCAGTGGATTGTGATACTACATTTAAAAAAACACTCAGTACACCGACAATACTTGAGTTGACAGAGTTCTCAAGCTGGATGTCTAATACATTCCTCAAGAGCAAGGAAGCCAACAGAATATCTCAAATATTTTGTGAAATAAACATTGAGTAACAAAAAGAACATTAGTTCAAGGATTAGTAACATTGATTGATCCAGATGGTGGATCAGCACCTAGAGATGACCTCTACAATCTTGAATGTCAGCGGAGATCATGTCAACTAGCAAAACCCTAGAGACAGATCCCCTGTGAAGACCTCATCACCTTGATGAAACCGACTGAGCATGGTTTCTCCCAAGGTTTTTTTCTCCATTTTTGTCACCAATGGAGTTTTGGTTCCTTTGGCTTGCTTAGTTGGGGACGCTTGACTGATTGCACAGACACTATTGGAAGAGAGCTGAACTGGATGATGACATCACTGAATCATCAATGAACTGACTTTAGCTGAAAAATGACTCTGTTATTGCCCTCTTGCATTATTGACTAACTATTTTCCTGTTTTGACACTTTAAAGCTGCTTTGACAATCAGTATTGTAAAAAGCTCTATACAAATAAAGGTGACTTGACTTGATTGAAATGCTAAAACAAGTACAATTATTCAACTTTTGAGTAATAAGAGTACAGTTTGAACTCTCAGTAAGCTGTTTTCCCCAAGAAGTATTTACTATATATTTTCTTGTGAAAGAATTGAAGGGAATCACTAAAGTGGGGGGATGTTGCAGGTGTATTGTAAAACCAAGAGTGCCCAATAGATGTCAGTGATGCATAGAGGTGAGCAGTTCTGCAGCACTGTTGTAGGCAGAGAAAAGCTAAATTGCAGTGTATGGCACTTGTGTATGTATGTTGATTGCTGCTAAGAGGTGTCATTATTAAAAACACCAAGACCTAGACTGTTTCTTGAGCTTTTCTTAGTATATAAGATATTACAAATTTCTCTGAATGCAATGGTTAAACTTTTTGAATTTTGCTTAAGTAAATATACACTGCTGTTCAAAAGTTTGGGATCAGTAAGATTTTTAATGTTTTAAAGAAGTCTATTCTGTTCATCAAGGCTGCATTTATTTGGCCAAAAACACAGAAAAAAAAACTAATATTGCAAAATATTATTACCATTTAAAATATTGGTTTTCTAAGTTATTTCTGCATGCAAAGCTGATTTTTCATCATCATTACTCCAGTCTTCAGTGTCACAAAAGATTTCTATTTTGAATAAATGCTGTTCTTTTTAACTTTTTATTCATCAAATAATCCTGAAAAAAGTATCACGTTCCAAAAATATTAAGCAGCACAACTGTTTCCAATATTGATTATAAATCAGCATATTAGAATGATTTCTGAAGGATCATGCGACACTGAAGACTGGAGTAATGATGCTGAAACTTCAGCTTTGATCACAGGAATAAATTAATATTTTAAAGCATATTAAAATAGAAAACCATTATTTTAAATTGCAATATTATTTTTCTGTTTTCTTCTTCTTCTGTATTTCTGATCAAATAAATGCAGCCATGAGGAGCAGAAGAGACTTGGAAGGGGGATTTTAGAAAATATGCTTAGGGCCCCCAAAATGCTAGGACCGGCCCTGAAAGTATGGCCCATTTCAGGGGTGGTCAAAATTGAAAATCAGTCAATGCTACAGAAATTTACAGGTAAAGCTTCATGAGTAGGCTACTTTCTATGACCCCCCTAATTCTCACCATGAAATTTATAGATTTTTTACTGTTATTTATAAAAAGGCGTTAGAGCTTCAGACGCTGATTGAAGTGACTAATCATGAAAAGAAAAATGAACCACCCCTCCACTAGACTGAAGAGGGCCCTCTCTGGGAGGTTAGTTTTTGATTGCTTGCATGCCTAAAGGTAAGGTATCTTTTACAGTAGCATTATAACTTTAAATGGCTTATATGATATGTCAAGCTTGGAACTGTTCGGCATTCAAAACAACCCAACCTTATTGGTCATCATCACAATTTTGATGTACTGTTAGGTGTCAGCCTTATTTACATAAAGTTTGATGTTAACTAGCATACTAGTTATTCCAAATTCCACTTGTATACTTTAATGTTACTCATGTTATGGCTATGGACTATAGGTTTAACAATATAATTTTGCAGACAATTACAACATAATTTGGGCTACTTATACCAAAGTGCCAACTTAACAATAGCCCCTGATGGTTCCATTTTCTTTATGCTAGGACAATATCAGCAAGGCTAATACAGTCATAACCACAATGTAAACAATTTGCTTTTGAAGTCACGAGACAATGTATAGATTTAGCTAAAATTGAGTTACTTACATAGTTAAACTGAATGCTTGCTACAGTAGCCTAATTATGTTGCTTAAAAAGGGGGAAATGCCAAGCTGACAATGACAGAAGCTGAAATTAAATTACCTTATTTATTTTAGTTGGAGTGGTTGTGAAATCAATTTATTGACATCATATCTAAGCCCTGTAATTTAATTGACCAATCAGCAGTTGCAACAGCTGTGCAATGATCACACTACTTTATACTAGCTAAAATTGGCTTACTGCAACAAAATTATGACCATCAAATACAAACATTTGTCTGTTAAATATATTACAACAAAGCTGAGTTTCATACAGTAAACTTTATTAACATACAAAAGAGCACAGTCAGTTACCTCATAAGAGCAAAAGGTTTCTCTGTATAAGAATTATACAGTGAACACTGAGCCAAAGCCTATAGAAATGTGAGATAACAGAGCAATTATTGTTTTACTGACACTGAAGTGAGAATGCTGGTGTATCAACACGTTTCTAAACCAAAAAGCATTTAGAACAAGACTTTTGAAAATATATTCACAAAGATTTCCCAAAATAGTAAAATATCACAAACATGGCCAACAGTTCTTTTCCTGGGTAACTACAGAAGTTCAGAAAAAAGGTAGCTCAATGACTTAATTAATAATTCTTAATAATTCACTTAAAATGAAGAGGGGGGGGGGGGGGGGGGGGGCTGCATTTATTTGGCCAAAAACACAGAAAAAAAAACTAATATTGCAAAATATTATTACCATTTAAAATATTGGTTTTCTAAGTTATTTCTGCATGCAAAGCTGATTTTTCATCATCATTACTCCAGTCTTCAGTGTCACAAAAGATTTCTATTTTGAATAAATGCTGTTCTTTTTAACTTTTTATTCATCAAATAATCCTGAAAAAAGTATCACGTTCCAAAAATATTAAGCAGCACAACTGTTTCCAATATTGATTATAAATCAGCATATTAGAATGATTTCTGAAGGATCATGCGACACTGAAGACTGGAGTAATGATGCTGAAACTTCAGCTTTGATCACAGGAATAAATTAATATTTTAAAGCATATTAAAATAGAAAACCATTATTTTAAATTGCAATATTATTTTTCTGTTTTCTTCTTCTTCTGTATTTCTGATCAAATAAATGCAGCCATGAGGAGCAGAAGAGACTTGGAAGGGGGATTTTAGAAAATATGCTTAGGGCCCCCAAAATGCTAGGACCGGCCCTGAAAGTATGGCCCATTTCAGGGGTGGTCAAAATTGAAAATCAGTCAATGCTACAGAAATTTACAGGTAAAGCTTCATGAGTAGGCTACTTTCTATGACCCCCCTAATTCTCACCATGAAATTTATAGATTTTTTACTGTTATTTATAAAAAGGCGTTAGAGCTTCAGACGCTGATTGAAGTGACTAATCATGAAAAGAAAAATGAACCACCCCTCCACTAGACTGAAGAGGGCCCTCTCTGGGAGGTTAGTTTTTGATTGCTTGCATGCCTAAAGGTAAGGTATCTTTTACAGTAGCATTATAACTTTAAATGGCTTATATGATATGTCAAGCTTGGAACTGTTCGGCATTCAAAACAACCCAACCTTATTGGTCATCATCACAATTTTGATGTACTGTTAGGTGTCAGCCTTATTTACATAAAGTTTGATGTTAACTAGCATACTAGTTATTCCAAATTCCACTTGTATACTTTAATGTTACTCATGTTATGGCTATGGACTATAGGTTTAACAATATAATTTTGCAGACAATTACAACATAATTTGGGCTACTTATACCAAAGTGCCAACTTAACAATAGCCCCTGATGGTTCCATTTTCTTTATGCTAGGACAATATCAGCAAGGCTAATACAGTCATAACCACAATGTAAACAATTTGCTTTTGAAGTCACGAGACAATGTATAGATTTAGCTAAAATTGAGTTACTTACATAGTTAAACTGAATGCTTGCTACAGTAGCCTAATTATGTTGCTTAAAAAGGGGGAAATGCCAAGCTGACAATGACAGAAGCTGAAATTAAATTACCTTATTTATTTTAGTTGGAGTGGTTGTGAAATCAATTTATTGACATCATATCTAAGCCCTGTAATTTAATTGACCAATCAGCAGTTGCAACAGCTGTGCAATGATCACACTACTTTATACTAGCTAAAATTGGCTTACTGCAACAAAATTATGACCATCAAATACAAACATTTGTCTGTTAAATATATTACAACAAAGCTGAGTTTCATACAGTAAACTTTATTAACATACAAAAGAGCACAGTCAGTTACCTCATAAGAGCAAAAGGTTTCTCTGTATAAGAATTATACAGTGAACACTGAGCCAAAGCCTATAGAAATGTGAGATAACAGAGCAATTATTGTTTTACTGACACTGAAGTGAGAATGCTGGTGTATCAACACGTTTCTAAACCAAAAAGCATTTAGAACAAGACTTTTGAAAATATATTCACAAAGATTTCCCAAAATAGTAAAATATCACAAACATGGCCAACAGTTCTTTTCCTGGGTAACTACAGAAGTTCAGAAAAAAGGTAGCTCAATGACTTAATTAATAATTCTTAATAATTCACTTAAAATGAAGAGGGGGGGGGGGGGGGGGGGGG
>NW_015544173.1:527533-555367 GCF_001515605.1 Sinocyclocheilus anshuiensis
GTATTGCGCTGTATTAATATTTCTAGTTATCTTCCTCTTCATCACTTAACACTCTCTTATATCTGCGCTTAGCTGGGGCAGCAGGACTCTCGTGGTCTGAATCGATGCTTCTTTCAAAGTTATTCCTGGATAAAGGATCCACATCTGAAATATCTGTGGAAGAGAAAAGAAAAGAAAGTCTTCTAGATAAATTTAGGAATTCACAGCACTTTAATCAATATCCTTCAGCATCACACACTGATTATAAAACATATCTACAGTTACATAATATATCTAATATAAACACATCTACATTATCAACTACTTCTTAAAATTTCACAAAGACCTTAAATGACTCATCTTAAATTGTTTAAAAGTATTAAAATCAAAAAATGTCCAATCCAGTTACTATATTTTTTTCCATTGTAGGATATCAAGTGAACAGGCACTATAGGCTTACTAGCATAAAAGCCCTGCACTCAACACACAGAAAATAAACTTTCCTCTTTGAGCCATAATTCTTTGGCATCAGCGACTCTCGGATTATACTAAACTGATACTCCTTTGTCCTTAAAGCAGTTTGAAATTAGGCAGGTGCAAACGACAATTGTAAAGATAACACCAACTGGTAACATCCAAGTCTGCCACATCCTGACTGTCACACAAAAACTTATTTCACCCAAAACTATTCTGTAATTATTTAGTCACCGTCATGTCATTCCAAACCCATAAACAAATGCCTCTTCATTCATTCAAATCTACACCCCATATCACAAAGACAAAGCAAACAAATATCTACTTTGCAAATCAAGATTTATTCTCCACGCCACTCTGCCAGACTACTCCACTGGACTGGTTTTCTTATGACATTTTTTTCTGGTTGGGCCAGCAATAAACAGTAAATATAATATATAGCATAATATAAAAAATAAAGCTCAATTTGGTGGGCAGAGTTAGTGTAAATACCCTTGGTGTTGATGTAGTTTTGTGGTTAAACAATATTTGTATGCTGTCTACCTTCAACAAGGATGTCAGTCTTTCTGTATTCTGCCTTCAGATCTTTTCAGCTTCTATGGCTGTACAGATTCTCTCATTGTCTCTGCTGGTAAAGCACATTAGCTGTCACCTCTGTATTTATGCTAGAAGCAAAGTGTTTTTTGGTGATGCAAAGAGCAAAAAACTGACAATGGATCACACTTATCATCATGCTTTTCCAGCTAAAACAATGGGAGAATCAGTACCTATACAGTAGAAGCCAAAAAAGTCTGAAGCCAGAAGACAGAATGATCGACAAAGACCGGAATTGATAGAGCACACACAAGGAGAAAATCCTAGTAGTAATGACCAAGTTATTTCTTGGCTTTCTGTACCAGCAGCTGGTTTACCATTTTGTTGGTCCAAATCAAGACCCAAGGCCCCACATGCTCCACCCGAAAATTACCTTTGTAACATATTACTACAAACTGCACAGCAGTATTGAATAGAATTGAGTGAGATTTAAAATCTATTTACTTTACTTTGAAAAACATATACAGAAAATTTTTTACAAAAACAGTAGAAAAATATTTACATCTAACATCAGCCTTTTAGTCAGTGGCGGTTCTGGCTTATTTGGTGTACTTCCTTCATCAACTGAAAAAGTTCAACCTGCCACAGGCGCATATGACACAGTTTTACTCAGCTGTTATTGAGTCGGTTCTGTGCTCCTCTATAACTGTCTGGTTTGGGTCAGCCAGCAAATTAAATATAAGAAGACTGCAGCAGACTGTTAGGACAGCAGAAAGGATCATTGGTGTCCACCTGCCCAATCTTCAGGACTTGTACAACTCCAGAGTGAAGAAACGGGCAGGTAACATCATCAAAGACCCCTCTCACCCCCGGACACAACCTGTTTGCAGTTCTCCCCTCAGGCAGACACTACAGATCTCTGTGCACTAGAACATTTAGACATAAAAACATTTTTCCCCCATGCCATCTCCAGCCTTAACAGCTAACACATGAATCATTACCTGTGTTCTGTAATTCATTCTCCAGCTCTAATTATTGCCTCTATCTCAAGTACTATGTAAATACATATGCATATTTTTATACAGCTGTATATATAGAGTAAATAATGCACAAATCTGTACATAAATCTTCTGTTCCAGATTCATACACATTATTATTTATTGTTAAGTCTTATTTAAATGTTTCTGTTCTCATGTCAGATATGTATGTACATATGTATGTATGCATGTATGTATATATATATATATATATATATATATATATATATATATATATATGTATGTTATTTATTGTTAAGTCTTATTTAAATGTTTCTGTTCTCATGTCAGATATGTATGTACATATGTATTGTATGTATGTATGCATGCATGTATGTACCAAGAGCTTCTTAAAAACCACAACAAATTCCTTGTGTTTGCACACACGTGGTGAATAAAGCTAATTCTGATAAGCAAAATTAGACATAAGGACTGTCTTGATCCCTCAATTAAATTTGAGTACTCTATTATGAAAAATACTTAACTGCATTTTGCCCGTGTCAATTAACCATGAGAATCCATGAAAAGCATGATTAGACCGTTTTCTAAGGCTGCACAAATATTAAAACCATTTAAAAATCAAAATAAAGCAGAGTGTGATTCAATAAAATAAATGTATGCTCTGCGGGTTTAATATGCACTTTATATGCATGTAGGTTAGGTGCATTTCAGAGTGACTCCGTTCACAGTAAATGCTGCTCCACACAAACAGTTATTTACTAGGGCTGTGCGATATTGAAGAAAAATGCGATATGCGATACCTTGTTAAAAAATGCGATATTCGATATGCGATACGATATTGCTTAAAGTGACTGTATGAATTAAATTTAGATTAATCTTTGTTATAGCCATTTTGAGGTTTTGTTAACATTAGTGACATATTCAGCAGCACGCATTTATAGGCTGCTGTCCCTTTAAATCCGACTGCACGGATCCAGTATAATGATACACATCCGATTTTTTCTCAGGTGTTTACATTCATTTAAAACATAACCGACTGCGTTTACGAGAATGATCATCGAGACGGGTACTATTGACATAATTCTGTGTGTATGCGTCTGTTCAAACATAAGGAGGAGATGCGAAAGACGAATCAACTCGGTCTGAAACGCGTCTCTCTGTGCTTTGCACGTGTGCGGCAGAACTGAAGATACGCTGTGCGCGATGCAGCTTGTTCGCGCGCTTCAGGTGTGAGTCAGACAGCAAGACGAGACGGCAAAGAGTTGTTTTCTGCAACTTATTGCACTTAACTCTTTTTAACGTCAAGCAATTCTCTGCTATATGCGTCGAACTAAAACTTTGACCTTTTGCAACGTTTTGATTTAAGTAGCCTATTATTAAAATGATTCAAATATCGCACGCCCTTGCGATATGCATATTGCGCGTCTCTCTGTGCTTTGCACGTGTGCGGCAGAACTGAAGATACGCTGTGCGCGATGCAGCTTGTTCGCGCGCTTCAGGTGTGAGTCAGACAGCAAGACGAGACGGCAAAGAGTTGTTTTCTGCAACTTATTGCACTTAATTCTTTTTAACGTTAAGCAATTCTCTGTTATATGCGTCGAACTAAAACTTTGACCTTTTGCAACGTTTTGATTTAAGTAGCCTATTATTAAAATGATAATGATATCGCACGCCGTTGCGATATGCATATTGCGATATTTACATTTGCAATATTTCGATATATCGTGCAGCCCTATTATTTACATACGCGGACCATCTCAAACTCCATCTTTGCATATGCTGTGAGTCTGAGTGGCTTATAACGTTCAGCTGGGAACAATGTGCACCATTCTATCAGATTTAAAAGGTAAATCATTTATAAACCTGCACCAACACAGAAGAATACATTATCTTTCTAAATACGCTCGTGCATCGCAACTTCAAAATAAAAGTTTAAATCTTCTTTCTGAGTTTGCATGTTTTGATGTCCACATGTTTTTGTTCAAGAAATGACAGTGGCTGTAGCATTTCTATCATAAAGTGGCCAGATAGTAAAGATTAAGTGGACATTTGAATAAAATGTTTAGGCAATATTAAACAAGGATTAGATCACGCTGTAAAGTGTAAAAACAATCGTCAGGCCATTGGCGCCCTCTGCAGACAATTGATGTAATACATAATGTACATGAGCTATGATTATATTATTTTATTACATTATGTATTTTAACAGTTTTTTCAATAAAACGATATAATCTCTTGCTTTTGATATTTTATTTGAACCAATTGTTATTTCCTCAGTGCCATTATATATGTATTTTAAGTCATTTTAAAGTCTATTTTTATTACCACCAAAAAAACAATCAAATTACTCAATCGTCAGAATAATCGACTGATTACTCGATTACCAAAATAACTGTTAGTGACAGAGGAAACTATATATGAGAATGCACGTCCAGTTTTTGTATGAGAGCGAAAGAAATCCGCCAGCAAGTGGAAAGATTCACACTCACACATTACATGGATGCGCTCTTGCCTTTCAAAAATGTGCTCTCTACATTTTTCTTGAAAATAAACTGTCTCAAATTAACTATAAAGAAAAGAAGACAGTTGTGTCTGAAAGCGGTGTGTGGCTGCCTATATTTTCAATTCCAGGATCCGCCACTGCTTGTAGTTTGCGTATTTGCACAATGCACTTTTTTTCTCGCTCTTTTAAGTGAAGAGTATATTTCACTTGCAAACTAGTGATCTATGGACACTGAATGACTTTCCTGAGGCAAATGCAGCGTTACATGTTCATAAGCTGCTTTATTGTCTTTCCATGGTTGATTGAACACTCACATGAAGCACGATACATTTCAATCATTTGTACAGAATCTTTCAACATACCTTATGAAGTTCATTCCCGTTTATTTCATACAATAAACAGTAGCAAATTAGAAAAGGTGACCATTCACACTGCCGTTTAAACTGAGGCAAATAAAAAGTTTTAAGCTTTGCAAAACTTTCAAGTATTGCATTTCCTCTCTCACGTTTTCTTTTTTTGAGCGCTGCTTGGATATGTGCACTTCGTGGTTTTCTTTCCACTTATTCAGACCGGTAGTAAATGAGGTCAAACTGAGTCATCAATTGAGTTAAAACCAACCCACGCATGGTTTGCATGGTGTTTAACCTCTACTGGTCTCTACTCACTATTATCAAGTGTCATTTACATGAATCTCAGAGACTATCGTGCTGAACCACGTCAATAGATGGAAGTGGTAACAGAAGTTCTAAAATTCTAGATGAGCTTTTAAGATATTGTTCATTACCTCTCTGATCATCATCATCATCCAACACTCTTCTTCTCTTCTTTGATATTTTCTCCTCTATATGATCACTGAAACCCAAATAATCAAAATCACATTTAGTAGAATTGTGAAGAAAGTCATGTTTAGCTTGAACCTTCAGAAATTTTGGTCACTAAAGAAGTACATCAATACTGGTACTAACCTTTGTTCCACAGTATCAGAACTGCCCTCACATGAAGGAGAATCTTATAAAAGACAGAAAAAACTTAAATTGCTTAATTGGTAATTACCAAATAAGTACGTAGTTAAAATAGTTCACATGGTCAAATATATTTTCAATAATATAGCTACAAGCAGCAATTATGAGGCCAAGCACACCAATGCCATAACATTTAATTAAAAAAAATAGCATTCCGGTGATGATTTTAGAAAATTCAAAAACAGTAGTGAAATTTCTATATGGTAGAAACTGAAACCATATTAGTGCATTCGACTTGGCATGAACTAAGAAATCAGAAGGAAAAAAAAATCCTTTGTGGCATTAGAGGGTTTATAAGGATTTGCTATTGTACAAGCTCAGACTGTCCTCTATCTGTAATATGCTAACATATATAACTTCTATGGGCTGCCACAGACTTTAAGAGTGACAAAGACAAAGAACAAACTAATAGATAATTGCATTTACACCTCCAGTGCTTGGCCTCTAATAAAATGATCAACATTGGCATCACCAAATATGTCGCATACTTACCCTTTGATTTAGAAGAGGCACATTTCCTCTGGCGTGACAACAGCAAAGCTCTCAGTGCTTGAGCTCTCATCTCTTGATTATCATTATCCTCCATCTCAACAGTCAGACTGTTCTCCTTGTTTCCCTCAGAGTCCCCTTCAGTTGCAGTCTCCTCAACCAAGTCAAGAGATGCTGCTACTGACCTCAGCTGATGCACGCTCAGACTGGAAGAAATTCTCCAGAAAGATTCCTGATGAATGATACATTGGATGAGATGATAGCTTATAGTGTCTTCAAATAATCACTATTATAGGAATACGGAAGCTTCTGAAGCTCAAACCAAACCTGTCCGTCTGTGGGTGCACGGATACCGACTGTGTGTAGAAGTTTTTGGAAAGTCTTGTTCTCCATGGCATCCTCATTCTCCTCTGTCAGAGGAACCAGTGCCACAGGATGAGAAACACCTGGAGAAAAAGAGGCCATATTTTAAATTTAACTATTTTTGCATCTGGCGAAAAACCTGTGAGTGGTTTTGCCTGTGCAAAATATGCCAGAATGAGGTTAGGGTGTTTTGGGTGGTTTCTTTTCTACAGATGCAGTCATTGTGGATATGTTTTGAAGAGAAACAGATCATGCTGTATCAAACAACATTAGGCAGTGAAAAAAGACATGATCAGTAGGGGGCTGTTGTGTTTTCTTTGTTTCAGTTGCTAATGGTCTTCTCAACCCTGTCCTGGAGATCCCCAACCACTGCACATATTGTATGTCTCTCTCGTGGAACACACCAAATAGAAATCTAGTTGTGTTAGATGAGGTAGAAATACACAATGTGCAGTGGTGGGGGTCCTCAGGGCAGGTTTCAGAAGCACTGGTTTAGGGAGTTCGTTCAAGACAAAGGGTAGACTCATATACTGTATATTCACACTCACAGTGTGCTGTAGCACTTCTTAAATGCTCAATAGCCAAATTCAAGTTGGCCAGACAGTGATTTATTGTTTCTGAATTGTTATTATTGGTGCCCAAGACTCTGTGAGCTTGGAGACTGTATTGTACACTCTTGAGTTTTTAAAATGTGTGCTATAAATGAAGTGCGCTCATCAACAGCTGTTGTGATCGTATTCTCACTTAAATGCACTAGGGGCTTGGACCCAGAAACAGTACTCACAACGTTCATCTGATAGCACATGGATATATAATATACACCATGCCATTTGAAAATGCCATTTAAAAAGATAAGACTCAAGACTTCTCTTCCTTTTCTTGGACATAATTTATATTTCATATGACAATAAAATAAAAAGTGGGTCAGTACTTAATGAGGGTTCTCCTTATAAAAACAACAACAAAAAAACATACTGTTCACCTCACTGGTGCAGTATGCATTTGTGTTATGGTTAAACTAAGTTTTAACAAAGCATATGGATGATCTTTTTTGGGGAAGAAAACAAAGCATCAAATAGACAGTCAACTTCCACTAATGCACAGCGCAGGCTTTGCTGTCTCGTGTCTGTCAGTGCGTTGTTTTGCAACAAACAGACTAAAATTTATAAGCATTTGGTGGAATTCCCTTTTAAATTTAGCTGTTGTGTCATGTTATATGAATATATAAATACATTAAGAATATTATGGATTTATAGATTCATTTATGGTTTGAGCTTCTTCCTGTGTGATCAGCCTCACTGCTTTCATTAGAAGCTTTAGGCAAACAGGCTCTATTACATTAATTTCCAATGGATTCGACATTATGCAAATATAACAAACTGAAATCATTGTGCTTGTTTTTATTTCGCAAACAGTATGTAGATAATAGTGAATAATGTTCCCTAATCTAAAGTGTTATCGTATTGGTTAACCGCCCCCCCCCCCCCCCCCCACACTCATCTTTATTGTTAATTTTCTAATAAAATATAACACTTTTTACATTAAGTGGAAAGTTTTCATTCATATTATTGATTTTGAAAACTATTGGCAAATCAATGTTATCAGCTAGATTTTCCAGTTTGAGCTTTTGGTATCTTCAAGATCTATTATCAGTATAGCACAACTTTTACTTCACAGCAGTTACTGAAATGGCAAATCCATTACTTAAGGGGGGGGGTGTCTACAAACTTTTGGCTATATAGTGTATATTATCATTACAATTGTTTTTTTTTATTTCCACTTTCTTTTTAATTAGCAGAGATTATGTTGCTGTATTGTTTATTGTAAGTTTAATATGTTTTGCTTTAGGAGTGGATGACATGTATGAAAAATTTTTATATTTGGGGGAAAATATGACTAAACTTGGCTTAGGACTGAAATTTCATGTAATTAGGGCCCAAACACTGAAAGCGTGCAGTTGTGAAAGTGCATGTAGTAAACCTTTAAGCTCTCTTCCAAGGAGATTCATGTGATCATAAACTCAATGCTGAACAGATTTTTGAAATTTCAAATGGTTTCACCATAGCAAGGCAATATGGCTACGTGCACACTACGAGCCTTAGTGCTCAATTCCGATTTTTTTTTGTATAGCTGTTCACGTTGTTGTTTTAAATGTGGCCAATATCAGATTTCCAGTGTGAACAGATCATGGTTCTGAACTGACCCGGGCTTAGGACTGAAATTTCATGTAATTAGGGCCCAAACACTGAAAGCGTGCAGTTGTGAAAGTGCATGTAGTAAACCTTTAAGCTCTCTTCCAAGGAGATTCATGTGATCATAAACTCAATGCTGAACAGATTTTTGAAATTTCAAATGGTTTCACCATAGCAAGGCAATATGGCTACGTGCACACTACGAGCCTTAGTGCTCAATTCCGATTTTTTTTTGTATAGCTGTTCACGTTGTTGTTTTAAATGTGGCCAATATCAGATTTCCAGTGTGAACAGATCATGGTTCTGAACTGACCCGCATGTGCAAAAGAACGATACGAACAGGGTTTCCAGATTTTCACAACAAAATCTGCCCAATTCTTTCTCAAAACTAGTCCAAAACTAGCCCAATCATGTTCAGGGAGGTAAACATCGCGTTAGTGGGGTCACGTCAACCCACGAAGTTGAAAAACATGAAAAACAGCAACAGATGAAAAAGTAGCCCAATTCCGCGGGGAAAATGTGGATTTGGCAACACTTGCGTAGCTCGCCGTCATACGGAAGTAAACACGGAGGATAAAGTAAGCGATTATGCACTTATTTATAGTGTGATCTGCTGCAGAAGCCAGCGAAATTATGCACAGGCAATATGAAAAAATAAAGACAAGGATGTGACAAAAGAAAGCAGAGTTTTGACACTTTTATGATACGAGCCTCGTGTTTTGCTTGTAGAGTTGTCACTGTAATACACATGAGTTCTGACACACTGTACTTCCACTGATTCCCTTTCGTTACTGTCTTGATAACTTTGGGTATGTAAAATCTTTGAAGTGTCTCCCGTAAGCGCAGAATTATGACGAATGTTGATCTAGAGTGACGTAAAAACCGCATGAAACCCGACATGACCGTTCACACTGCAGTCGCATTGCAAAACATTTGACATGGATCAGATTTAGTACCACATATGGAAGTGGCACAAATCAGAATTCAAAAGATTAGATTCCATGCGGTTTGTGCTGTTCACACTGTCATGACAAAAACAGATCTGAGTCACATGTGAGCAAAAAAAATCAGATTTGGGCCACATTTGCCTGCAATGTGACCCTGGACCACAAAACCAGTCTTAAGTCGCTGGGGTATATTTGTAGCAATAGCCAAAAATACATTATATGGGTCAAAATTATTGTTTTTTTCTTTTATGCCAAAAATCATTAGAACATTAAGTAAAGATCATGTTCCATGAAGATCATTTGTAAATTTCCTACTGTAAATATATTAAAACTTAATTTTTGATTAGTACTATGCATTGCTAAGAACTTCATTTGGACAGCTTTAAAGGCGATTTTCTCAATATTTTGATTTTTTTGCGCCCTCAGATTCCAGATTTTTTAAATGGTTGTATCTCGGCCAAATATTGTCCTATCCTAACAAACCATGCATCAATGGAAATCGGCTCGAAAGGAGTAAGAGCACAATGAAGTCGCGATTGTAAGTTGCAGTCTGTAAGACGCGCATGGAAGCATGTCGACGCGCGACATTGCCGAAAATGTGCGTTCACAAATGTAGCCTATATGTTGATCCAAATATGGAAAGCACTTTCGAATTTAATAATCTGAGGTTCACTCCAGAGATGTTTTGCCACATTTCTTGTTTTAGGCTTCTCCTTATTTTAATATTTTAGACATCCATCAATTAGTGATGAAAATTATTTTTTTTTGCCGCGCTGGTGGAAACAACACGAGACCGTGCTGCCGTGACTGTCAAGAGCGGCTCGACGGTGTTTAGTGTCCCGCAGCAGCAGCATGCGTGCCGTCAGCGCAACCGAAGAGTTCTGCGTTCAAATGCACGCTTCCTTTTGCCTGAACTAGAGCCCTGCATTTCAGCCTGGGCCCAACGGGCCCCGACTTTATTACGCCTCTAGGGCCGGGCTTCGGGACAATTTTCACATCATAGTTCAGACGCGGGCCGGGCATCGGTCTTGTTTTAGGCTTCTCCTTATTTTAATATTTTAGACATCCCAAATAAAAGTAGACCCTTTACAGTTACGAATGATGTATTACTCTCTTATCTTTATGAGTAACAATGACGGCGTATCCACTGAAAAAAAGTGATCGTGCTGGCGCCTCTGTCCTGCAAAGCGCGCTTTAGCTTCCACTCTCCGCACAAACTATTGGATATAGCGCACATTTATCTAGGTTTAACGTTAAAACTGTTATAATGCTTGAACTGTTTTATATCTATAGATTTTATTTTAGACAAGTAGTGATGATTTGAGAAGGCTAAATTGATCAAACATAGGCTCACTGTCTGCCTCTGGCCGCTTGGTCGTTACTTTAAAAAACAAAAACTTATATTTAACGACAAAGCGCATCGTGTTTGTTTTCTTTATTTTATAAAAGCACGTTTTGTTGAAATTGTGAGTGCACACAAATAAAAGTAGACCCTTTACAGTTACGAATGATGTATTACTCTCTTATCTTTATGAGTAACAATGACGGCGTATCCACTGAAAAAAAGTGATCGTGCTGGCGCCTCTGTCCTGCAAAGCGCGCTTTAGCTTCCACTCTCCGCACAAACTATTGGATATAGCGCACATTTATCTAGGTTTAACTACTTTTATTACTTGTGGAAAAACTTGAAACAATTTTAAATAAGTATAAAGAATGGCATTGGTTTTGTACATTTAATTTTTGTTTAACGTTATTAATAAAAATGTTGTTCAATTAGCATGTTTTTGTGTTTTGCTTTGGTACCGAAATTGGTACCGAGAACCGTGGATTTTCACTGGTATTGGTACCGAATACTGAAATTTTGGTACCGTGACAACACTACTTGAGTGATATGTTTAGTCAAGGAGGCTAATCACAAGGATGTGATTATTCTGAGTCACAGTAATAAAGCCACCAACTGGAAGCAGCACATGTTTCATTTACAAAAGGCTTTGAAATTATATTGTTATTAGGGCTGTCAATCGATTAAAATATTGAATCGCGATTAATCACATGATTGTCATGAGTTAACTCATGAGTTAACCTTTTTATCTGTTCTAAATGTACCTTAAATCAATACTTTTCAAGTTTTTAATACTCTAATCAACAAGGGCATGGACAAATATGGATGCTTTATGCAAATGTATGTTTATTATTAGTGAAACCATAGTCAACATAGAGCATGAAGACTAGACATGTTTCATAGGTCATAGATGTTTTTAAAAAAACATGTCTATTAGACAAAAAGAACATAGAAATGCCAGGTTCCCATTACTTCTCTTTCTTTGCACTGAGCAATATTTACACAAGCCTGTTTACATTATTTGCATGACAGGGCAGCTGACTTCTTCTGAACATGCAAAATGTAAATTTATTATTTATTATTACATTTGTTTGCCTCTCTGTGCCCACATACTGTATTTTTATGCAGCTTAATTCTCAATAAAACTGTTTTCATTGATATATTTTACTGTTTCTCTTGTCAGACAACGGAATGAATATGAAATAGTGACTGAAACACGACCCATTAAGACTACATAACCAGCTCTCTCTTCCAAGACGTTAATCTGCACAAAAATCCTGATAATCGAGCCGTCGTCTGATGAAATCAAATAGGCTACACATAAGATAAAGACAATAGCTGTGCTGTGATTTAGGCTATACTTGCATGTAAAATTAGAGAAGCAACATCATATATATTTGAACTGAAAGCGCTGCTCCTCTCTTCCGCTCGCTGAACAGAGCAGACGCAGAGAGAGGTGTGTGCGCAGCGGGAAAGAGAGACCTCGCGCAGCAGTACCGGCTGGTCTCAGAAACCAAATAAGGTTTGGGCAAACCCTAACGATTTGTCACTAGGAGCTTAAAAAAAAAAATAAAAATTTGCTAAAGGGGTCTGAAAAGTCACTAAATCTCAAACAAAGTCGATAAGTTCACAACAACTGTCAGCATATCCATTTCTCCAACTATCTTACGGGTTAGGCCACGGGTCAAACAGAAAATGCACGCTGCGTTAATCGCGCATTAATAAAATTAGTGCCGTTAAAATTAATTTGCGTTAATTTTGACAGCCCTAATTGTTATATATTCCTGAATCGCTTCAGACTTGGTCAGAATAATGTCACAACATAGCTGAGGTAAAACTGTGAAAGGATTTTTGATATCATAAAAAGACTTACAATAGCAAAAAGACTAGAGATATACAAAGACTGTGCACTCAAATTACTTATGAATGGGAGAAAGTACAATGCACAATATGGTGGAATAGTTTTGCCTTCTAAATAAAAGAGCCAATGGCTAATTTGTAAAGTCATCACATTACTGCAGCTGCCATTAAAAGCTCTGGTTGCTACAGAAACACAGATTTCTGAGATGCACGCTTTGGACTGCATATGCTCATTGGCTGGTCCTGCTGGCAATTAGGCATAGGCAAAAACTAAGAAATGGGCATGGAGGGGGGGGTCTCTGTAGCATCACCTTTCAGCTCCACCAAACAGGAAGTCAGACGCTTTTGATTTAATGTGGATTTTTTTTAAATTTCAGGCTCTGACCGTATAAATAGTCCTCAAAGGATTAATGCTTTTTTAAACAAACATGGTCAAAATTATGCCAAGACACTGAAGATGCTAAATTTAGATGCAGTGTTGCTGTAGCGACGAATTAAAACATGAAACAGGAAGTCTATTATAGTCTTTCATATATGATTTATATCAAATTAGTGTTGTATGTTTGATCATGAGGGTTGATAACATGGATGTGTTAATTGTGGTTCACGGTCATAGCACAAACAACCGGCGGTATAAAGAGTGGCACATACAAATAAAACTGACATATTATAACTACCTGCTTAAAAGCATATTGCACACGGTGCATTGTTTTTCTAAAGACACCAGTTTACAGTGGAATTGCTTCTTGTGCCTTCCATCACTGCTTGCAGTTATATTTTCAATTGCTATGCATATTCAAAGATATTGTATTGTTTAACAATGCAATTTTGAAGCATGAATCACGCTAAAAGTATAATATGCACAAAAAGGTAGAAATGCACCATTAATTGTCAGAAGATCTCGATTCAAAAACCCACGCGATCTTAATTCTAAATGGCAATGGTTAGGCTAAGCTATGTCTATAACCCCTGGTTCATATGCAAAACACCCCGCTAAAAGACAAAGGATCGTAAACGTTCTCTCCAAAAGTTAAATTCCTTATTGGCTTGTTTGGATGTTGTGGGTTTTGTAGATATATTAGGGTCCATCTCATGCCACACTCCACTGGCCCTACCCACTAATCCAGGCCTCAACAGTGTGAGCATTTTAATCGCATTTCTGACTAAGAATAGTTGCAGGGTTCCCACTCTTTCATGAACACTAGATTCAAGGACTTTTTAAAACACCATTTATTTTATATCAAGCACCTATCAAATTCACACCCCAGCATATGTAGCATCATGAAAGACCTCTTACAGTACATAACATTTCACTTACACTTAACATTTACATTAAAAATGTCAGAGTAATGAGGTTTTGAATGTGTAGGTCTCATAAAATTAAACCTTCTAATGAATAATCAAAAATTCTGATCAAATATTAGCCTTTCCATTACGAGATGATATTTGACTCAAAGTGATTTACAGGGAATTTAGTTTTTACACCTTTGTAATGGCGTTTTTCTAACTTTATTAAAAGTATGTCATCTTTTGTCAAATTGAAAAATTATATTTATAAGCTTTTTAAAATTTCTAATTAAAACAATAGAATAAAATCAAGTAGAATAAGAATAAGTTACCAATCAAATTAAATCAGTATTAAAAAATTAATTTGTACTACAGAGCTGGCACAGAAAAACACAAAAGTGTATTTTCAGACGTTTAATGAGGCTCAGAGGTGGCATGAGTGCAATTAAATTCATAAATTCATGTTGAGGTTAATGTTTTAAATATAAAATATATATATTATATTATAATATATATATAAAATATAGAAATATTAAACGAATTAAATAACAGAAAAGATCCTTTAAAAATGAAAGTAAAACTGCCAGTATGTGGCGGCAAATCATTGAGTTTATCACTAAATCATTCATTCAATTGATTCGTTCGAATGACTAATTCATTCAGGAATGAAGCAAGTGACTGGCTTCATGAATGGGTAATTGATTCAGATTAGTTTAAAAACGCACGTTCATTCATAAACGAAACACCGGCTCAGCTGTGACTTTGTTTGAAATGATTTTCGTTGATGAAATAGAGCAAAATCAGGCAATATTGTTGTAGTCAGCCAATGCAAGTCACTTAATATTAATTTCTTGTTTAATGGACTGTTGTATTAAATCAATATCACATTTGCAAACTTGATAATCACCTTAATAATCATTAAAAGTTGTCACTCACTCATCGCGATCTCACAAAGTTCCATTCTAATCAACGAAGCTCCATACACTGCACAATGAATCTATTATTTACACCCTGTCAACACTTTGTTTGCTATAATGAGAGGATTCGTGAGATTACAGAATTCAGCACTGAACGAAACTCCGGTGTTTGAGTAGTGAGTGGATTCCGATTAACATTGTGTTCAAGGAATCAACATATTTGTCTGTGATACATTACTCAACGCAGCAAAAACACGTTGTAAGTACGTTAGAAACCTTTGAAGCTCCCCTGAGCCCAAACACAAATATGCTGATCGGGTCAGTCCTACTGGTGCTCCTTTTTTTTTTCATAGTTGCACGCAGTAATTTTCAGTCGCAAATGCACTGCTTCTCCATAGGTTCATGCAGGGCTGCGCATCAGCTCACACGCTAAGTTTTTTCTCGCGCTACACCCCATCTCAACCCCCCAATCATTAGCGCCATTTCGTTTTGTCTTTGACAGCGTCAGCGCATATAGAACAATTTTTGAAATAGCACCATTCTACTAAACAAAATTTATTTCAAATTTAATTCAAGCACTTTCAAGGACTTATATTTGTTTTCAAGTACTTTCCAGGCCTTGAATCCATGTGTCTGATATTCAAGTACTTTCAAGAAGTGTGGGAACCCTGAGATGTGTGTGAACTGTAAAATGTATTTAGGAGCATGTGATTGAATAAAAAGTAAAAAAAAAAAAAAAAAAAAATTTTATGCAATTTGACGTCATAATTTTTACAATTGTATAACAAACATCTTAATTATAATTTTTTTAATTTCTTAAATTTGGGAATAATAAAAAAAAAAACAGGAATACGATACAGAGAAAAAATGTTGCTCTGTTCTACAGGCTCATGGTTTCAGAGTACAATCAATGAATACCATGCATTTATGCCAGTGCTTGTGATCTACTGTTGATGAATTATGACGGTTTACTTTATGGTGTTTACATTGTAATATGATGTAGAGGCAGAGATTTTATCTCCCTCATCTTTTTTGAGGGAGATAAAATATGTTGGTTATTTGACAGCTGCGCAAATGGATATTTAAACGCTAATGAGTTTTTTTTTATTATTATTATATTTCTTATTGCTGTATTGTAATTTCAAGGAAGAAAATAAATACAGAAATATGGGACACCGTTTACCCCTTGCAGGACATTGGAGAAAGCTCTCAATTTTGGGACACTGCAGACTGTTTTGTAAACCAGGCACAATTAAATGCAGTTTGAAAAAAACATTTTGTTGAAAGATGAAGCAGTGCCAACTGTATTAAATCTGACAGCAGTAATATCACAGTAAATAATTTCATAATGCTTTGTCTGTAAAAGAGGGCTTTATATTTATTTTTATTTATATTTATGTTTTCAAAACACTTTCTTACATGCAAAAAAGAGTGCTTGTGTTAATAAACCCTCCGTCACAAACAATTTTTAATTATTAAAAAATATTTTTTTCTTACATAAGGAGAACCTCAAAGAACATATTGAAATACTAAAAATAAAAAAGGCTTCTTTCTCTCTCAAACTCTAGTGATCCAGAAAATGACCATAAATACTTCTGAAAATGGACACCTCACTATTCATACGCACGTTTTTGCTCATGCAGACCATAATAAATGCTTTAAGGGACGCATGTTGAGTAATCTCCTACTGTACACTCTCAAACCACAGATATATTTGTGGAGATCTGTGAATACTTTCACTCTAATTGCAAGCAGAAGTAACAGAGAGGCTTTAATCACTAACGTTTTATGTACTCGCTAGGGATGTCAACGATTAATCGATTATCGATTAATTGCCGATAAGAGATGCAATCGATTAAAGCTATCGATGGTCGATTAAGTCGTTTAACTACGGTTGAGGATTTAAACAAATAACAATTTGTTTTCATTAAAAAAAAAAATAGTGAATATATCTGGCTTAAATAATTAAGCTAACAGATTTAAAACAGAAGTGTGGCGCTGCGCTCCATAAACAAGTTTTTTTATGTTTCAGCTGTTCGATCGCGCCGGCACCTCACGCGCACACACCCCACATAGAGCACCACGAAACCATTTAAAGAGGCGCGTTCAGCGGTCTCTGTGTCGGGATAGGAAACAGTCAACAAAGTAAAATTATCTCAAACGAGCTCTCTTCATTTTATCAAATGATCATAATCACATCTATTCATTTTCGAAAATTGACATCCCTAGTACTTACCATCCTCCTCGCGGTCATCAGCAGTTCTGTTAAGGGAATTCTGTAGCCACAGGACAGGCCCTGACAGACCTGTTAACACAAAATATTAGAAATGTTCTCAGCCTTCACTTAGAAAGAATCTCAAAATTATGCCTGATGGTACTTACCTTGTTGCTGTAAAGTCTGGACCATGTTTCTCAGACTATGAATTTTCTTCAAAGAATTGTCTCTACTCATGCTCTTTTGTCCTTCTTTGGCTGAGTTGTCAACAAGCTTTTCATAGTCTTGTTCATCTTCATCTTGATCAGATTGATCCTCTTCTTCTTCCTCTATGTCCAGTTCCTTCTCCTGTGGCTCTTCAGTCAGATCAAAGAACTCTTCCTCTGTCTGACATGTATAAACACACACAAATATAAATGTATATCTGCCGACAGAACAGCAGCTACTGTAAATGCCGACTGGTTGGGAGTTATTAAAGTATTCTGAATTACATACACCTTAATCATTTTACTATGATGATGGCAAAGGTAAATGCAAGTTTAAAAATGGTTTTGAATGGCCTTTCAGCAGACACAGTCCTTGAGGGGGCCTTGGGGTCTTTACATGGGGCCTCAGTAAATTGCTGTAAAAAAAGTAAAAAAGCCAACCACCTTGTCTCCATCACATTCTGGTAAAGACTGGTATAGACATTTTATTGCTAAGATATGGCTAGGGCCTCCAACCACTGGTAAGGGCTCTTTTAGGACACTGCATCAAGTCAAAAAACACCACTTCCATGTATCTATGATCTAAATGACCACCTTGTGAAATTGTAAAATTCACAGGCAAAAAATTTAAAAATTTGGTGCTTGGTGGGTGTTAATTTTCAACCCTGGTTTCAGGCATTTTTGTTTTAGTTCAGCATAAATGTAATTATTACCATTGTACATACTGTATAACATAATGCATCCATTTTGCATTACACCAATGAGGAGTAGAAGGTTAAAATATGCCAGTCATGAAAAAACTTGTCTTTTAATTTTAGGATGAAATGTGACTGCCCTATCAAAGCTTTTTTTATATTGCACCATAGAACTTATATGTTGATGGACGCACCATTCCAGTACTCCTCCCAGGAGCACTGCGATTTCTCTTCTTGTAAAGATCTCTGCGATCGGACACTAGACCCATGCTGAGGATCTTGTCGACTATTCGAGCCTTTGAATGCTTGGCTGTGATCCGCTTTAGAATATTTCCAAGGACATCTACGAAAATAACAGAGAAAACAATAAATAAAGGACTTTGCCTTGAAGTCAAGAGACCGAGTTAGGTAGATGTGATGATTATTTTCAGTTTTATTATTTCTTCTTCTTTTTATTATTTGCACTTATGTTGAAGAGACAGTTCCAAAGCCAGCGAGCAATTACACTGATTTCATGAATTTCATTTCAAAGTTTTCATGAACCTCAAATGTTCAAAACATGCTTCATTTCAAAATGGACATCACTGAAAACAGTGATAACTTCAGATGTTTCGGTAATAATAATCAAATGTTAATTCAGGAACAACTGAATGATTTAGTGAGTTCATTTGTGAAAGATTTATCAGACATTCAAATTTTAGAGTTTTTTTTAACTCATTAAAGAGACTCCTCACATTCATTTATTTTTATCTCACTACCTCATTTCATTTTTGTTATTACAGTAAGAGCAATGAAATCAACAACACAAAATGATCAGAATTTTTACTTGATTATGGAATAATCATCATTTCATATAATTAAAATATATTTAATTTACACTAACCATCAGAGTCTCTAAACTCCTCAAAGAGCACCTGGAGTTCTTGTTCCTGTTCTTCAGTCCAGAGCACGATACGAGTACCTTTTCTGATCAAATGAGGGGGTAAAAAAAGACCAGCAAGTGTTTAAATGATGAGCAAGTAATGACTCATATAAAGTAATGCCAATCACATAAAGCAAAGACTAATTAAATACAAATCTCAATTGCCATTTAAAAGTTTACAGGATTCGTTTTTTTTTTTTGTAGTTACAATGCCACCTAGCATCTGCAATTGATGAAACTGTTCAGAATGTGTACCAAGTTTAGTGAAGTTTGGATGCTGTGCTCAAGATATAGGCCAACTGGTCATTATGACCAACACCAAAATATATAAAAACAATATATATTATTCAATAATATTATTATTATTAAAAACCATGCACAACCTTATTAGCTGCTAAAATTCAAGTTATTAGCTGCTAAAATTATATTAACTAATGGTGGGCATTCTAGCCGATTTATTTGTTTGATATTTCATGTGTTAGAAATAGTTTTCACTAGGGCTGCCCCCTAATAGTCAACTAACCTTTAGTCGACAAGAGGAGGCTTGGTCAACCAAAATTTTATTAGTCGCAGAAAAAAAAAATCCACAGGAAGTGGTGAGGTCACGCAGTCCGTGACGGACAGATCGTTAACGGCTGGATTTTGTGGTAATACAGTACATCCAAATGCTCGCCTATCATTCATCGACCTCAAATATGGCTTATCATCTGAAATATGTAAGTAGTAGCAACTTTACATGGCCACTCAATCTAATGTTAACCTAGAAAAATGTGCGCTATTCAAGTGTCTGTGCGGAGTGTGAAAGCTGAACAGTAGCGCGCTCACAGCATGACAGATGGAGGCGCCGGTGCAGTCACTTGCTCTTAAAATACTCTGTCACTTTGGTCATACAGATAAGAGTAATACAACTTTCGAATCTGTAAAGCCTCTACGTTTATTTGTGTGCACTCACTATAACAACAAAACATAGCTTTTGTAAAATAATGAAAGCAAACAGGATACGCTTTCTGCTGTCTCGGCCTCTGTCAACCAGTGTTAATTTCATTGACGAATAATTTTCGTCATAATTTTCGTCAAAGACATTTTTTTCACTGACGACAACGAGACGATAACGAACTAAAACTCTTTTTGAATGACAAAAACTATGATGAAAATGTATTAACATTTTCATCAACGACAAAAATGTCAGGGAGGGACGATTTGAGAAGAGATTCATTCAATTACAAAACGAATCTGCTGCGTGGTTCGGAGATTAGATGAGTACATATGAACCGGCAGCACATAAGATAACATACACTTGGCTGCACGTCGCATTAAACGTTCAAAAATGTCAATATTTGGGAGTAAGAGAAGAGCAGACATATGGATAAATCTGACGACGCAAGAGAGAGCTCAATTCGGTCCAGTTTTCTGAGCGCAGACACTGAAGCATAAACACATAGAAAGCACATCTCACAGCGCGCTAGTACTCTTCAGTGTTGCCAATCTAGCTATTTTGTAGCTAGATTTAGCGACTTCCCCACCCCTTTTGAGACATTTTTTAAAAGTTTAGGGACAAATATAGCAACTTCTTGGACAAACCTTATCTAAGTTCTCATCTTGCCCACTGATTTATATTCATCTTTATATAGATCAGTGAATTTGCCATTATGATGTCATCTAGTGACATTTAGCTACCAGTTTTAGCTACTTTCAATTGAAAGCAGTTGGCAACACTGGTACTCTTTCACATCGCATGAATGGAGAATTACACACAAAATTATGTCGAATTGTCCGTTTTGACGAGTATTCATGTAAACACAGTTGATTACATCTTAAATGAACGTAAACAGTAGGGACAACGTGTATCAGTACATTGCATCCTTTGCAGCAGTGCATTCGGTTTTAAAGGAATAGCAGCCTAATTTAGTTGCTATTGTCCGAGTCATTGATGTTAATCAAGCAACAACAGAAAGACAGAAAATCACTCACTGCTCTTGACTGAAAAACTTTAGTAGCCCTAAAGATGAATCTAAATTTATTTATAGAAATAAATATGTCTGCTTGAAAGAATGAAGAATATGGTAACTAAAACTAAATCAAAATTTGCTGTCAAAATTAACACTGCTGTGAACTTGAGCGCGAAACTCAGTGTATACTTGCCTTACAGACATGAAAAATATATCTATGAGAGTGAAATGTCTACTTTCAAATGAAACAATTCAAATCTGAAAAAAACATATATTCTCAGATTATGTAATTCGTATGAAACTTGCAAGCAGGCGCATCCACTACTGTGGAGATGACGAGTCAGTGTCGCCCATTTCATCAGCCGAAAACACTAGTTTATAAATAGATTATTAAAATGTTAATGCAGTTTAATCTTACTGTGTCCCTCACACATTCATCATCATTACTTCTGCCGGTGTGCTGTGGCAAGCTTTATGCATGCGCTTGAGCGCTTATTAGGCTATGTAGGCAACTAAAGGCTCATTAGCATGATTTAAATTGTTTATTACAATTATTTCCTCTACTGAGGAAAGAAAGTCATCTACATCTTGGATGGCTTGAAGGTGAGTACATTAATAGCACATTTTTATTTTTGGGTGAACTACTGATTTAAGTTTGGATTTTGGGTCTAGCAGAGTTAAAGGAGTTTTTTTCATGTACTGTGCACGGACTTTATGAAACAATGAAATGCTTGGTTTAATTTCATTATCAATAATTTTTATTAGTTGTTGCAGCCCTACTGTAAAATCCTGCTATGTGTGCTAGGTGTGTATTCCACAATTTGAATTAATATAATTGTATAATAACAAATGATTTATAATATAACCACTAGCCAGCATTGACAAGTTAAAGCTGTTAGTGATGTTTGCAGCAAAATTTGACTAGAAGAGTAAAAATAATGAAACTGAAACTAACAAAACCCTGATTAAATGAAAACAATTTGTTAGTTCAGTTGAATTTAAATGAATTACAGAGAAGAAAAAGAGGGATAGAGAGAAAGGATGCAGCTTCCTATGTAGACAGTAAGCAGCTCACTAGGATTTTAAACAGAGCAAAATGTCTTTACTTTGCTACCAGCCTTTACTTTCCAACTACAGGTTTTACAAAAGAATCATACCTCTCTTTCTTTAAATCCTTCATACTGTCCACTAAACCCATGGACACCATGTGAGACACCACCTCACGTCTAGTGTGGCTGCTGCACAGCAATGGTAATATCGTCTCAACAATATCTGGCACTAAAGAACAAAAACATCAACAACAAAGATCATTTAGAAGACTGGTCAACACTCAAAAAACAAACAACAGACAGTGTGAATTACTGGAACTCCACCTCCAGAGTCCTTGTACTTGTCATACAATCGCTGAAGCTGTTCTTCTTCCTCAGGAGTCCACTTGCTTTTTTTCTTGTCTTCCCTAATATATATACAAATGTGAATAAAACATATCACTAACTTTTGAGCACTGTAATGAAGTTCAAAGATATGAACGCTCATCAACCTCAATATCAACAAGGTCAAAAAACTTGCAATTACCCGTCTTTATTATATCCCTCTGTCATTTCTCTTACAGCACCTACATTCTTCCAGAACAGCAGCTCCACAAATGCTTTGTTGTTTTTAGTAGCAAACACAAAGAACCAGTTCAGAACATATTTTGCAAATGTAACAAGCTCCTGTAAGGACAAAAAAAAAAACATGGTGTATTAATTAAATAACAACTGATTATTATTTTTTATTTTAGAATTTAGATATGCAGGTGTGAGATTAAGAACTGCAAAGACTTTCTTTCAAACATCAAAACCAATGACCTTGGCATCATTAGCGCTATGCTCTATCAGTCAAACTACAGACACAACATGGTAAGAAAAGATGCAGAAAGAACTACACTGTAATAATGGAGAATATTAATGGAAAGCATCAGTGTGCGTTACCTGATAGGCAGTCGCCGCTGGGTCTCCCAAGATCTTATTAAACAAGGAAAAGATGGACAACTGATACAGTAATGCCTCCATCTTTAGATCTACAGCCAGTCTGTGCAGCATGCGTGTGATGCAGTGGTTGGTGTGAACAGAGTTCTGGGAGTACGAGCGCAGCAGGATAATGTATGGACGCACAACATTTGGACTGGCAAACCTGTCAATCAAAAATTTTAATTATAGAGTATTACTGAATATATTAGAACATAAAACATGAGAAAAATTTATTCAGCCTTACTTCAAATCAATATAAAATGTAATTATGTCTACATTTTGATAACAGTTGTTTCTGCTTAGGGGTGGGCGATATGACCAAAATCTTATTTCACGGTATGATAAATTTTATTTCACGATAACTATGTACCTCGATATAGCTATTTTTATTTTGTTATTAAAATAAGGAAAAAAAGCAAATTACAAGCACAACAGAACAAATAAATATGAAATAAACTTTTAATCTATTCAGCAACAGTAGGCTAGGTTTATTTAACGTAGTACGAAATATTACAGAAATTAAATAAAGTGTATAAATAAAACACTGCATAGTATTCACTGTGTCAATCAAACATGATTAACATTAATAATGACAGACAGCAGCAGGTAAATAAAGCTGCTGTCCTTTTAAGACTGACTGCACGGATCCAATACTGAAACGCATCCTGTTTTCACCCATCTGTTTTACATTTATTCAACATATAACCTTGAATACTCCACACAACGGGCATTATGACATTGCTGTGTGTGTATTTGACCATTTAAGCACAATAAAACACGAAAGAGATCTGTTTTCGCGATTGCATGCTGTCGAGAGAGGGGCTTTCATTGCGCGCTGTTTGTCAGTCAGCGCAAGTACCGCATTGAGTTATTTTTCACTGCTTATTGCACTTAACTCTATCAAGTGCGTCTCACTCTTTATTTTCTCATTCATGCATGTTTCCTTATCACTCAAAAGGTGTATACAAAATAAATAAACAGCAAATTAGCAGTAGTGGTTAACAAGGCAGATAAATTGGCCTATTTTTTTAATTATCACGATTGCTTTTCCCTGTATGACCGATTTGTGAAAAGCCAAATTTTAGACCAAAACTCTGACTATGTGACTACCGTTTTATGTGAGATAAAACGTGTATAGAGTAGACCACACTTTTATTTTTAAGGTTATATGTTACCACAACAATTTTTCACACAACAAATTTATTCAGACAACTTTGTCAGCTTCGCAGCCACTGGTAGTGCAAAATTCCATATACAACTACATGTAAAATTTGAATGCTTTGGAATTACTATACCAGTTGTAAATGATTACTTAGTGTCTTTAATAAAAATGTAAAAAGTACAACAACTTGGGTGTTATTATTTTAGTTAGGTTGTGTTTGTCTATAATTGTGACTTTGATTAAGATCAGACAAGGAGGTAGACCAATTGTGTGATGTTGCTAAACAGTCCAAAAATGCAATACCGAATAACTTTCATTCTAGACCAGTGATCCTCAAATCTGGCTCGCGAGATCCACTTTCCTGAAGAGTTTAGCTCCAACCCTATAATCAAACAAACCTACCTGTGATTTTCTAATGATCCTGAAGACATTGATTAGCAAACTCAGGTGTGTTTGATTAGGGTTAGAGATAAACTCTGCAGGACAGTGGATCTCGCGAGCCAGATTTGAGGATCACTGTTCTAGACAGTATTGCTCCGTTTCAGTTTTACAAGAAACTGAAAAAGCACAAATGCCAGAGAATGCCAAAATTTCTCCAGGGCCCAAAAACCCCCTCAGACCCCAGAGGGCTAAAACAATCCATTTTATTGGCATACTGGTATTAATTATCAAGACAGAAAATACAAGACTGGAAGTTTAGTTTTTAGCTGGAAAAATTTACTCAATTTACATCTACTTTAAGTAGAAATAATTCTCCACGCACCTCTTGATGAAATCTAAGAAATTGAACTCTGTCTCAGACACAGCAACAGACTCCAGCTCTTCCTCTTCCTCCAACTCAACTCCATCCTCTTCCTCAAGAGCAGAATCTAAAGGAACCGACTCTACAATCAAAAAGACAAAGTCAATACATCACCATACCACTCCAGTATTGGGTTTAACAGTAAAGTCTAGTATTGTTTATAATGATATCAAGTAGTATTGTTAGAACACCAACATTTCAGGAGTTGACACTAATACCAGTAATAAACCAGTAACCAGGATTATCAATATTGACACTATTGACACTAAAAACTATTGATACTGAAAAACAGGGCTGCACAATAAAAAACCATGATTATTAATCACAATTGTCTTTTTTCCACATAAGCACAAATAAAGAGATTGCTCGTAGATTTAGGATCAGCAAACAGCACAAACCACCACATGAAAGAAAACAGACTGGCAGTACTACTTTAATTTGATGCATGTTTTAACATTTCAGGCAGCAGTTTGGGGAGCAGACAGATCACAAAGTCCAATCAATTAATAACAATAAAGGTCAGCCACTATGGTGAAAAGGAAAAAAAAAGATGCTGCAAAAAAAACATTTAGAACACTACATACATCTAATCTTAAAACAATAAATCTCCAGTCAATTTAAGCAATTCTTTTCTCAAAAAAAAAAAAAAAAATCAAACAACACTTGATGACATAAAATCACAGTGCAAAAAGGTGGTCTCTTGGAACCAAGTGAAAAAAGAAAAACTGAAAAACTCCAAACTAGTTAAAGATGTACAGAATGTACAAAGTGTGGAACAGGAAGGTGGCCTAAGTATTCCTATAGACACACATCTAACTGTTTAAGAAAAGATGCAGCACTATCAGAGAGACCTAAGCTTCAAAATCAGTGCTAATTGTGATTGCAGATTCTAACAAATTTTCAAAAATCTGCTAAGTTCAGATATTAACAGGAAAATGGGCACTGAGCAAATGGCCAAAAAATATTCAGAGAACAGAGAGAGAGAGAAATTTCTTCATCTCATTCTTAAGGGCCGGGTATACTATTTACTCAGTTGAGGGTGCAAGCCTTAAATATCATTTGTTTTATAATATTGGGTTGACTAAAATGGGAAGATACAGTAGATTTCAAGGTTTACATTTAATTCAGAGAGATTTTTTCTTCAAGATCTATTAAACGAATAGGAAAAGTAACAATACAGTAAACTAGAATCAAATCTATGCACAAATCAAATCGAAATTGGATTCAAAATTGAATAACAATTTTTAATCTAATCATGAGGTACCAAAATGCATGTTTACTACTGTCAAATCACCTTTCCTTTTAATAACACATTTTAATCATCTGGGAATTAAGGATGCTAATTTTTAAAGTTTTGCAAGCAAAATTTTTGCCCAATCTCGCTTGATACAAGACAGCTGCTCAACAGTCCATTGTCACTGTTGTCTGATTCTCCTTTTCATGATGGGCCATACATTTTCAATAGGAGACAGATCTGCTGGCCAGTCAGTCACATCCACTTTGAAATACATCACGTAGCAAAGAGAACACTGACAACGTGCCAACAGACAAGACAGAGCAGGTTACTTCTGGTATGAAACAAAGTCTCAGCTTTAAATTTTTATTTTTTTATTTTTAAGAAATTCAAACAATACATACTGTTTTGTGGCTCTTTAATGTGTTGTGACAGATCACTGTAGCGCCTCGGTTCAAGCGGCACATGAACCAATCATCTTTTAATATTTACTTAAAGCACGAAATAAACATTAATGAACATCAGAAGGTATTTTATTTAAACTGTGGAAAGACGACAGTATACACTATTTTTCAAGGTTAAGTCCACCGAAGTTAATCTACTCTCCTGTCTGATTTGTTTGTCGGACAAAATGGCAGATTAGGCGTTATTATCGATCAGATCATCTGTCTAGCTCTTTGCGAAGGTTCAATTAAATAAAGGTTAAAAACAATTAATAAATCACAGTTTCTTGATTTTATTGCATTTTACAAAATGTCCCAGCTTTTCTAGAACTGGGGTTGTAAAAATACCCTTGGCTATTTGACCCACAGTACGCTTGTGCCTATAAGAGGTCCATTTGTCGGTTAAGATGCATTTAGGACTCTGAATTGCAGCTCTCAGCAAGTAGCAATACTGGCAATAATAACAGAAATGTTGGTAGGTGCATTTATCCAAAAGGAATGACACACTGCATCGAGGGTATATATTTTATCCATTTACATATCCCCTAAAGGAGTCTCCCGGGAGTCAAACCATTGACCTTGCCACTGCTAGTGCCATGCTCTACTTTTCAAACTATAACAATACTATAAGGTTTGATAATATAAACTATTCTACCAAACCTGATAGTATTGTTGTTGAACAATGCTAGAAAAGTACAGCACTGGTTATTGTTGATAATGTTGCCAGGAATAGCAGTATACTACAGTATTAGTACATTCTTCTCTGTAATGGTATTGGGTAAAGAAGTATAATGCAATATGTGACAGTATCAGGTACAGTAATATATGTAGTGTGAGCTTACTAGGGAGTTTAGTGAAAAGTATCTGCTTCAGAAGTTCTAGTTCCTCCTCAGGTTCCACCTCAACAGATCCAAATGTGTCTCCTTCAGGCCACACTGCCCTGATTCAAAACAACAGTTTTGTGAGAGAATGAGTAAGATCTTTTCTTTCTACAATTCAAAAAACAGTCATAATGCAAAAGAGAACTCAGTTTGGTAACTTTTGTAGTTTTTTTTTGTACTGTTATTTGCACTATTGATTGTAATGCGTTTCTTTGTTATTTTATTACTAACTATTTACTTCTGTAGGTTACATATACACAGACACACAATCATTATCATGAAATAAAACTGCTCACACTACAAGATAAGATTTTGTTCATATCGCCCACCACTAAGACACATACAGTGGGTACGGAAAGTATTCAGACCCCCTTAAATTTTTCACTCTTTGTTATATTGCAGCCAT
>NW_015544173.1:555438-562892 GCF_001515605.1 Sinocyclocheilus anshuiensis
GCAAATGGCTGCAATATAACAAAGAGTGAAAAATTTAAGGGGGTCTGAATACTTTCCGTACCCACTGTATATAACAGTCGATACAGCTCATCAATAAATGGAGAAAGATGTCTTAACATCATTTATAAAAATCAAACCCAGACAGTACGTTAACTAAAGTTATTTACATGCTTTGCATTTAAAGAAATGAGAAGCATCTTTATACATGATTAAGACCATGTGTAAGGAAAGTTGTTTTATTACAATGTTCTATTTACGGGTGGGAATCTTTATGCACCTCACAATCTTAACTGATCTAACTAAGATTCTCGGAATCGCAATCAGATTCAAAAATGATTCCTTTGATTTCGTTTAAATCTTTACAGACAAGGTCCAGTTCTGTTGCTTGCATGCCCATTCTAGGGGCTTTCGGCTGTGGACAGGGTTCATCATAGGCACTCTGACTAGTCTACACAGGTCCATCATTAAAATTGCTCCCACATAGACCTTACCATTGCAATTGTCAGAATGGATTCAATCACTTAAGAGACAATAACAATACATCAGAGAATCAATTTTTTTTCTCTCCAACCCCTAGTTATATTTAATATAAATAGTGTGTACATTTCCAATGAAAAGTTTTAATGCATTTGGAAAAATACAGAATCTCTCTCTCTCTTTTCTTTTTTTTAATTTGAGCGAGACAAGTATGGATGCCTAAATCTGTCTTCCATACCAACTGCCATAAATATAACAAGTATTTAGTTCTCTTTTAAATTATTGCATTAAAATGTTAATTATATTAACCGTTATTATTTTAATTTAATGACAGATCTATTCTGAACCCTTTAATGCATCAGTGATAAATGACATCTTTCGGAGACCATCAAAAATCTGACAGCTACATGGAGAACAGGGATGCTGTGATGAAGCTCTGCCAAAGTTAGGTGTTTAAAAAATGGTGTGAAACATTAAAATACACTCTATAGGTGTTTTAGTGTGGTTCCCTTACCGTGCAGCACGAAGTAAACTCAAAGCTTCAGGTCCTGTGCGAGACATAATAGAGTCTTGAATCCTGACCAATGCTTCTGTCCTCTGCTCACCCACTGGAGTCTCAGATGTGGCATCAAAGGGCACAGCACCCTCTGTCAAACTCTCTGACAACTGCAAGCCAACATGAAAAACATCACGAACTTAGTGTGTTCATATGCACAAGAAGCTAAGACTATTTGAAAAATCAGATCATCCATTTCTGCTCACTTTGATCTTTATAAATTTTTATTAACAAAATGGTGTGTGAAATGTTTCCAATTGAAATATTCATAGCTTTAATACACAACCATTTTGAATTTCAGCCCCCAAAAAAGCAAGATCAAAAAATAAAACGCATTAAAATGCAAGAACTGGTATTGCAATGTATTATTACATTTTTTTTTTAATTAGTGAAAAAAAAAAAAAAAAAAAAAAAAACAAATTTAAAGGGTTAATTTAACCCTTGCTATTCTACTCTTAGCATATTGGGCTTGACAGGTCTACTAATTTTTTAACAGCTGGAAATTCCCAACTCACTCTTCTCTCTGCAAAAATAATTTAAATTTCATGCACTTACACGCTTCCTGCAAAACTCCTAGTTGTAGTCATTTATTACCCTCCAGGTCACCTGGGCAACTTTCTAGAGGTGCTGGATATGCTTTTAACCTCACATCCTGAGGATGACAGCCCACTTTTAGCCTTAGCGACCTAAGCCTGTTCACTTTTCTGATGATATTTTTATTACTGTTATGTAATGTCCTTCTTGTGTACCTTAAACCCCTCTGCCAGTTTTATTCTGATAAAAGCTTTAACTCCCTTTCTTTTCCCCTCTGTAGCAGCATCCTCTCTTCATCACTAACACCACATCTGTCAGTTGACAGACCAATCATCAAAGTGAAACTATCCACTTTGACAATGAGTTTTCCCTCGGAAATGAAAGTAGTGGTGTTCGGCAATGTACCTCAAAAACGCCTCATCATAATGAACTGATCAATGGCCACTCCCTGCAAGGATCTGCTGAGGATTGCTTCCATAAGATCTTCACAGGAAAGAGAAGGAGAATGAGGGGCATAACTGTTGTGATTGGTCTGTCAACTGACAGAAGTGGTGTTATTGTTGCTCCCAGGATTAGTCACCTCCGAGGCGATTCCCATAGTGAGATATCAAATGAATGTTTGAAAGAACTCTTTAAAACATTCAAAACTTTCCTCTGCCACTTCCACGATCTTCCACCACATCTTTAACAGCTGATGATTTTGCAAATTTTTTCATAGTCAAAACTACAACAATGAGAAATCAGTTCTCAGCTTCACAAAGGCAGGAACAAGTCCACATTGACAGCTAAAAATCTCCTGGTACCCAGGGTGGTTGCTAGGGTGTTTCTATGCAGTTTCTAGGGTACGTGGGTAGTTGCTATGCAGTTGCTAGTGTAGGCAGGGTGGTTGCTAAGGGGTAATGCGGTTGCTAGGGTACTCAGGGCAGTTGCTAGGGTGTTGCTATGCAGTTACTCTGGCTGGTTGCTAGGTTGGGTTTGGATGGTTGCTAGAGTGTTGCTATGTGGTTGCTAGGGTACTCTGGGTGGTTGATAAGGTGTTCCTATGCGGTTATTAGGGTACCATGGGTGGTTGCTGGGTTGGTTTGGATGGTTGCTAGAATGTTGCTATGAAGTTGCTTGTATCATCACATTGCTAGCACGATTGAGATAGATACTACTAGTTCTATAGATACAGGGCTCCAGACTGCGACCAAATAATCACATTTTGCGACCATTTATCCTGCTGGTGCGACAATAATTTTTTTTTAGAGGTTGCACTGGTGCGACTGCAAAATTTTTATATAATTATATTTAAAATTAATGCACAGGGCGATTTTGTTAACGGCACATCCAGTCAGTATCTGTTTTCGCTTCCCCTCCCCCACTATTCTATCATCCTCTCAGGTATACCCACTCACTCAGCCTGGTTTATACTTGCTAGGTATACCCACTCACTCAGCCTGGTTTATACTTAAGATTCAGCATGAGCGCGAAGGTGCGTGCAGCAAAAATGACGTGAATATTGAGGAAATGATGGATGTTTTCAAGATAAAGTAAAGTAAAAGACCGATTCTTAAACCAGAGAAGGTGAACATGTTGGTATTCTTGTGGGGAAAAAAAACATGCAAGCACCGTCACCGACAGCAAATTTAGTTTTACTTTTCTTTGTTTTCATTTTGAAAAGCTTGTTATCTTTGCTGCTTACCTCAAGTTACACTATGGGGGCTCTCTTTTATTCATTTATTTTTTTTAATTGGATTCCTCAGTGTTTGCTAAACGTTCTGTAAATTTATTAGACGGTATATAATACAGCATGTGGTGTATGCCATGCCTCATCTTATTCTTTTTGTTAATAAACGTTTTGTAAGCTAGTTTGTCATTGTATCTTACGGTTTTATTGTTGCTGTGATTTTTTATTAAGAATAACAATGAATCCATCTTTTGTTTTAGTCTTAAAAGTGAAAGGTGTGTAGATGTATGTAAGCAAAACAGACAATTATCTTTTCTTGTAAAACGTGACAACAAGATTGCAAATTCGAAAGTGAAAGCGTCCGAAGCTCGGCTTACAACATAGCAAAAGAGGAACTCCCGTTCACAAAATTCAACTGAGAAAGTTAGTCGCAAAAGAGCGACCAGTGGGAAGAATGAGTCTGGAGCCCTGAGATAGATATATTAGAAACAGTATATAGATAGAAAGATAAATTAGAAATATTAGGTAGAATGGAAGCTTAAATGAGCTTAAATGGCTTAGAAATTAGTACATAGAATGGCAGCTTAATTGAGTCTCAAGGGATTCTGGGAGTTAAAATTAGAATTCTGTCAGTTGGAGTTTGAATAGTCTTGGCGCATTTGAACATTAGTTCAATGTAAGTCTATGAGATTTTTATGATTTTTTCTCTTCATTTTTATGAAAACCGTAAGTTTGATCCGAAAAGATATAGCAACCAGAGTCAGAACAGTTTGAAGATCTGGGCTGAGTTTGGAGGTCGTAGCTTGAGAGCCCTAGGAGGAGTTAGAGTTGATAAATTTAGGCCACGTACACACTGCAAGTTTCAGGAGTGACAATCGTATTTAAATGCGGGAGTGAGTCCCATAAATTACCGTTCCATGTGTGTACAAAACATGACTCACTCCCGAAACTGCCATGAATGGCAGCGTGGTAACCATAGCAACGTTGTGGCGTCTCGGAGACAATGGAGCCCTTAGCTAGTTTTATGTTAGCTGCTGTTGACAAAAACATTAGACAGCAAAGATATGCGAAAATCTGCAAAACGTTATTAAATCGCCTTTGGGAGAGGCGTCAATCTAGTTTTATTTAAACTGTTGTTATTGAACAGCCTACACTCTTGACCGCAACTGGTTGGTCCACAATATACCTCTCTCCTCCATCCTGTCAGATCTGAAGTAAACACTTGACGCCTGACAATACACGCACATCGGTGTGCTTCTCGTGACATCATCATCAAATAGTTGTTCAGTTCGGTTCCGTACACACTGCACAGAATTTCTGTAAATGCGGTTGTCGCTACCTGTATTTTTCGGGAGTTAATGCGGTTTTGCTCCCCCATATTTTAGTGAATTATGTGTGTACACAACGCGATTAAGGAGTAAAAGTTGACTGACAACCGAATTTAGCTGTAGTGTGTATGTGGCCTTAATCTCAGAAGAATAATAAGTTTAAATACCATTTCAGTAAATTGGCTCTCAAGCCGTAATTTCAACTGAAACAGGAAGACAGGGCGGGACTTTGAGCAGCCCCACCCGCTTTTTAAAATAGCCAATAGCGTTTCGTTTATAGTATCACAGCTTGGGCCAGAGACTTTGAGCTCGCTAAAGCCGCATTTGACAGCTTATGACAACCACAGTCTAATAGATTAGCCCTTTAGATTCAATATTAAACTGTTACTAAAGCAAAACAGTAATTATAATAATGCTGAGGATGTGTAGTTTGAAAATTGTGTCATTTATGTTGGCAGGCTCATTTCGAGGCATATTTCGCCTAGAGCACCACCAGCAGGAGGGGCCGCCAATGAGTGCACGTACTGGCACTACATTTTAGCAGGGTTGTTATAAAGAGTGGCAAGGCCAACCAGAAATATGACTACCACCCCCACTGGATCCCCCAACATCATTGGGCTAGAGTACTGTCAATCTGACGATGCCTGTATGCCAGTGGTCAGAGCGCTGTCAATTGCTGCCAGATTGTTGCATGCAAAGTTTGCATTTGGAGCACTCAACACTGTTAGATCAATGGGTTCTGTCCATTCTTTGGCCAAGTAATGCTTTTTTTTTGCCATGCAATAAAGCTAAATTCAAAGGCCAATTTAAGATATTGGTACTGTAAAAAGTGCACAAAATGAGTATTTTGATAAAGCAGTATTTGTGGCAGTCGAAAAAATCATGCTGCAAAATTGGTCCAAAAGGTGTGCATTTCTGCGCCAATGCATTGTTAAACGATCAGTGTGTTGTGTAATATTCTCATATAAAACTTTAACAGCCAATTAAAAAATATTGATATAGTAAAATTTGATAATTCACAAGATCAACACATCCTTTAATAAACTGCTTTGTTGAATTGAACGCATCCTTCGGAAGTGTTGAAATGATGAATTAATTCATTCACTACTAACAGCACTTAATGGGAGCATTTAAAGAATGCTCATTTAAAGAAGTTGTTCAAGCGCCAGTGAGTAACAAAGGAATAAGTAGCTGGATTCTGATTACTTTTATGCGACTGATCAAGCTTTTTTATGTAGTTTGGGGTAACAAAGGGTTTTATAGGTTTGACTGAAATAATAATGGAAATTGTTTTTTTTTTTTTTTCAACGTTTATCAATGTTTCAAACAACAACAACAAAACTATTAAACAAAAAAACTGATCCAAAGTAATAACATTTATTTTTATTTTTTCGGGGGCGTCAATAGGGATTTCGCCTAGGGAGTCAAAATGGCTAGAAACGGCCCTGTATGTTGGTGCAGGGCACAGGTGTTATCTCTTCTACTGATCTGATCGAATCGAATCTGATCAAATCTGATCCAAATCGCTCTAAAATAATAGCATTCTGTGTAGAACTCAAAAGGGTACGATACATTTTGTGGTCTGCGCGACTCATGCATATGATCCGCTCTGTGCTATCGTGTCTCAACGCGAAGCCAGACTTCTTTCGACCCAATGGAAAGCATATTTACACTGTCTGAATTGTTCCATATCCCCCATATACTGCACTACGTGTCATTCACCATACAGAAAATACTAATTCTCTGAACAAGTGGCCTATTACACTTCAGATTCTACAAAGCATTTGATTGGACAGAATGTTTGACGAGAAGCTGAAGTGCAGGATGATGTCATCAAAATCGTTGATCCACATAGGTGGAAGTCAGAGACTGTAAGTTTTGAATGCTTATATCTTCTGAATGTAAATTTTGTCATTATTTTGGAGCACACTAGCTTTACCGCATCACTTAACCATTTCTCCTGTGTTTTCCTCCTCCTCTATCTTGCTTTCAGAACTAGAACCACCTGAAGACTCCCTGTAATGAGACATGATCATATATCTCAAAACAATAGCAAACACGGTCTTTAACCAAGGTAAACTTTAGCCTAAAATATGTTAACAAGGCAGGTAATTGAACACACAAGTAGTTGAACACATTAATCCACAAATATTAGCAGATTTTATCTTTTAAAAACAACATTGATATAACTACATATACATGTCAATGTATTTTATAAATATTGTAAATAAATGGATTTATTGTCTACTAATTACCAAAAATCGCAGTTCTGTCTCTCTTAAGTATTTCAATTGCCTTCTATGAACTTCCTGGAACTATCTGAAGTCTACGTGGATCACGTGACGATCAAGCATTTCGAACAGGGGTTGAGATGTTGAGAGTAGAGGTCTACACGGAGGACCCGAGACCCGAGGACCCGGGATCCGTACGGGTTCGGGGCTATATTTTAAATAGTCAGCCGGGTCCCGGGTCTGTTTAACATTGTGTGTAATACCAGAGTCGATCGGACTCTGAGAACACCCGGCCGTTATCAGAGTCAGTCAGCGCTGTGCGTGTGTTGTTTTTGTAACCTTCAACTTGTAAAATTAGGATGAGAAAAGTGTTAATCGGTAATTTGAAATAAGGTGGAAAAAAAAAAAAACACGAGCGACGTCATCAGAAGCAGGGTGGGTGGAGTTAATGCACACGCACGGTGATAATGGATACCTTCATGAGTGATGTGAGTTATTATTGATTATTTTTTTAATTAATATTATGAACGAACCGTCTTGTTGTTATATCTAAAATGTTTGCTCAGACTCGGCTCAGAGAGCACAGAGATGATAGCAAATAAGTAAAGCTAACGTCAGCAGCCATGGCACTGGACGAGCAATCGTTATTATAATCCAAA
>NW_015544173.1:563071-563788 GCF_001515605.1 Sinocyclocheilus anshuiensis
GGGTCTCTCCGGGTTCGGGTACGAATTTTTGGACCTGTGTAGACCTCTAGTTGAGAGGGCGTAAAGGGGGTCAAGCGAGTGCTCCTTAGCGCTGTTCTCGCTAGAGTGCATTTTAGCACGTGGATAGTGTTCTATAATAATAATAATAATTTATGCATTTAGCAGACGCTTTTATCCAAAGCGACTTACAGTGCATTCAGGCTATACATTTTTTACCAGCGTGTGTGTTTCCTAGGAATCTAACCCATGACCTTTTGCGCCGCTAACGCAATGCTCTACCACTGAGCCACAGGAACAAGTGTACATGCAGAAATGCCACCTCGTGACGGCGGTTTTGTACGCATGTATACTGTTGTGTGCACACCAGTATAGAGTGAAAAACTAGATGTTTCCACAGCCCAATCAGTCACATAAAATTAATATATTTTATAACTCCTGGATGATGATTACATCTAAATCGAGTCTAACCAGCCCAGAGTGTGCATGTATATATTAGTGCTGTGTTCGATACATCGATACGACAACGTATAGTCATAGAGATTTGACGATACGAGTATCCATACAGATATTGTGGCACGTGTGCAGCAGTGGACCACGCTTAATTTGAATACAATAACACCGGTTAAAATTGAGTAGAAAAGTGCAAGGTTTCTAAAGGTTTAATCTGGCCGCAGAGGAACACAACTGGGTTGCCTGATATAAAGAGACGTAATCCCC
>NW_015544173.1:564938-565219 GCF_001515605.1 Sinocyclocheilus anshuiensis
ATAATTTATGCATTTAGCAGACGCTTTTATCCAAAGCGACTTACAGTGCATTCAGGCTATACATTTTTTACCAGCGTGTGTGTTTCCTAGGAATCTAACCCATGACCTTTTGCGCCGCTAACGCAATGCTCTACCACTGAGCCACAGGAACAAGTGTACATGCAGAAATGCCACCTCGTGACGGCGGTTTTGTACGCATGTATACTGTTGTGTGCACACCAGTGCTGTGTTCGATACATCGATACGACGATGTATCGTCACAGAGATTTGACGATACGAGT
>NW_015544173.1:565243-565615 GCF_001515605.1 Sinocyclocheilus anshuiensis
TTCTAAAAAAGAATGAATAGAGCATATATAGGCTACAACAAGGTTTAATCTGGCCGCAGAGGAACAGAACTGGGTTGCCTGATATAAAGAGACGTAATCCCCGAAACAGAGCTTTACACTTGCGTAATACGGAAATATCTGCTAAGTGTGCTACTTATCTTTGTCAACCTGGCAACCCTGTTCACACGCGCTCTCTCTCCACTGTGGATAAGCGCGCTTGCTTTCTGAAAACACTGGTAAACTTGCAGTTTAGCGATCTCCACTTCAATATCCTATTATCAAAAAAGTGTCATTTATGAAGTGTTCATTTATGAGAGAGAGAGAGAGAGAGAGAGAGAGAGAGAGAGAGAGGCTGTGTGTGTATGTATTACC
>NW_015544173.1:565865-566115 GCF_001515605.1 Sinocyclocheilus anshuiensis
TAAAGCTGTGGCTTTAATTCCTTTAGAAACAATGATGCTACCAGCTCCTTGTTGAGAAAGATAATGTAGCTCTTGAGCGATTAAGCTATTTTATTGATAAAATTGCGGGGCAGGGCTAAAAAGTTTGTTCCTGAATGTCTGTGCGCGCGCAACATGATATGTGTGAGTGACTGAGCGTGTGTGTGCGTTACATACAGTGAAGACAGCGCGTTAGTTTAGATTAGAACTCTTTTTTTTTTTTTTTTTTTTT
>NW_015544173.1:566433-598330 GCF_001515605.1 Sinocyclocheilus anshuiensis
TTTTAAATGTAGAGAGTGTGTTAATTTGTGCAATGATAACCTACCAGCAATGTAAATATGATTTTTTAATATATTAGAAAGAGTACATTACAATCTAAATTTATTAGAATGAGTACATTATTTATGGGCTTAAAAACAAGATGCAAACAATCAGAATATTGTACCTGGTGGGGAGTGCACAATGTAAACATGAAACATATGCCATTACCTATATTGTACTGTGGTACACTTATGGAGGCCCTTCATAATGCAGATGTCAACTGCATGCTCTGCCAATAGTTAAAAATGGCACTATAGTATGCAGTGTTTAATAAACAGCTGTTTTACTAAATTCTGCTGAGGTGAAATTTAGTGCAGTCCCGTATCGTGATACGTATAGTATCCTCTGTATCGTGATACGTATCGTGACTTTGCTGGTGATACACAGCCCTAGTGCACACGCAGTGCAGAAATGCTACCTCGCGATGGCGGTTTTGTATATTTTTAAGTGTGCTACTTTTGAAACTGTTTAATCGGCATACTTGTTTTGTGAAAATTATCAATCGGCAGGTGTGTTGAAACTTTGGTTGAAACTGCCCTTAAGTATGTAGTCTCCACCAGTTTTAAAATCGGTTGACATTTGAAAATCGTCTAGTGTGTCCCAGGCCTAAGATGTTCTTTATGCTACTGGGTCTTTATTTCTACTGATATGATTGTTATGTGTAATGTTGATTATGTACTATTTTGATTTGGTGGACCTGACATTGTATCTTTTCACTGTTCGTTAACTATGTATTTAATGTATTGATGTGATGCCAGTCTTTTAATGTATAATCAATTTATAGGGCATTTGGGGATCATTAGTACTGGTGCTGGAGAGGATAATCTGCTTCCCACACCCATTATCAGGTAGGCCAGAAAGATTCTGAAGATGTTTTTTTTTTTAATGTTTTTACTTAACTATTTGCTAATTTTAAAAAATCTGAATGTCATCAATTTTTTCTTTCCGTTACGGATTTTCTACAACTTACCTGAAAGCCAGATGTTCTGAGTTCTTGAGACACTATTTGCCATGTCTGCTCCAGGTCTTCAGCTGTGGGTTCTGTCTGAAGGATTTTCTGGCTATGTTTCCTTCGTTTCACCCTTTTTTTCTAAAGATCACAAAAATAAATTTATTTGTACAATCCTTACAAGTAAAATGTAAAAATTCAACACTACTACCAAAACAATAAAAGATTAGATAGAGAGATAGATAGATAGACAGACAGACAGACTTTTTCTGAAGAACAGTGGCCAGTTTAACTGCTCAGGACAAAGAAATGACTCATGAACAGTTGTGGATCATTTATGGACAAATTTGTAAAGATCTGTTTATTTTTTTTAAACATGTAAACGTGTTGTGTAAATTCACGTAATCAGGCAGTACTAAAAAAAAACTTATGATAATCATTTTGCAGCTGTTTGTAAATTCATTACCATAACTGTACTTAGTTCCGTTCCTTGTATCTAGATGGGAGGCTTTCCAAATTTTTTTATACATGAACAGTATCAGCACTGGGACTTTTCACTGTTTGCATCACTCAGCTTGTCTCTGCACATTGTAGACAGACTAGTTTTGTGTATTTGTGGTGGGAGTTTTTCAGCAAATTCAGACATTATGCCAGTAGGTGGCAACAAGTTACTGCCTTTATGAGTCACTGGACAATTCATTCATTCATTCAATAAATTAATACGCAGGGTCTAGAGATATTAACAAAAAAAAAAATCATCATTTTACCCGCTTGCTTAAAACAAAGTGTCAGTTACACATTTTTCCTGTGTGTTAATGTCAACATTTATGATGCTGATTGTCTGACTTCGACACTTGTAGTCAACATACCCCGATACAAAAGCTTGTGCTTCTGATTTCTGCACGATGATAAACTAAAACTGCATTTTAGGTAACTTGTTCAGAAATCATCAGGTACATCAGTGAGTGACAAGGTCATTTTGCTTGAGGGATATAAACAAACCGTCCTTGCAGTGATTAAGTAAACACTGTCGTAAGGGCAATTGAAAACAAAGGATTCACTAGCTTTTTGCATAGTTCAGAGATGTCAGAGTTTGCAGGTCAACATATACAGGTTTTTATGGGATGTATGTATTCCCACCAACATTTGCAGGAAATTTAAAAATGGAAGGATAAAAGGGCAGCTTACAGGGGACAAGGACACTGTACAACAAAGCCAAAAACACACTAACAACAGAGACCAGGGGCCTCATTTATAACCGTTGCGTACACACAAAACCAGCCCTGAAAGAGGCGTACGCCACTTCCTGCGCAAAAGGTGGGATTTATAAAAACAATGATTTTAAGCTCTGTTTTCATGTTGATATATACATTTACATTAAATATTCCACTCTCATTTGGAGATAAGGACTGAAATGACAAAGTCATTACGCAGAACTTAAACCAAAATTATTTGAATTTAGACATTTGTAGTGGATGCGCTTGATCACTTTTCCTGTTTTATTGACAGCGAGGAGTGCTATAGGTGCACAATAATTCATCTTTAAACTGAACTGCAGATCTCGTTATGAGAAAATATTTTTTTAGCAAGAACAATGATGCGCACTTACTTCGATATTATGGCGGACACTGCTGGATTCAGTGGTTGAACTGTGAACTGTCCAGTTTGAATAGGTCCAATGATAATATCTTACTGTACAACCACAGCTGCACAGAGGTGTTGATGTCGTGTGAAGGCATCTCTACAACATTATGAAAAGTACCGCTGTATTTGAAGGCAACAACTTGAAGAAAACGGTAAGATTTATACGTTTACTTTTTAAAATACTTTGTTAGTGACGCGCCGAGTCAGACAATTTTACACTGCAATAAATAGGTCTATCTGTTTCCACTCAAAATAGCTAAAAGATATTCACCTTATCAGCAAAACTGCATAAATTTAGTTTGATTTGAATTGTTTAAAACAATTGAATTAGGCTACTATTTGGCCAGTGTAAAAGAATGAGATCAACTCTATTCTAAAATATTTATCTGATAACTATTTTAAACTGACATGAAATAAAAATTAATGTATGGCACAAATGGCATAGTCCGTATCTCATATTTCCTTAATGTCTTTTATCTTTGACGGTGTTAAACATGGTGTCACGTGGATGGGAATATGCATGGAAATGATATGCAGATGAGGTTATGCATAATAAAACAAGGCGTTGTAAGCTCCATATATGGTGATTTCGGGAAGGAGACGGGGTGGAGATGCACGTACGCACAATCTTCCCGTGACTGGGGTTTATAAAGAGATTTTTGCGCAGGTTCTGACGTACAATAAATCTGAAAACTTTTGTGCGTACGCAAAATCTAGCTTTTGAGCGTACGTACACTTTTAGGATGAAATCTACGGAGAGTTTTATAAATGAGACCCCAGGACTGTCAAAAAACACATTTTTAGCTAATGACCCAGGGTCGACGTGGCGAGACCTGGAAGGTCTCACCAATTACAAAACACCACCTCCCAACAAATATATATTCTACTGTAGGTTTTATAAGGCTATCAACCAGCCTTTAACATCCTTTTCCCTCCGCCTCCATTTATTTAATTCTACTTCTCCTATTCCCCAATCATCTACTTCTTCCCTGCCTCCCATCAATCTCACCATCATCCATCCATCATTTATAATCTGCAATAAAGATATTGGATGGCTCTTCAAGCACAAAAGACCAGAAACAAACATGGCGCTCCCCTGTGTGCGACATAGCGTAGCTCTCAGAGTCAAGCTTTACGTAGTTTTTATTTCATTAGCATTGTTATTTTCTTCTCAAGTGTGGTATGTTAGAGCTAGGGATGTGCAACAGCGATCGAGTACCCGTCCCGACTGTGACAGCGACGATCGATCATGTAAAGAATGATCGGAAAAATGTTTTTTCTCCTGATTGGTTATAGCAACACTTTGGGCAGCGCCCTGAGCTCTGATTGTTTAGCTTGTCAAAAGACGTGAGAAGAGAGAGAATGGCCTCGAAGTCACGCATATCATGGTTTAGTTTCATGCTCAAATGCAATGCCCGATATTGACTATATGAGTTATTTGAGACGGTCATATTGCTTTTAGATGTTTCTTTAAAAAAATTAAATAAAATACTGATGTTATAATGCAGCAGTGCTTTTTCGTCATATTTGTTCAATGGCATAATTCGTATGGCTTCGAAAACGCGCAGGCGATTTATGGAATCACTTAAAGGGGTCATCCGATGCTACATGCACTTTTACAAGTTGTTTGAACTGAAATGTGTGTTGGCAGTGTGTGTACACAACCACCCTATAATGATAATCCACCCAGTGTTTTTTTTTTATCTACTAAAATCTTTACCCCTTTCTCAAATCGAGCCGATCTCAGAATGTTGTTTGAACATAAATGTGTGTTGGCAGTGTGTGTACACATCTACCCTATAATGATAAAAATCCACCCAGTGGATCTGAGCTCGACATCCCGACATCTGAGCTGCTGAAGATGCAGTGGATTACGTTTGTTTCTGAAGGAAATGCGCCCCCCGATCTACATAAATGCGTTTATGTTCGCGCAAATCATTATAGAGTATAAGGTTCTTTTATGAATCTTTGCAAATCGCCTTTCCTAATAATGTGCTAATTAGCAAGTTTCACGATGAATGCAGCTAAAGTAAACAGTCCCTTAGAGAGCGGCTCAGAAGAGAGGGCGGGGTCAGCAGAGCTCATTAACATTTAAAGGGAAATGCTACAAAACGGCTTGCTCTGAAAAGAGCTGTTTTTGACAAGGTAAAAAAGGTGTTTTTACACTACCATTGAGAAATTTTAACCAAACTATGTAACAGACTTTTCATTAAGACCCTAAAGAATCATATCAACTTGTGGAAAGTGGGCATCGGATGACCCCTTTAATAATGTAGATGAAAATATAGCACAAATCTGCCATAAATATAGCATTATGAGAACTTTAGAAAAATCTATAGTAAATTATGTCCTTGCCCGTGTTTCAGCGGGCTGTCATGAAAGCGCATCACGGCGGGAGCTCTCTCTCTCTCTCGCATCCTTTTGTGCAGATACAAGTTGTAATGTTACGTCTATGTTACGTATCCAAGTTATCTGATTAATATCATAGGATGTGTCATAGAACGGGCTTCAGTTTATTGGCATAAAGTCACTCTTCATCCCAATCACAATTAAGACGAAAACGTTCATTTTCTGGTTGTCATACTCTAAGTTACACTTTTCATCTGCTCAAGCAGAACGTTAATGTCATCTTGTGCTTCAGCAAGGTATCTCTGGCTAAAAGATGAAAATATAGCACAAATCTGCCATAAATATAGCATTATGAGAACTTTATAAAAATCTATAGTAAATTATGTCCTTGCCCGTGTTTCAGCGGGCTGTCATGAAAGCGCATCACGGCGGGCTCTCTCTCTCTCTCGCATCCTTTTGTGCAGATACAAGTTGTAATGTTACGTCTATGTTACGTATCCAAGTTATCTGATTAATATCATAGGATGTGTCATAGAACGGGCTTCAGTTTATTGGCATAAAGTCACTCTTCACCTCAGGCACCTATTCCTTTTTAGATGCTTCTTTATTAATAACATTGCTGCATCATAATCATAATCTAACAGTGTTCCAATCACGTGTTCATGTTTTCATAGATAGGTTTTCATGTCATTTTCATTTTTAACATTCATTTTCATAACAGTCTTCAGATATTTTCATTATCTCCATGACGGAGATTTGCCCAGAGAACTGCAGTGCATTATATTAAGTACAGTGTATATTTCTCTCTCGGCTAACAAGGACAACGCACTCAAAGAACTGCATGACATGATCAGCAGGCATGAGAACTCATACCCAGATGCTGCTATTGTTATCTTAGGAGACTTTAACCATTGTGATCTCCGGAAAAGCAACCCCAGATTTCACCAGTTTGTGAACTTCCCCACCAGGGAACCTTGGACAAATGCTACAGTAACACTGGAAGTGCTTATACTGCTGTCCCCCAAGCCGCATTTTGGGAAATGTGACCACCTTGCTATTCTGCTATAGCCCACCTACATCAAAAGGCTCAAAGCAGACCCAGACACGGTTAGAACTGTGAAGATGTGGACTGATAACACATTAGCAGAACTGCAGGGCTGTTTGGAGGCCACATATATGAACATTTTTAAGGAAGCCACAGACGATATACATGAATGCACAGACACTGTTAGCAGCTTTATTGACTGGTGTACTTCTATTTGCATCCCCTCCAGAATTAGTATTGGAGTATTTCTCAATCAGAAGCCTTGGTTCAATGGGGATGTGCGCATCAAAATCAGGAACCGATGCACAAATTTTAGGTCAGGAGACTTCAGGGAGTACAAGCATGCTCGATATGAGCTCCAAAAATCCATCATGGCCACCAAAAGGGTATACATCCAGAGACTTGAGAGCTGCTACAGGGAAAACAACACAAGAAGAATATGGCAGGGAATCCATTTCAATTACTAACTACAGGAAAGATGCAGTCAGAACTGTGATCCAAAACGCCTCTCTAATCGATAACCTTAATAGCTTCTTCGCCAGATTTGACCAATACAACAGAGACACTCCCTTAAAGGCCCTCTACAACCCAGCGGAGACTGCACTCCGGGTAACATACACACAGGTTGTTAGTAGGGCTGTCATAAAAAAATTTGAATTTAGAATAAAAATCCACATTCGAATGCAAAAAGCGTTGCATTCGAATTTTAGGTGTGCGTTGAGGAGGCAGCCTTATCAGTGGTGCACGAGATGCGATGACGATGTAAGTGTCATTGCATTATAATGTTTTTGTTAGTTAATTACAAATATTGCGGGAAAAGAGAACATCAATGTGGAGATCATCTTCATTTACGTCAAAACTGAAACCAAGCCATTCACACAGAACGCATATTTTCTAGACGGACATCTATTACTGTTGCACTCGCGTCTCGCACAAAAGAGCAGCATGTTTAAAAAGCCATGTAAAATTAATGCAAGTTCAACTTTGAGAAAACATATCTCGAGACTTTATGGCAAGTTTTTTCCCCATCCCACTGCAACTTGTGTTTTTAAATGAAAAATGCACTCTGTGTGGCTTTCGGCCCTTTGTATTAAACTATGCATATATACAAGATGCTGTTTTGTTTATAGTTGTTTAAGCAACTTAATTATAAATGGTTTATAAACATTATTTTAAACATTATGCACTTTTTGGTTACACTTTACTTGAAGGGGTGTGCATAAGACTGACATGACACCTTCATAATCATGACATGACACCTACATAATCATGGCACGACACATGTCATGAATATGAAGGTTTTTTATGCATGTTTATGACAACTGTCATTAAGTGTCATTCGCTCAGTTATGTAATTTTGAATGCAAAGATGACATTGTTTGAGATGTCTTTGTTATGGGCTATGGTTAGGGGATCGTGTAGTCTGAACCGGGCATAAGTGGGTGTACACAGGCTACAATCTAAGACATCACAGGGCCCGTTTGTATAATAGCTTCTTTCCAGCCACTGGGAAAGAAGTACCACACCCCACATCCCTCTCTCACACTGGACAATTAGTATTCCCCATTTCTATGGAAAATTATTATCCATCATCCAATCGCCTTTTCACACTTTGGACAATTAACTACCTCACTGATCAATCTCTTTAACTTATATAATGTTTTGTTCAGTGACTGACCATGTACAGTATGACCATGCATAACAGTGTCTTAATCCATGTGCATTCTCATCAACCATGTACAAGTGTATTATTAACCCATGTGCATTATCTTTTCACTTCTGTCAAACAACGTGAAATATTTATCTAATATTATTTATGTATAGTCCATAATGGACAACAGATGTTTTCTTTTCTTTTCTTTACAATGTGAAATAATATTATAATGTGCAATATTACTTTATTTACTACTTCATATAATGTGCAATATTACTTATTTATTTTACTACGTTATTTTTCTATAAAGCTGACTCTGAGAAACGCACAAGAATCCCACCTGTACTGTACTGTACCTGTGCAAATGGCAATAAACTTAAAGAAATGCCCCTGGCCCTTACCAGGTGTCCCCCTCTTGCCTAAAATGCTGTGCAGACAAGATAACGGAGCGAGGTCCCGCCAGGCTTTAAGCACTATAATCACTGTTCCCAAGAAAGCTTGCATCTCAGGGCTAAACATCTACAGACCAGTTGCCTTAACCTCAGTAGTTATTAAACACTTTGAGAGGATGCTATTACCATACCCGAAAGTCATTAAACGCTGACTGCTGGATCCGTTCCAGTTTGCCTGAAGACCAAATAGGTCTATGGATGATATACTGAACATGGGACATCCTTCACTTTAATCTCAGTCAGTTTACTGTACCAACACTAATCTTTAACCGGATCATTAAGCTTTCTCACCAACAGAGAGCAGAAGGTGAAGAACTAAAGAAGAAATAAAAAGAAAGCACACCAAGAAAGCACAGCAGAGGATGCACTTTCAATTAAGGAAGCACAACTTGTCCAAAGAAAATGTTGTGCCAGCCATTAGGGCTGTCCCAGACTAAAGATTTTCCTAGTTGACCATTAGCCATTAATTTGTCAACCAATCTTATGTTTATGATGTTAATTTAATGTCTCATCATGTATTTCGCGCTGCACTTTCAGAGAGGTGTGGGACACGAGCAGGACAGAGACCAACTCTTGTCTAACGTTTTTGTGTGTTCTTCCAATGTTCCAAAGCAGCTGATACTTGTTGTGTAAGGTCATAAGAGCAAATGAGTGAAGATTTGGGAAAAGAAACAAGAGATTTCATGTCCAACTGAATAAATCATGGAATATTTTGAAATATAATTTGTAGAAAATGGAGTGACCAGATCACAAAACATTTAATTAATGCGCTCATGTACCTCTCTCATTCGGCACAAATCCAAATGTTTTCATGTCTGCGATGTAACATTTAATTGCTAACCCATTTCTTTTGTAAACAAAGCTTTATACTAAACTTGTGTCATCATATTCACCTAAAACAGCATTCAAAAACAAATGAATAAATATACAGCAGCCAAGTTAACAATCTGTCCATCAGAGACTGCATGACTTCTCTACTTACCAGTTTTTTTGTTTGTTTTTTTGCTACCAACCAACTAATTAAAATTTGGTTGACTAATCCTCTTCTTGTCATCTACCATTAAGTCAACTATTAGGGGGCAGCCCTACCAATTATACAGGGCCACTACTGAATGTATCCAGTGTTAATCAGTGACTGTTTTGTAAAAGCAAAATTCACACTAAATTTGAATATAATTCGAATTTTGATAATATTCAAGTAAAAAATTCGAATTTTGTTTTTCAGCCATTTTGACAGCCCTAGTTGTTGGAGCTCTAAGGAAAGTAAACCCCCGCAAGGCTATGGGACCAGACCATATGGCACCTCGAGTCCTAAAGGCCTGTGCAGAACAGCTGGCGGGGGTGTACACAGACATTTTTAACACCTCTCTCTACCAAGAAATTGTCCCACGCATCTTTAAGTTCTCTATTATAGTGCCGGTTGTACAAATACAACTAATGATTTTAGACCTGTGGCACTCACACCGGTTGCCATGAAGTGTCTGGAGAAGCTGCTTCTGCAGCACATAAATTCTGTGGTTCCAGACACAGTGGACCCTTTTCAGTTTGTCTACTGCTCGAACAGATCAGTGGACGATGCGGTGACACTGGCACTTCGCTCTATCCTGCAGCACTTGGATACTCACAACCATGGGTGACATTGGGGGGGGCAATTGCCCCCCCAAATTGTTAGTCATGGAATCCCTGATGTCGGCCCCGCTGCAATTTGACTAATCCTCTTCTTGTCATCTACCATTAAGTCAACTATTAGGGGGCAGCCCTACCAATTATACAGGGCCACTACTGAATGTATCCAGTGTTAATCAGTGACTGTTTTGTAAAAGCAAAATTCACACTCCAACGAAAGACGCAGACCAATGTCGACTGACACCAGATTATAGTATGTCACTTCTCAGACATTCCAAGACCTAACAAACACAATTTTGCCATGTTCAATCAGCAAAAACAAGCACTGACCAATGCCAACAGAAATGGGTAACACATGGGGTAACACACTGATCCAACAAAACCCGACAAATTTTGCTGTTTATCTGTTGGTGCAGAATGTGAATTAGCCTTAACTTTGCCACACAACTGGACAAGTCTGGCAAGTGAACAAAAACATTTACTAGCCAATGGCAATTCTATTCCCAACGTGTACATAGAGGGTTGAGGAAACATGTTGAATTTCTGATGCTCAACAGCAATTGCTCAACTCAGTTTGTAAACAAATATGTTATCCCCAAAATACTCATAGATCATTAAATGTTAGCTTATTTTTTATATCCTAATGAGATTGAAAACTCTGCAATTAAAACAGAGACAATACTATTAGTTAAAACTATATTTTAAGTAAATTACTGTAGACAGATTGAGCATCTTAATAAATTAATCAGTATAAGAGTAACCTGAAAGGCAGTATTTGACAATTTGTATATTTTTACACTGTTTTATTTACAATGTTAATTAACAATTATTAACATCAAAATACTCCAATAATTAACAGCAAAATACTCCAATTTAATTGTGAATGTAAAATGCTCTGCTCTATGTTTTTACAGTTTACTGCATGTAATCTTCGCAAACTTGTTTACTGTAATTTGACAGAATCCACATAAAAACTTTGTTGCCAGACTTTTCCCCCTTTTTAACAGTGTAAATTTATCTTAAAAACAGCTTTTGGAAAAGAGCATTTTATGAGAATCATTTTCACACATGAACCAAAAATAGTAAAACATTTTACTTTGTGCTGTCAATTGTTTAAAAAAAAAATCAATCACATTTTTCTGTAAGTAATCACGATTAATTGCATATTAATATATTTATATTGTCATAATTTCACAATGAATCTCCAGATTCATGTAGAAACAACAAAGACGGTATATTTTAAATGTTTAATGGCATCTTTTTTACTAAATAGCCTATTATTAAAGAAGGCCAGTATAATTGATACCAATACTGCTACTGATATTTCTATTAAATGCATTTTCCCTCAATTTCTGCCATTAATTACAGCCATTCAGCATTACAATATAACTGAAAGCCATTATTTTAAACACTGAATAGGCTTTGAAAACAACAACTTAAATCAATCTTTACATAAACTATAAATTGTATATGCATAAACTATAAATTGACTATATATTAATCATTATTCAAGCACCAAATTTTAACCAGCAAATGATGCCAGCAATTAGATGATTCCAATGAACTGTTGATAATATCAGGCATCCCCGGTGTAGTATATCTACATTCGTTTTCAAATATTTCCTTGGATAGGCAGAACATTTATGTTTGTTGTTTGTATTCTGGCCTCCTGAAGTCTTTGCTGCTTAATTTAATAAATTAAATAAAAAGCTTTTTTGATGAAAAACCTGTGTGATGGTGTAAATGCTGAGACAGGAAAATAGACATCACAAGCCTATTTTTGTCCAGAGTCATTGTCCTGTTCACAACAGATGCAAACATTCAGTAATAAATAATAATTCAGCAAATAAAGTTTAATGTATTATTTAAGCTGTAAAAGTTGCTCTCATCAAATTCATAGATGTCTTAGGGGTTACACTGATGCCCATAATGTGATGTGATGTCAAAAACACAATACATAAAAGCAAGCATTATTGCAGCTCAAATGGTAGAATACGACGCTAGGTCATGGTTCAAGGGAATGCATGAACTACATCAAATTTTGCCTATACCTTAAATGTAAGTTGCTTTGAATGAGTCTAGCAAAAGCATAAATGTCAATAAATGTACATTTATTCCCACATGTAATTTTTACTTAAAAGTGGTTCAGCTTATCCAAAAGCTAGTATCAAATCAGTCTCAGTTCTCACCTGTACAACCAGATTGTTTCGACCCTTGCAGAATCTCTCCAGCATCTTCAGAAACAGATGTGTGGACTCCACCAGATCTCTGAGAAATGAGCGTGGCTGCATTCGCTCATCATATTTACGTAGGAGAGTAAGAAAAATCTCCCTGAACTCCATCAGATAAAAGATATTACCTGCACCAACCAGAAGCAAACAAGTGACAGAGATGAGGAACAAAAAGATGAGTATACTACCCAAATATTAAACAAAACTCACAGAGGAAAAAGAAACATTTCAAACAGTGGCAATGATCTAATCTATTATTTTAAAATAAGCAGAGAGAGATATGTAGAAAATAAGTAGAAAAAAAAACGTACTCTTTATGACATTGGAACTGTGTTGGATGTTTTCATCCTTTGAGCGATCCATTTCATTTACTGTCAGCAGCAGTTCCTGATACGCCTTCAGAGCCAAGTGCATCCTGGAGACAGAAAACAACCGATCAATATTAAGTGGCCTTTACTTCACTAAGCTGTATTAACTTTTTTTTAAATGGTCAAAAATGCAGATGTTGGTTCTTATGGTTCAACAAGACTTAGTTTCTAACATTGAAGTTATGTTAGGAAAAAAAGGAAGACATTTTTTAATAGCAATTTTTAATCACAAATGTCTAAGCAGTTTTCTATTGCTCAGTTCATTTAACTTTTTTCAATTTCAGCAACACCACAGTTCACAGTTCACAGAAAAAGCTTTAACCAACAGAAATGACAAAACCAACCTGCGAGACCAGGATGCAGCATCTTTCCGGTCAGTGAGCATCATCTCATAGTAGTTGGTAATGTTCTTCTCAATGAAATGAAAGGTGCGGTTGGATATGGTCTCAGACACCACATCCGGTCTGAAGTTCTGACCACGGTTGAAGGCCATGAAGAATGTTATAGCCCAAAGATAGTATGTCTCATCATGCTGCTGGGCCCGTTCACGGATCAACCCCTCCTGCTCAAAAAAACAAGGTATATGATGGGGAAAACTCATTTAGACAGAGACATTTGAGTTTCAGTTATGTGGATGTTGTCTTACTCACCTTCACAAGGTACATAAGTCGATTATAGCAGTTCTCCAAAAAGTCGATGCAGAACTCACGCAGGAAGAGACGTACATTCAATGCTGAGCGTCGTTGACTCTCTGAGTCTTGAGCCATCTGTTTGCGTTTAGGTACACGCCTCACGGGCTTACCCACATCATGAGAATAGTTCTTAAACTTTCGTTTTAAAACATTAAAAAAAAACATGTTAATGAAAGTGAGGTGGTAAAATGTGTTTTTTTTTTTTTAAACACCATTGTAATTTGAAAAAGTTTTCATGTTTTAAAGTGATACTTACATTGTGAAGTCCTTGGTGAAAAATCACATCTTTCTCTCCAATGGACTTCAGTCCTTGAATGACATAAGAGCCACGGAAACGAGAGTGTCTGGCAACAAGAGACAAAATGATTGTTTAGTTGGTTTATGAGAGGGGAATATATGAAACGATATGAAATGAAAAGATATACATTTTCAAAATTGTTTCTTAATGATATTAGTTCAGCCTTTAATCAGTGCAACAGAGATTCAACAAATAAATAGAGATGCACCGATCGACTGGCCTGGGACTGGAATCGGCTGATTTTCCGCATGCTTGGCCCGGACCGGTGACTAAAATAGTTGATGAAAATAGTTCCAATCAAAGCCACAGCAGAACTGTTGTGTGTCTCTGAGAAACACAGCAGCGTTTTGTTACTGAAAGAATCCACTTTTGAACGTATTGAGTCATTTGCCACCACCTACTGGTGGTTTGGTTTCATTTTTTAAAAGTATAAAATTGCATTTTTTTCCCCCAACATGTCTTATTTCTATGTTCAAAAAAATTATTTAAAACATTAATCTTATAACATTAAGCATTTGCAATTTTGTGGTGCAAATTCATTAATGGCACCTCTCGGTTTCATTAAGCAGTCTGTGTAAATACATCTAATGCCACTTCAGATGCAGCTTCTGTGTTTCTTCTGCAGTGGAAAGATGGAGTTTGTTGATACTGATATCATTTGAATGGTAACAACTCTACAGTGTCTTATTATTCTAACAGAATTAATTGATACAATGTCAGAATATGATGAGAAAGATGACATTTAATAAGGTTATAAACAGTGGAAAATGTTACATACAGCAACTCATTTTAAGTCACAGAGCACTTTATTTTGAGAGTTGTTTAAGTGAGAGCAAAAATAATTCTTTTGAACTTCATGCTTCATTTTGTTGCAGCCTATCACCTCCAGGCCAACTAACACATTTTTTAGAGGAGCTGGATGTGCTGCTGTCCTCACTTGTAGTTTTTGGTGACTTCAACATATACCTGGAGAAGCCTTACACTGCAGATTTCCACTCTCTCTTGTAGCCTCATTTGATATTTAACAGCTCACCACCGCAGGTACTAAAAAAATCTGGCAATCAGACCTCCTTTACACAAGCAATTGTAACACGGAAAACATTTTGGGGAAACCTCAGCACCATTTCCGAACTTATTTTGTGTGTGCCATCAATCACCCTGCCAGTTTCTTTTAGATTAAACCTATGCTCCCTTTTACCCACCCACCTTTCCTTTGTTGTGCCATCCTCTCTTCCCTCCCTCACCAAATTCTTACAACTGGATGTGAAGTGCTACAGACACTTTATGCTCCACTTTGACTTCTTGTCTAGAAATATTTCCTCTTTCCTCCAGGTCAGCATGTGCTGCTCCCTCTAAACCCAAACTCAGGACAGCAGAGAGAAAATGGCTTTAATCTGCTTTAATCTTTTTTCTATCAAGGTCCACACTGCCAAAACTTGCACAACAAAATCAACAGCACTTCAGACACATGCAAACTCTTCAAAACATCTAATCCAACTCACTCTTCCACTCCAAATTATCCAACCGTAGCTGCACAGAACTCTAGACTGCCTGGCGGACATCTCGGCATGAATGAAAGAACATCACCTACAGCTTAACCATACAAAGACAGAGCTTCTCATCTTCCCTGACACTCACGACTGTACAGCACAATTTTACCATACAGCTATGGTTGATAACAAAAATCCCATCAAGTTAGGTCAGAAATCTTGGGGTTAATCTTTGATGACCAGCTGACCTTTAAAGACCACACTGCAAGGACGGCACGATCATGCACGTTTACATTGCACAACATCAGCCCCTTCCTAATGGAGCATGCTGCACAATTTTTCATCAAGGCCCTTGTCATTCTAGGCTGGACTGCAATGCTCTTCTGGCTGGACTTCCATCATGTTCAATCAATCCTCTGCAAATGATTTAGAATTCAGCAGCAGCATGATTGGTCTTTAATGAGCCTAAGAGCCCAGGTCACACACCTGTGTTTATCTTTCTGCACCCTCCTACCTCCAGTCGATCTTATCTCCCCCTCCAAAAGTTTAAGGTTGGTAAGAGCCTCGTGGTACCATCACACAGGCACAAAATCAATTTCCAGAACTTTTTTCATTCACTGTCCTTTGCTGGTGGAACAATCGCCCCAACCCTATCCAGTATGCAGAATCCCTTACAATATTCAAGAAACAGCTGAAAACATCTCTTCCATTAGCACTGCATCCTACTGAGAAAAAAAAACTCCTCTAATGTTTTCACTATTCCTTAATCCATCTCTGTTCTAGCTTGTGCTATTTTAAACGATATTTTGAAATTTTGCATTACTATCACTATGATGAATCGCTTGTTGTATTGCAAATTGCTTCAGATAAAAGCATCCGAAAAAAGAATAAATATAATAGGAACATGAAAGACTATATACTGGTTACCAACATTTTTAAAAATATCTTCGTGTTCCATAGAAGAAGAAAAAAAGGCATACAGATTTGGAACAACAGGGTGAGTGAATTAATTTCTGGGTGGACTATCCCTTTAAGGGTCATGAAACCCAGTTTCAGCAGCAGTTAGTTCTCACCACAAAAGCAGGTGTGGTAAGCTGTGGAGTGGAGGCGAAGTGGGGAGACAGACAACACAACAGCATCTTCATCAGTTTTATTTTGCTGTCAGTGAGTTAAAAGCATCAAAGCTTTCCACAAATGCACGCTGCAATTCACAATTATACACAACAAAATGAACAATTATACATAGTTTTGCAAACTCGCCATACAACTACACAAACACACATCCTGTGACAACATTTGCATAAGTTGTTTAATCGGTTATATCAAGTAGCTGTAAAAACCGTTTACACTCAGTGTGGATGAAACATGTTCACGTCAGAGACTCAATGGTATATTGAAGAGAATGTACGCCATGCAGGAATTCTTACAAAGCGAAAACACTCACTTTTGATCAATGAACACTCATTGAATGCGATCTCATAGTTTAAAGCATCTGTCATAGGAAATCAACATGTGTTTCAGGTATAATTAAGCAAAGCAAGGAAAGAACAAAGACACAGATGAGTCATCACTTAAGAAATCATCCACAATGAAGGTTGACACAATGAAGAATTTAAACCCAGAAGATGAAAATGGCATGACAGCAAGATGTTATTTCCTCTGAGCTCTTTTTATATTAATTATATCATTTATATATCAACTAGTGGCATGCCAGTTACTATCTCGGACAAGTCTACTACTGTGCGGGTAAAGCTGCATTACACCTCTAAACTAAGAAGAACTTTTAGTAACACCTAGTGTTTTATATGGAGGACCTGGATAATGTTGAGAACACTCTTACCAAAGAGAGAGCAAACTGTCTTCTCCACCTGAGACGGCATTTAAAGAAAGAAATTAAACAAAAAAGAACATAGATATAGTCCACCACCTAGGACCAAACGAACCAAACAGAAGCCCCAGAGCGACAATTGTCCAATTTTCAAGAAGAACTACAGAACTGAAGCAGTATGCACATACGCAGATCACGAGCATATATGTATATGGCAATACTTAAACATTCATTCAAAGGGAAAATTATATTCAGTAAAGCTCCATACATCATCATCGTGTCAGGACCGCTTCCCACGTATCGACGAGGACATGAAAGGTTCAGTAGACTTTTTGCTTTAAATGAATGGTTATTGTCATGGTGTAAAGAACAGAAACTGCTCTTTGTTAATAATTGGAATCTTTTCTGGGAGCGTCCTAGGAATAACTTAATTTTGAAACGCGCTATTTGGCTCTGATGCAGCCTGTCAGAACTCACCACTCTGTGGCCTAAAGCAATCTCTGCCCACCACCCATCTGATTTGTTGAGAGTCACGAGTCTGACCAATCAATGCGGAATTCGCTCTCACTCCGAAAGCTTGCTAACTGGAGCTGCTTCAGTGATCACTGATCACACACCAGTTGTCTCTCAAAAGTAAGTCAGCAGCAGATGTTGCTTAATTTGCAATAAATCACAATCCACTAACATTACACTGAAGTTGCAAAACACCTCAATATTATCTATGATTTCCGTGATGCAGAAAATGTGGACGGAATCCAGTCATATAAATGTAATTTACTGTATGACACGGAATGTCACGGAATTTGTCAAAGTTTGGATGAATTAATCAAAAGTAGGTCAGTACACTTAAATAGAGTCGCGATATGGACTAGTATCTGTAAAGACAGTCGGTTTCCTTCAGAAATACAGTGATATAAAAAAACCCGCACCGGGTTTAAATTTTGAAACGTGCAGTGCTCATGTTTATTCAACAAGTCAAAGCCTTTTGGAAAATTTGATATTGTGGCGGGCGCCACAAATAAATCAATGTATGGGAAACACTTACATTCGCTACAGAAACTTAAAAGTTCCTCATCGCAACCCGTCAAAATATAAGTTTGGGTTAGCTTAAAGAAATTATCAGAAATATATTACTGTGGTGAAGTATGATATGCATAATACTACTACAACAATTATTACAACTTTTGTTTAAAAGAATAATCACACAATACGCTATTTCTTCCATGTTTTAATTTTAATAGTAAACCCGTTGCTTGCCAAAAAACAAGGAGTTTAACTCTCATTTGATTAAAAGATAAATTAAATTGATTTATGCCTTCATTTGCACTGTACTGTAAATTAAAACTAACTGAAATTTCTAGTGTCACATAGGCCAAGACAGGCTATTGAACTAAATGTGCCCGTAAAAGGCTATTAGTGTTATAGTTTCATGAAAATAGTTAGTCTTCTTAACAACTTCTACAATATAGCTATGAAGACAATTAAAATATTTACACTTAGTATGTACATTTTTTTAAGTTAATTCATTGATGTGCATTAGATGATGAATTGAATAGTCACCTCTACTATTGTAGGTTATGTTTTAGTCATCAGAAAATAATTAATGAGGAATTATGAGAGGTTATGCTATTACACATACATCTATATGGCTCCGCGTTATCGTCCGGGCAGAACGGTTCCAGCCACCAAAGACAGATTCACAAATAACCTGCCTGATATATCTCAACTGCTCCGTGTACCCATAAATACACATGAACTAGACGAAATTACTAGAAACATGGGCACTATCTTCACTAATACATTAGAAGCTGTTGCCCCCATCAAATTGAAAAAGGTTAGAGAAAAACGTACTGCACCATTGTACAACAGTAATACCCATTCTCTCAAGAAAGAAACTCGTAGTCTTGAGCGCAAATGGAGAAACACTAACTTGGAAGTTTTTAGAATTGCGTGGAAAAACAGTATGTCCAGCTATAGCTAGCAAGGAGGTAGAGCTTTTTCGCATTTGGCTCCCAAACTCTGAAATAGCCTTCCTGATAACGTTCTGGGTTCAGACACACTCTCTCTGTTTAAATCTAGATTAAAGACACATCTCTTTGGCCAAGCATTCAAATAATGCATCTCAATCTTGTACTGCAGTTATATCTATTCAAATGCACATTTTATTCTTTAGCTTGGGTTAACCTGTTAACCCGCACCTGGACGCCGGCGTACTGAACGCTCTTTGTTTGCATGTGTCAATGTTTACGAATAGATTAAATGAAAAGGGACATAATTAATCTTGACAAACTATATATCATTCTAAAGGTCTAAGCCTCAAGCATCGACGATAGATCACTGTTTTTCAATGGAAAGCTTATAAAGAATGTATTTGCTAAATTTGTGTAAGCAGTACACATCAAAACATGCATAATCAAAACGCAGTACATACCAGATTCATCGTAATAACGAGTCATAAACGCATCCACAGCTGTAAATCCCGGTTTAGTTAGAAAGGTAAGAGCCCACTGAACAACATCCCATAGAGCACTTTTAGGCCAACGAAGAAATAACGTTGTAATATGGATGGTAATTCCTTTGTTTACATCTCATTTCTTCGGGGACAGTTATTGTTTGTATCCGTTATGGAATAACTTACGCTCAAAAAAACTGCATCTTGGTAGTAAAAAGAAACATGGTTTTGTAGCATACAGTGTCACAAACAGAATGAGGCCATCCACAAAAAAAGTCAAAGATACACGGAATATTGTTTATTTTAATTCTGGCTCTCTCTCGTGACTAGGGCTGTAGCTATCAATTATTTTAGTAATAGAGTATTCTACAGATTATTCCATCGATTAATCGAGTAATCGGATAAGAAGTACTTTTTCTTTATTAAAGAGCAATACTAAATATACAAGAGATAATAAGATAGATCTCTTAAAATGAACTAATTTGTTTTCTTTTTAGAAAAATTTAAATGTTTATTGCTGAAATTGCATACATTAATAACCGTGAAAACTAAACCCATTTAATGTACAGTGGTGTGAAAAAGTGTTGGCCCCCTTCCTGATTTCTTATTTTTTTGCATGTTTGTCACACTTTAAACACTAGTAAAAGGTAACACAAGTGAACACAACATGCAGCTTTTAAATGAAGGTTTTTATTATTAAGGGAAAACAAAATCCAAAACTACATGGCCCTGTGTGAAAAAGTGTTTGCCCCCTAAACCTAATAACTGGTTGGGCCACCCTTAGCAGCAACAACTGCTCCGATCACAAATGCAGACATGGTTTTATGTTTACGCGGCGCGATGCGATGCAACGCAACGCGTAAAAAGTGTAAGTCATTATAATCCATAATTATGAAAGAAAGAGAAAGGGACGCGACATGTGGCCAAGTATGGTGACCCATAATTATGTTCCCACTGGATGCAACGAATGTCTCGTTTATAATGGGTTTTCATGTTTTTGAATCATCGCTCCGGCCTGACACGGCATCATCAACAGTATGTGAGGGGCGTAACATTTTCGTCTCACGCTTGAGGTATTCGGCCAATCACAACGCATTAGATAGCTGGCCAATCACAGCACACCTCGCTTTTTCAGACCGATGAGCTTTGTAAAGTTGATTCATTCAGGAACGAAACGCCGTCATGTTGCACAGAGACGCAAAACAGCGCTATGGCTGTGTTTGGAATTTTTTTGTTGGCAAAATAAAGCAAAAACAGGCAATATAGTGTCAAAAACGTAAGTCTCATAATATTACCTTCTTGTTTATTGAACTGTTGAATAAAATCACATTTGCAATCATGCTGATTTTTGTGGTGAAAACTGGCACTCTTCGTGTGATATTGACTAACTTTCTTTCTGTGGTATTTTTATGCACAAAGGTGTTTAGTCTTTCACAAAACATAGCTAACGTAGGGACATTATAACTAGCCACCATATTGATTTACAGTCTTAAATATGTCCAGCGCTTTTTTTAAGTCTGGTCCCTGTTTTTATACAGTCTATGGTCTGGTCCAGCATTTATCGGGTTGTGAGTTAGTAATAATGATCCGTGGGGAAACACGGTGCTCCGTGTGTAGTTACAGTAAATGGACTAAACGAATAATAATTAATTTGCCTCTATGATTTTTTGTATTCGAGTTACTCGAGGTATTCAAGGCATGTTAAAATGCCCAACTTTACAGCAGAAAAAAACATGTTTACAGCCTGGTTCAAAAAATGATTTTGGTCTATATAACTAATTTTGCCCTTGATGACAACTGTGAGGGGGGTGAATTTTTTTATAACTCATCCGTTTAAATTATATTAAGCCTTAAATTTCTGCATAATTAAGGGCGTGGCCACTTGAGTGACAGGTGGATTGCCGCTGCTGTCACCACCATCGAGCTAGGTGGGCGTGGATTCAGCAACCTGCTCCCGCCTCTTTGCCCATTTTCGATTATCCGGGAGTGACGCACGGTGATGCGCTGCCAAGATGGCGAAGTATATCTTTTTGAGCATCAACAACTCTGGATGATGGATGATGGATCTTTGGATTTCCAAAGACACCAAAATTGTGTGTAGCACACTGTTGTCAGGAACTGTTCCCATTTTAAGTTAGGTAGGTCATTTTCAGCTGTGAGTCCCAAAATGGGGCGTGCAGGTTAACAGGTTAAACTAATAAATTTTGCTTGGTTGGAACAGCAGCTATAATTATGTCTCTATTGGTTTCTCTGTTTTTGCCACAGGATTGACATCCCATGGTAACTGGGATTTACACAAGCTTCAGTCTGGATCCAGAACACCTGAGAAGAGATGATGCCAACCCCTCAGAGGACCTCAGATGATGCAAACCATGAAACAACATACAGAACTACCAAATTTTGCTATAAGTTAAATTGCATCATATAATAACTGCTGTTAATAGTGTTCATCGTCTGTTTGATTACGTCTTTAATTGATTTTTCCGTACATTTCTTTTATATGTACATTAACTGACAGTAACCACTAGTGGTCGACCAATATTGCTTTTTTGACAGCCGATGCCGATATCTTGGAAAGCAGGGTGGCCGATATAATTGTATTTATTTTAATTAATATTTAAGAAATTTGAAATCATTTGAAAATGGATTAAAAAATTAATTAGTAAAATAAACATACTTATACTTTAGATGACAAAGTATTTCTCGTAAATAAATATTTAATAAAAACATAATTAAAAAGGAAGTAAACTGTAACCAACAGAGCACTCAGTATTCTGGGAAGTTTGTGTGCATTGGGAATCATATTTTTTCAAATAAAGCCAAGGTAACACTCATTTTACATACAGCACACAGTGAAAATGACATGAATATGAAAGTGGTCAAATGCATAAAGTGCAGCATAATTTGAAATCACGAATTTAATGTTTAAAGCATTCAGTTTGCACAGATTGAAAGTCACGCAGACAACACGCGATCATGCAGGCCACATGCACACTTGATTGCAGTTGATTGCACAGACACTATTTAAACTGAACTGAGCTGGATGATGACATCACTGAATTCAATGATGAACTGCCTTTAATTGAAAATTGAGTGTTTACTATTATCATTTTGCATTATTGACAATATTTTCCTAATTAATGCTGTACAGTTGCTTTGACACAATCTGTATTGTTAAAAGCGCTATATAAATAAAGGTGACTTGACTTGAACACTTCACAAAATCTCACAACTGGATCCGACTAAGTTGGCAAGGTTTTTGAAATTAGATGTTTATTAGTCATTCAAAGATTTGTTTAAATTATGTAAATGCGTATTTGCTGAAAGCTGACGGCAAACGAGCAAGTATTATAACGTTTGCCTTTCTATTACTAGTAATATAAAAACAATCGTTATAATACTTTTTGTATACATTTTAATTCCTTTGTTTAACAGTTCTGTCAGATTATTAGACAGACTTCTATCCGTATTAGACAAAACTGTTAACGACGACAGCGAACAAAAGGGAGAATGTGAGCACTGTGTGCTCAGGCGCTGCAGCTCTCAGCGCCGTCAAAATAAAAGCCCCGTCTCGAACGCATCGGCCAAACAGAAAAACTTATCTGCCGATATTTGAAAAAAATGCCAAATATCGGCCGATATATCGGTCGACCACTAGTAACCACTAATAAGCTACTACTAAATATTGTAGAAACTTAATTTGCTGTAAAGTTGCTTTGCAACGATTTGCATCGTGAAAAGCGCTATACAAATAAACTTGAATTGAATTAAAGCTAATGCACTTGAAAAATGTCTAATTTGAATTTTATTATTAATAAAGATTTAATAGTAAACATGATAATAGGTTCTTAATTAAGGAGTTTTTTTTTTTTCAGGATATTAAAATTATCCTTGTAAGAGATTTTTATTTAGTCCCTAATGTACCAATAGACCAATATCCAATAACTGCAGGACCAAATTTCACATTTCCAATTATTAGTAGATTAGGTTTGGATCTTAATGTCATAGATGATTGGAGATTTAAAAATCCTGACAAAAATTTACATAGTATAACAAGGATAGATCCAAACAATCAAGAATTGACAATTTCTTTATATCAGACACGTTAATGGAAAGATTAAAAAAAGTCTCAACTGATCCATCAATTTTACATATCTTACATCAAGTTACATATACTACAATTAGACCTGGAAAAATTATATGAAAAGAAAGCTATGGAAGCCCGTTTCAACACCTGAATAAGAAATAAAAATGGTAACTGCAACTTTTTATCTCACAATTCTGATATTTTTATCACGTTTTATAACACACAATTGCAATTGTAAGAAGAGTTTTTCCCCCCTCAGAATTGCACTTTATAACTCACAATTGCAAGTTTGTATCTCACAACGCTGAGAAAATTAGTCAGAATTGAGACATATAAACTCGCAATTCAGAGAAAAAAGTCAGAATTGCAAGTTTATTGTTATATGTTATACAATTCTGACTTTATAACTTGCAATTGTGAGTTTATATCCAGGAATTGTGAGAAAGAAGTCAGAATTGTGAGATGCAAACTCGAAATTGTGAGAAAAAAGTCAGAACTGTGAGATAAGTCGCAATTACCTTTTTTATGTTTTATTCCGTGCCGAAAGCAGGCTTCCATAGAAAGCAAAGGAATTATTTTTTAGATAAAGGAGATGGTTAGAAAAGGGGGGAAAGAACTCAATACTTTTATTATTTTTACTTTTATCTAATTCTGTTTTAAAGCTTAAAATAGATATTAATTCATGAAAATTTTAAAGATATATCTAAATCTGTGGCTACATTTTATGCCAAGCCTTACACCAGTCAAACCAGACACTGATAACTTAATCTGTTAAAGCAGAGAATCTGCAGGATTTTTAAGCTCAAATTTAAGAGCTTTAAGACCTGCATAGTGCACAAATAAAATTAATACCAAATAAGCGAGGTAGGGCAATGTCTATGGTAACATATTCAACTCTAAAATGACTGTCAAAAGAATGATTTACAGTTCAGATACAGGTTTTCACAAAAACAAAGTTTTATAAAATGATTAACTTCCCATTTCAGCCTTTGAACCATTTTTAAGAAAATGGACGAGTCAAAAGTATCAATTATAATATTAATTTAAGCAATTATCAATCAATTATTATATTCATTAAATAACATATAAATATATTTTACTGTCTTAATTGTTTAGATTTTTATAATGCATTATCTTCTTGTCGATCTACCAGTTCACATTTACAACTGTGCGTCTTGCTGTACATAAATATGGGTCGATTTTCACACTGGTCTGAACAAAAACAGCAGAGGGGCTTATTGAAAAATGCATATTCATTCTCTGCCAGCAGGTGTCGCTTTCTGAACGCCAGAAATATAGCAGTTTCCCTGGTAACGGTTGTACACAAAGCAGCAGCACCTGACTTTAGGTGCGTTTCGACTGACAGGATCCCTACGCAGTGTTCACTGCTCCCTAATCCCTAAGCACCTGTTTAAGCATTTGTTTAAGTGAACTTCGCTGACAATAATCGCTCATTTGGAAAGAAAGCCCTGGAACATCATAAAAGAAAGGCAATGACGGGGTCATGCAGATTATGATATAACATTAGGGATATGCCGGTATCAAATTTACATGTTGCGATTAATTGCTAATGCTTTTATCACGGTATACGGTGTGTTTGCGCTTATTTACATCAGAGTGTGCAAGCATCTTTCAGGCAGCATACAGCGGTGTTGTGCATTTTGACCAGTTGATGGGAAAAGTATTCTTAAAATGCATTCAAAATTCTGAATAACTTGTAATATATAATTATTCATGGTATTTAGAAGAGCCCACGATAACAATACCGTGCATATTCATTACCGTGATGTATCGCATTACCGAATACCGGCACAAGTCTATATAACATACATAAATAGTAATTTTTTTTACTTTCAAATTTAAATACATATACAAATATGTATCCACTAAATAGTCAAAATGTATGTTTTTTATACTTGTATGACTATTGCAGATATAATTGACTATTAACAATGTAGTGGTCTCATCTTGTGCACTTTCTTTCCCACACGCAGCCTCCTAGTAAACACTCTTGAGGTAAAATAAAAAATGACAGCCTCAGCCGGTTTCACCTATTCATACAATACAATATGCAAATGCTCTGCTCCATCATTAGTTCTGATTGGTGACGCGGTGCGCAATGACAGTTGGGTGATCTTCCCTGTCCACTTCCTGTGAAGTGATGTATAGATATTTCCTTATTCCCTATGCCTTTTTCAGTGCCCTACGAACTGAATGTTTGCTCCCTTCGGATTGGAATCTCACTTAAGATGGCTGAATAGTCCGTGAAGTCCACTTCGCAGTCTACTTTCGGTCGAATGGAACGTATCTTTTTTAAAACGTGTAGTGCTCGTTTATTTTATGAAATCATAGCCTTATGAAGTTTAATAATAAAGCTATATCGCAATTCTAGTCATTCTGTCCTCAAATTTATGACCTCTTGAAATCATAATTAAGACTTGTACCATTTAAGACTTTTTATGGCCTTAAATTTGATACAACTACATTTAAAACATTTTAAGGACCCGTGGAAACCCAGTAAAGAACAAGCAACAATCATTGATTTGCTAAAACCGAATTTTATGTGATGCAGAAATAACATTAAATGAAATAAAATTAGGTATTGCAAAAATAAAAGAGATCAAATCCCCTGATAATGACTGATGAAAGCTTTTCAAGATGATATCTCTGAATGATGCAAAAAATAAATAAATAAAAATTAGCTATATAGTGGTTGCTGGACGACTAAACAAGGGACTTCATCAAATTACAGATGAAGTAAGTCTGAGTTTATGAAGGACATATATCTAATATTCGGCTGGTGTTAGACCTTACTGATTATAGTGAATAGATAATAAAATGTAATAAAATTAAAGAGGCAACTCTCAAAATCATTCAAAGAATACACCCTGTTAAAGAATATATACAAATGGAACACATTAACATATTGACATACTTTCTCATCTTGCTCATTATGCCTGATGTTTCAGTAAAAAAGAAAAATGCAAGCAAATAAATAAAGTTGTTTAGTGTTTCATGACACTTTAAAGCATGGCTGCTAAATAAACCTTTAAAAAAAAACAATAGCAACTGATACATAAATTAATCCACCATCATGATCTATGCCCAATATGATTACATTCTCTCACCTGGCACCTCTCAATAGCGTGCGGCTGCGTTTTTCTGCCAGCTCTTTCTGTCTCAGTAACTCCAGCTCCTGCATGTCTTTCTGTTTCTCCTGGGCTGAACGCATCTGTCCTGCATTCACCAAAAGCTCAGAAGTCTGCAAGAGTCATGTCAAAAACAACATACAGCTGATTATCAGATGAAAAGATCCATGTTTCCTGAATGTTTTGTAATTCTCTAAAATGTATTGAACATGCAATTGTAAAGGAACAGTTCACCCAAAAATGCACATTTATTCACTCTCATGCAACACAGATGACTTTATTACTGACTTTCTTTGGCAAACAAACATTTTTAGAATAATATTTCAGCTCTGTAGGTCCATAAAATGCAAGTGAATGGTCACCAACCTTTCCTAAAAAAAATTAAAGACGTTCACTAAAATACTTGGCATTAGCAAGTTTCTTTGGTGATCATGATTTCTGAAGCTTGATTACACTTCCTAGCACCATCTGCACGAGACAAACCTTAGAAAGTGTCGTTTGAAATCATTGGGCCTCATTCATGAAACACGAGCAGAAATTTTTTTTGTGTAAATCGTTCATAAAGCTGTTCTGACATAAATTTTGAGATTCATGTATGCCGGCAAATCAATGCCAAAAAGAACCGAGTGCACCAGTAGGGTATATGTCGAACATCACCTGACCAAACCCGGAAAACAGGTCTCATTGCTTCCGCTTGTCGGAGAACGTGTTAACAGCCGTATTAAATAATAGTGATATCTATGGACTTTTAAGATAATCAGTTAAACTAGCTAGCTGTTTTTGTTAACGTTTTATTACATTTTTATATCTAAATGTGAAAAGAATAAAAATAAAAAAAACTTTTAGATATCAGTCCGCATATGTGATGGACATTGGTTATGATCATCATTGGTATCTACTTTGAAGGCATCTTGAGTAAAACTGCTTCATATTTAACTAAGCATATGCAAAATGCTTGAACCGGAAGCGACGAGACCCGGTTAACAGAATACGGAAGTCTGTTGCGCATAACCCGTTATGTTTACGCGCACGGTAAAATGCTTCCACGAGAGGATAAAAGATCCACGCGTGAGGAAACGGGAGCCTGTGAGCTCTTTTTAAACACTTGCGCGCATCACATCACCTGTGCGCGCAATACAAGCCCTTGCGAGCAAGGATATGTCTTGTTGCACGCGCGTGATCATGCCCCTCATTCTCGCGCTCCGTATTTTTTCACCTGCTTGCTTTTGCTCGCGCAAACACTTATTTTTGGCAGTCGTGGGGCGGGACTTGCTGTTTTAATTGTAATGGACCCTTTTCACAAGACTGTGATGACGCGTTTAACAGTCATCAGCGTAAATCCTCAAAAATTTTTCATATTTGTATTTTTTTTTAAATTTATGTACATTTATAACACTATTCTTTGTATTATATCACCTTTGCATCAAATTACAAAAAAAACAGTTAAAGCTAATGCGAGGGTGTTTCTAACGCAGTGGCTATGGGAGGGACGGTAAATTTGAAATCTCTTCTGATACAAAAAAAACAGTTAACGCTAATGCGAGGGTGTTTCTAACGCAGTGGCTATGGGAGGGACGGTAAATTTGAAATCTCTTCTGACTGCCGTTATCAGTCTCTCTCAATTTTTTTCCTTTTATTGAAAGTCATGAAAACACTATAGTGGAGTTTTTCTTTTGCTATTTGTGCAAATGGGAATGCAAAACATATATTTGTGGTACTCTCCCATTCATTCTCTTCAAGTTAACCCAACTATGACGACTTCCGCTGCTGAGAAACCCGGAAATGTGAAAAAGGTCCATCTCAAACGCCATTGGTTACTTCCCCTTTTCCGGAAGTCAGCTGTGATTGGACGCCTGTAAAAAGGTGATCCATAATTCACATGTGACCTGAGACATGGCTTTATTAATGGACTAGATGCATGTAAATGGTCATTTATTTATTTATTTTTTTAATAAATATAACATGGCTGTTTTAATGAAAATTCATTGCATGCTTTGTCAATAGAATAGATCTTTAGCAGAAAGTTTATTATCATAAATTCTTCCGTTTACTAGTGATTGCAATCTTGTGATGTTACAAAGATAAAACACGACATAAACCCTTTGTATAGATTGTAATGGCACGTTTCCACAGTTATTAGCATGGTAAATCTACCAAAATTGTTATATTTGATTTTTTCATACAAAAATGGGTTATATTAACTTCGCAAAATACAAATAAAATAAAACTAATAGACAACTTGTTGCTATAACTCAAATGAACTGTAGTTCACCCGTATATGCTTGTCCATTAAATAATTGTATGTGTACATAATTGTAAATCCCAAATTGGTTTGTATGTTCTTTGTATTTTCAGGTTATGTACTTGAATGCAGCAAATAACAACCAGGCATCAACAGCTTACCACTTCTTCTCAGAAGCAGTTCAAAAATTTGGTTTACCGTCAAGGTGTGCATTGTAACAAGAAAGAAACGAAAGACACAAATTGTATGTCTGTAAATATATTTCATTATTTATTTTTTACATAAGGGTAAGGGGAGACCAAGGAGTGTCATTTGCTGCATTCAAGTACTTTTCTTTAAGACCTGATACTCCACTATGTACACTTGAAAATAAAATGCTGCGTTTTGAATGCACTTCCGATAACAGTGTTTTTTATTTATTTTTTTATTCTTTTTTCTTTTTCGTTCGCTTTTGAGAGGACATGTTGAAATCCTTATTTTCGTTTCATAATATGATGTCAGTCGGAATTCATGGGAGGGGATTACGGTAATTGTGAATGAGCATGCACGCTTGCCCCATTTCCGAATGATTGGAATTCATTAACATACACGTTTAACTATCAAATCTGATGTTTACGAAGTGTTTGTGAATCCGGAAGAGAGTTTTTGGGAAGGTCTGTTTTACGCACAAATTACTCTGAATTTACTTATATATTTACGCAAGTTTCATGAATGAGGCCCATTGTGCCTAAAGAATACACCGAAAAAGGAGTTACAATTAGATCGCTTCAGAAGCTACTGGAGCCATATGTATTTCAGCTGCCTTTTTGGAGCTTGCATTGCATGGACCAACAGAGCAGAGATATTTTCTGCAGAAGAAAACTATCTAGAATAGCATCAGGGCAAGCAGCTGATGATAGAATTTTAATTGTTGTGTGAACTACTCTTTTAAAGAGCAAAGACTCTGTGTACCAAATATTATTTAAATATGTCACCTGATCTCGAAACATGAGGGAGATGATTTCCAGGATGTGGAAGCTCCATTGCTGTTCACTCGGAGCACATGCCAGAAACTTAAGCAGATCGTCCAGCCCACTCATGTGAATGGCCCACAGCAGTTTATCGTGAATACTGGCATCATCATCCACATTCTGCACATGAACACACAAAATAAAGTCTATTTTAAATATTTGACAAAAACAGGTTACAGCAACAACATTTACATTTCAGACACAGAGGTCAATTTTAGATGAGTGTTAAGCTTTCTTTTGCAGCTCAAAATTGTGTCTGTTGTTTAAACTCTGAACAATGTTTTGCAGAACTGAAACTACAACCAAGTAAACACTTTAATAAACATTATCCGTGCAAAAGCTTACGCAGCTTTTATGGTTTTGTACATTAATAACACATAAAACTGCTCCTGCTGCACAAAAACAAGCAGTTGTTGATTGGTATGCTATAATTGTTCATTTGACCTACAAAAAGGATTTTAAACATTTATACAAATTATAATATAGCAATACTACATTAAGTTTCCATGTTGCATTCAGGAGATGTAGGTCAATTCATGAAAAACGAGTGATACCAGATCAGCCCTCTACGAACACCTTGGCAATTGAATCGCCATTGGCTAGTACATTTTTTTGTTTACTCGCCAGACTGATAAATATATACATACGCGTATACATATATACACACATATACACACACATACATACACACACACATATACACACACACACACACACACACATATACACACACACACACATACATACAGTGGTGTGAAAAAGTGTCCTGATTTCTTATTTTTTTGCATGTTTGTCACACTTTAATGTTTCAGATCATCAAACAAATTTAAATATTAGTCAAAGATAACACAAGTAAACACAACATGCAGTTTTTAAATGAAGGTACACACTGGCGAGTAAAATCTGAGAATTTATTAGCCATTGGCTAATATTAGTCATCATTTAGTCGCCAGAGTGAAGATTTAGTCGCATATGCGAGTGATTTACTCGCAATGTAGAGGGTTGCAGATACCAAAATTTGCTTATATTTTTGCAACAGTTTCAAGAACTAAAATTATTTTGATTACATTTTGAATGCACCCTCTAGGAGCTGTGGGTGACAATTGGTGAAGACCGAACCAACAGATTAGGAGGAGCAGAAATGCAGCCGTTACCTTGGCAACCCAGTACACAAAGCAGCTACTTTCTGTTTTTGAACAGGATTTAAATGTTTCAAACAGCCATTCAGATTTTTGTATTCACAATGGTGTTCATCACAGCATTGTTAAAGACTTAAAAAGCTAGTTATTTTCAAACCTAAACATTTTTACATATTAAACTGACGTAAAACTTGCCCTGGATATTGACTGAAAATGTCAGATTTTTTATTATTGTTCGGTCACATTTTACAACAAGGCTCCATTATTTAACATTACATTACTACTAGGGCTGCCACTAACGACTTTTTATTTTGATTAATCTATCGACTAATTTATCGATTAATCGATAAATCTAAACAATTAATTTCCCACAAAAAATCTACAATTTTACTTAAGAATATATTATTAAACCAAATGAAATCCAAATTTCTATTAAATCCTTTTTTAAAGCAAAAGTAAAGTGCAAAAGAGTGCAAGAAGCAAGTGTCCATCTCATAGTCCAAATCACTGAAATCAAAGTTCAGTATTATAGTGTAAGAATGACAACATATCCATGTGTTCTAGTCTACTAATAATAAAATTATAATCAAAAAACACTTTTTAAAGGAGTATTTACCAGAAATGTTATTTACCAGAATTTATTTAGGTGAAAAATGTAAATGTGCAGTATTTCTGAAAAAAAATAAAGAATTTTTTTTTTTTTTTTTTAAATAAAATCAATTAATTGGAGATGCTTTTGATTATTAAAATTTAATGGAACCATTAAAATGGAATCCAGAAAATAATGGAAAACAGAATTTGGTAAAGATAAAACTGTAAAACTCAATTAATTAGACAGGCTTTTTGATTAATACAATTTAATTCAACCATTAAAAAATGAAAATGGAAAAAAAACTAGCAACTAAATAGCAATGAAGCAATAATAATTAGTTCAAATAAAGTATCAAAAGCAAGAAATCATATGGTTTTATTGAACAAAACCGTTAAAATACATAATGTATTATAAACAATAGAGCTAATGTACATTACGCATTACAACGTCTGAATAATTTTTGGACCCAAATTTGTATCAATTTCACTGGTAGTCCATTGTATGAAGAATTTTTAGGTATGATTTGTCAGTTTACTTTATTTTGCTATCCTCACTTACAT